>NW_003852439.1:2292497-2322264 GCF_000181295.1 Otolemur garnettii
TGTCCTTTACAAGAAGCTGAGTGGAGGGGGGTGCGCCTGTGGCTCAAAGGAGTGGGGCTGGCCTTGCCAAAAAAACGGCAAAAAAAAAAAAAAAATAGCTGTGTGCTCAGCTCTGAAAACTATTAGAATATTCAGCTTTGTGGCAAATAGAAGCCTCCTCCCCACCCAAATATCTTTGGGAGCTGTGACTTATAAATCAATGAAAAATGAGATTATCCTGGATTTTCTGGTTGGTCTCAATGTCATCACAAAGGGTCCTTAAATATGGAAGCAAAAGAGTCCGTGTCAGACTTAAAGATTCAACCACGCATTTGCTGGTTTTAAAAATGGGGAGGAAAGAGCCACAAGCCAAGCAGTTTTTTTTGCTGGAAAAGGTCAGAAAACTCATTGCCATGAAGCCTCCAGAACAGATTTTAGCCCTTCTGACACCTAAAGCCCAGTGAAACTAGGTGAACTTCTGACCAACAGATAATAAAATTGTGTTTTAAGCCACTAAGATTGTGGCAATCTATTAAAGTAACAATAGAAAACTAGTAATAGGTCTCATGCAGAGGTTTTCCTCATTTTTTACCATACTTCCAAAAGTTCTTGGATCTTTTATTGCTCCATCATTCCTAATAGTAGACTTCATCCTAGGTAGACTGTGGTTTTCATGACTGGCTTATTGAATCAGTAATGGGCCAAGGGAACTGCACACAAAAACAAAATCTACGTTACTGCCTGGGCCAGGAGATAGGATTCATAAGGTCTTTTGGTATAATATGTATGTGAAAGTCCAACTTCCGGTTAACGTAAGAGCAGTAAGAAAGAACTCTCTGGCCCAGGCTTGGGAACTATGCTATCCACCATGTAGAACCTCACAGTAGAAGTGACTTACAGAGCATAATTTGTGAATCTGTCAGTTGTTTTTCATTTAAATAGTATCACGTGGTAAAAGTAGTAATTTTAATGAAAATTTTTTGAAATAAAGATTTGAGAATATTTGAGCAAACCACAATGCTTCCTGAGTCTCTGTATGTCTGGTGAAGGGGAGGCAATGAGCAGCATTCTTCAGTGTCTGGTATTCTTTATGGAGGCTATTTTCTCAACAGAATTCCTAGGGGGCGGGAGTGGGGTGTTTGTCATCAAGTTGGCAAACCAAAGCAATAATAACTGGTCCTAAAATGGTGAATTTATTTTATAAAAATCACTTTAATTTTCTGAGGGTAGCCATGTGTTAACTGTAATCCTGTATTGCACAGAGTAAAGAAGAAATATAATCTATGTCCAGTGTGAATCTTCCAGAAGCCCAATAGATCGCAGTACTTTTATTGATCCACAACTTGGACCCTTTTCCATGGGTTGTCAATTACCAATCAACATTAACGCTCTTATGATTCAAAATGAAGTGTAGGCGGCCGCTCATCCAGCAGTAATACAAGAATCAGGTTTCACCAAACTGGTAATAGGATCACATGCTGTTTAGAGTTATGGCTGCAAAGCCAACCAGGCTAATATATTTAGATACATTCTGTCTCGTGGAGAAAGGGAGTCAGAAATAGTCATAAATATGTTCCTTCAGGACGTTATTCACTTATACAGTGTAAAGTATACTGAAGCCACAGTGGATCTCAGATTTGACATATTCTAGGTCCAATCAAGAGGGAAAGCTTTTGACAGGAAAAGGAGTTAAGTGATAAATCTGCCTTGTATAAATTCCTCAAAGAGGTATAGGCAGCACTGAATTCCAGACTTCAATTGCTTTCTAACTTAAGGGTACAAAATCTAGAATGTGTCTAGGACAATGGCACTTTAAAAGTGGACTGCTTTTCTAAGTCCTTTTTCTAAGCAATAAATAAAAACATCTCCCAGAAAAGAAGGATGTTACTACCCTCTTTTCTTTCTCACTAAAGGCCCTTTGGCTCCTTCCCTTGGTGCTTACTGAGAACCTGAAGGGCACTGTCCAAACAAACAGTAAGATTCTGCTTCTGGATGAAGATTTGATTTTAATGCTCTGACAATTCCCACTTCTGCATTGTCAGAAGAACCTGGGTAGAGGTCAAAGATTAAACCAATCTGTATATATGTAAAAATGAAAACAAAAAACCTAAATTCCAATGAGAGTTTAGGGCAGCAAAGGAGGTCTTTCTGGACTTGGCAACGAAAGTCCCTGAGCCTGAGGATGAGCCCAGGGGTCAGGTCCTTGTTTGCAGAGGCAGTCTGAGGGCCAGCTCGCTTAAATGATTCATGTCTGGTTGTTTGCTTCGTTTCTTGATGTATTCCAGTGTTTTCACCTACAAAGAAAAAGAAAGATACAGCTCCTTTCTGATTCACTATCCTTGGACCCAAATCAGCTATTAGATGAACGTTAATGCTTCTTAGCAGAGAATAGGGGGTCTTTTGAAGGATCAAGCAAGGGGAGAAATCAGTCTTTGAGATAAAACTACTTAGATTGTAACCTGACCTAAAATCAGATTTGGGTACAGTCAGGAATGATTTTTTTTACTTGTGGTTTTTATTCAGAGGGAGTAAACTGAATGCTATGCTTTTTAGCACTAGAAGTGACCCAGCAGAACTTTTGGGCCTGGTGCCTTTCTAAAATGGGAGGCTGGGGCTGTTTTATGCCAAGGTCCCGATGCTGTGTTGAGAATAGCTGTATGCTGTCGGGCAGGCTTATGTGGTGGGGCCCTCTGAATGCCTCACCATGGTCCTGGTGTCTGCACAGCCATGCCTCTGTGCCAGGTGCCACAGATTGACGGAGAGCTGGTTAAGTTTGTTGTTGCGCAGGTCCCCATGGGCCAAGATGCTGTTAAAGAAGGAAAGTCCCAACAAGCTCTGGCGCTTCAAGGCCTGAAATTGAAAAGGAAGGTTACTACCTTTCACTGTGGTTCAGGAAATGCTGTTGGCTCTGGGCAAGGTCATGCCTGCATTCCAGTGCCTGCTCTATCACATACTTGCTGTAAGGCAAGGTGCTTAACCTCCCAGCAGCCCAGTTTCTTCCTCTGTAAATGACAATAAGATTCCCACCACATAGGATAAGGGAGGAATTCAGTAAGCTGATGCAGCTCTCTGCCCCACAGATGGTCATTACTCATGAAATGGAAAAGACTCAACAGTTAGGAGGATTGGGGAATGAGGCTCAAACTGTCCAAAGTTGCAGTCACTCTTCCTTCCCCTTCAGTACTGATAATAAAGACCAAATGATGGCTCCCCACAAACTCAGCTCCCCAATACTTGGCTCCCATGTCACTTTAAGAAGAACCATTTCCTAAGCTAACACCAGATCTTTCCTCTTTTGCTCAATAATGTGATATGAGAGGTACCTTCCCACAAAATGTCCAACCATAATATTATTATTGACTAAATCTCAACCCCAGCTTTGAACAGCAGAGACAAAATGGAAAATCGATCTCCAAAATACACCAGGCCCAGGAAAAAAAAACAACACAACTTCCCAAAGGTAAATGAAGGCCCCCAGGAAGGTTACACCAACGGGTGGGCATTTGCTGTTTGGGGAAGCCCGTGGGGGCCAGGCCAGAGCAGATGCCCAGCCCTTGTGGGGTGGTCCTGGCTGCACTGCAGATTATCTATGCTTCCAGGAGCCTCCTACAACTGCTTTGCTCCCTAGCAGCTGATGGCCATGGAGTCCAAAGAGCATGCCAGATATTTTGCCCTATGCTTTATACAACTTGCCTCATTTAGTCTTCATGACAACTCTCTGTGGCAGGTATATCCCTAACCTCCCACGGTAGACAAAATTCTTGGCTGTCTCCCAAGATTCCATCCAGGTGCTGCTGTGAAGGAACTCTGTAGGCAGAATTATGGTAAAGTGATTACCCTGGATCATCAAGTGGGCCCAGTGGAAATCACTTGAGCCCTTAAATATAGGGAAATTTCCCTGGCCAGTCAGAGATGAGCAGTGGAAGAGAAAAGGAGAGGAAAGATGAGAAGAAGATCTGAAGCAGGAGAACACACCCATCACTGTTAATGTCTAAGATGGAAGAAAGGGGCCACGAACCGAGGAGTACACATTTCTTCCAGAAGCCAAGAAGGATGCCTGGCCAACAGCCAGCAAGGAAACAAGGCCTCAGTCCTATAATCACACAGGACTTCAGTCTGGCTGTACCCTTAGTACAGGGAAATGGATTCTTCCTGGGGCATCCAGTAAGAGCCCAGCTGGGAAACCTGGAACAGAGACAGAACAGAAATCTGCCCAGCCCAGCACTGGCTTCTGACCTGCCACAGATGTTTTAAGCTGTGAAGTTTGTGGCAATTGGTTATAGCAGCAACTGGAAACTAATACCCTCCCATTTTGCTGATGAGGGCCTTGAAGCTCAGAAAGGTTAAGGAACTTGCCCAAGGACCACAGCTGGTAAGTGAAGAAGGGGGACTGGAGATCCAGTTCTCCAACTTCTGACCCTGTGCTCAGACCCACATCCCTCCTGTGCCATGGACCCTTGGTGAAGGGAATCCACATTCTGAAGAGGGTAAGGAACTTCCCCGCTGCAGCTGGCCAGCCTTGAGGGAGTTAAGGTTGAGAATGGTTTGAATTGATTTAGACCAAAGCATATTTCATCCACTCTATATCTCACAAATATTTCATGTGGAGCTCACTGAGTGTCACATTCTGCTGACTACTGAGCCAACTGGTCACCCCCTCCCACTGTTCTTTCCTAAGTGGGTGGCTGTGTGGCAATTAAGAACCTTGCGCTCCCCTACCCCCCACTGAGCCTGCTTGGCAACAGCCTAGACTAGGTAACCATCACAAAAACAGCTGAGCCAACCTCCAAGAGCCTAATCATCATGAAGCAGGTGGTGTTACGGGTGCCTGAGTCCAAAGGAGCAGGGGGTGCTGGCACCTACTGGGCACAGACTCACTAACTGGCTCTGACCACCTGCTAAGTCTTCATTTGTTCTATCAGTTCTGCCTCAATGAGGAACCCAAGGCCATTCTGCTCCCTTTTTGACCTGGCCCTTGTCTGATGCCTGGGACAATAGAAGGACTCTACTTTCTTAGATCTAGACCAAGTTAAAAGAAAATTCTATTTCAACCAAAATTCTATTTCATTGAAGCAGTAGAGATTTTTTTAAAAAGTCAAACAAGGAACATAACATAAATCTAATTATTTCTCTGTTCCATATTTTATCAATAAGCATTTTACCTTAAAAAGCTCTACTCCAACATGTTTTAAATGCCATAGCATTAAAAGTGAAATAATTAGAGACATGTCTGAGGGATGAGAAAGCACGCCAGCAGATATCCAAACCCTGAAAACACCACGAACACAGAGGAGGCCAAATTAGGGACTTGGGCCCCCTCCTCTCACCAGAGGTTTTAAATAGAAAAGAGCTACTTTGCCTATGAGAATTGTCATTTCCAGGAAGCTCTAATGGTCTGGCATCATTCCCAGCTCCACCACACCCAAACAAACAACTTCACAAAATAAAGCTCGTGGTTAAAATGGCTGGCACATTCACGTGGACTTAAGGGGACAATTTTGGAAGCAGAATTGCTACCAGTGCTAAGAGATGCGATGGTAGGCACAGCATCAGCACCGGGGTTTCCCACAGCAGGAAGCTGCCCACTTTCCCACAGGGTGGGGAGAAATACGGTCTAGCCCTTTCTGGGTTGAGGGGCCCCGGGCACTAAGACCTGTGCTCTCGAGCAACCAGACCCTGGAGGACTCCAGTGGGGTCGCTTGTGCTGAACTTCACATTGTGCTGTTAAAATGAAGAATGCCGTGTTCAACTTCAACTCAATCCACCCACATTATTCTAATAAATGTGTACATATGGACAATTTCAGTGAAAGTCCCTGGTATTTATACAAGGTGAAATGTCTGGAAACATTCCAGCTTTTCTGTTCTTTTAGAGTTCTGATTTAGAGTCATTATCATCATCAACCCCTTTCCCCCAAAGAAAAAGAGACATAAACTTTAAATAAAAATAGCTTTAAATAAAGTGGTTCTGGGTCTTATTTTAATTGTGAGCATGGGGGTTCTAGGCCAGGGCCATTTATGTGGTCAGTATCCACCTCTAATTAAACTAGATTGTTGCTTTGGTGTGAAGAAACACATATGAGATGATTAAGATGCTAATTACCCTGATCTAATCACTGCTTGCGTATTCCATAAATATGTAAAAGGATTACATGTCAGGCCAGATGTGGTGGCTCACACCTATATTCCCAACACTCTGGGAGCCGAGGCAAGTGGATCCCTTGAGCTCATGAGTTTGAGACCAGCCTGAGCAAGAGTGAGATCCAGCCTGAGCAAGCCGAGCGTTGTGGCAGGTGCCTATAGTCCCACTACCTGGGAGGCTGAGGCAAGAGAATCGCTTGAGCCCAAGAGTTTGAGATTGCTGTGAGCTGCAATATAAGAGCACTCTACAGGGGGCAAGAAAGTAAGACTGTCTCAAAAACAAAAAATATTACATGTCAAATAAAGAAATAAAATTAAATTGAAAATAAGATAAAACAGACATCATTCCATGGTCCCAAATGATACCACTTTCTTCCCCCTGACCTGGCTTTAGTTTCTTGACAACTCTTATGATTACCTGACATCGTTTACTGCTGTCTCCTTCAGTGGAATGTTAGTTCATTAAAGAACTGTCTTGTTCTGTCTTGCTCACTCCTGTGTCCTGGGTATACAGTACGTATTCAACCAACTTTTGGTGAATAAACACTAAAAATTATTTTTTAAAAAAGAAGAAGGCTGGATGCTGTGTTTCATACCTATAATCCTAGCACTCTGGGAGGCCGAGGCAGGTGGATTGCCTGAGCTCAGGAGTTGGAGACCAGCCTGAGTTAGAGCCAGACTCTGTCTCTAAAAAATAGCTGGGTGTTGTGGTTAGTACCAGCTGCTCAGCAGGCTGAGGCAAGAGAATCATTTGAGCCCAAAAGTTTGAGGTTGCTGTGAGCTATGATGCCATGGCACTCTACTCAGTCTGACAAAGTAAGACTCTGTCTCAACAACAACAAAAAAAAAGAATCTCTGCTGCTGTGTCACAACCAGAGGAAACCACAGGGTCTATGCACATCTTTTGTGAGCCTCAATTTCCCTTCCCATTCAGTGAGAATAAACATAGCACCTACATGTCACAGGGGTATTGTGGGCTTTGAAAGTGCCAAGGTATAAGAAGCTATGCTGCCATTTATTCACCACACACTGGTAGAGCACCTGCTGTATGCGAGGCTGTGTGTGGAGAGGGGATGGGTCCCGGAGACCCTGTCTCAAATTGGTCGTTTGGATACAGAGTCTCTGCAAGACTCACAAGGTCCCTGCCCCCACAGAGCCCACATTCTAGCAGGGGACATAGGTGACCAACCAGCAGATGCATCCACAGAACATCTCAGACTGGGATCAAGTCCTACAGGGACAAGCCAGCGGAGCCATGCAGGAGGGAGGCCGCACTGGAGAAAGGGCCCAGGAAGAACCTTTGAGGAGTGCCTTTGAGGTGAGAATTGAATGATGAGAAGAAACAGCCAGGGGAAGCCCCAGGGAGGTGCATTCTAGGCAGAGAAAACAGCAGGACCAAAGCCCCTGAAGTGCTTGATAAACAGTTTGCACAAAAACACATTTCTCACATGATGTCATTTCCTTTCTAGAATGAAGCAATGTCAAGCCACCTTGGAAACTTGTGCTTTCAGAGCAAGTGGCAGGGCAGAGAGCGCTCACCTCATCCTTCGCCAGGGTTTTCAGGTGCTCCAAGATCTGAGCCATCACCGTCTCGCACAGCTTGTTGTTTTCTGCCAGGAACTTGGAATCTCCCCCATAGAGGCTGTCATTGGAATCAACTGATTGAACAAAGAAACAAGAGCAGTGAGATCAGCCATCCTGGCCAGGGAGAGGCAGGGTTTGGAAACTGGGATGAAAGCAGCCAAAAAGGATCCAGAAGAAAAGGGAGGATGGCGAGAAAGAACCAACACGGTAAGGCAGAGGAGGGGGTTTCGCCAGGCTTTGGAGCAGGCCCTAGCCCAAGAAGGAAAGAAAGTAAACAACTGAAGTGTCCACCATCACACTGTATGATACTATTCAGCCATTCCAAAACCCCAGCAGATCTATCGACAGTGATCTCCCCTTACCTGCAGTTTTACTTTCCCTGGTTTCAGTTACCCGTGGTCAACCATGGTCCAAAAATATTAAACAGAAAATCCCAGAAACAATTTGTAAGTTGCTTTGCTTTTCTCATTCTTTCTTTTCTTTTTTTTAGAGACAGGATCTTGCTCTGTCATCCAGACTGGAGTTGCAGTGGTGCAATCACAGCTCACTGTAACCGTGAACTCTTGGGCTCATGCCTCCCAAGTAGCTGGGACAAATGACAGTTGCATGCCACTCACCGAGCCCTGCTATTTATTTATTTATTTATTTTTAGAGATTGGGTTTTGCTATGTTTCTCAGACTGATCTCTGACTTCTGGCCTCAAGCAACCCTCCCAACTTGGCCTCCAAAAGTGTGTGAGATTAAAAGCATGAGCCATCCAGCCTTCCTAAGTTTTAAACTGCACACCGTTCTGAGTAGCATAAGAAAATCTCACTCTGTCCAGCCCAGAATGTTAATCATCCCCTGTTCAGCTTATCTGGGCTATGTATGCTGCCCATGCGTTATACTGTAGGAAAGAGCATAATGTATACAGGTTTCAGGCACTCATGGGGGGTCTTGGAACTTATCCCTCAGGGTAAGCAGTGACTACCGTATGCTGGTATGGAAATAACTCCAAGATTGATTATTACTTTTTTCCCCAAGATTGACAACTACATGCAAAAAGCAAAGTGCAGAGCGGCGCATCCTGCAGAATCTCTTTCCTCACCCAGATCACACTTTGCGTGAAGGTCAGTTGATGGAAGGGAAGGGAAGAAAGGAGGGAGCTGAGACTCATGCTGCCCTTGGCTGGACAAATTTTACCCGAGGCAGCAGTCGTCACAGGACAGGAACAAGCAGCAAGTGGAATGTAATTTGTTTTGCTTTTCTCACCCCATTTAAAGAATATTCATCACTGTCTCTAAGGAATAAGTAGGAAGGATTCTCTCACATATACATAATTCAAAAGACAGTATTCACGAGAAATGCAGGAGGGCTGTTAAGTTGTACAAGTGAGGAACAAATGGCAAACTGCACTCACTTGTTGACCGGGGAGGCTGACAGTGAGAGGACACCACAGTGGACAGTCCAGTGTTGTGTAAGTCACAAGCCATCTGTTACTGAACAGAAACACTCACCAGACCACTGGCTATGAGCTACAGAAACAAGGATCACATTTAACAGACACTTGCCATGAAAACTCAGAGAAGCCCAGGTCTTTATTTGCCCCATAATTTTATAACAAATATCAGCTTCACTAGAAATCAAAGAATGGAAAACTAAAACCATAGAACTTTTTTTAAAAAAATCACTTATACGGTGGCGCCTGTGGCTCAAAGAAGTAGGGCGCTGGCCCCATATGCCAGAGGTGGAGGGTTTAAACCCAGCCCCAGCAAAACAAAACTGCCAAAAAACCCCCAAAACATCACTTATACAACAAAGGTGAGAGAGAATGATAATAACCAATTTTGATATAGATCTAGGAAAATTATTGGCAGATGTTTAATAGTTTGAAATAGGTCTGAGAAGGTTTAAAAGTATCCAACGCCATTTACACCCACTAGAGTGTCTATTATTAAACAAAATAAAACATGGAAAACAAGTGTTGGCAAGAATATAAAGAAACTGGACCGCTCATACATTCAGTTGAGAATGTACAGTGGTACAGCTGCTATGGAAAACATTATGGCGGTTCTTCAAGAATTTAAACTTAAAATTATCATTGGATCTAGCAATTGTCATTCTAGGTGTATCCCAAATCAATTGAGAAGAGGGATTCAAACAGACACACGTATGCCGGTGTTCACAGCAGCACAGTTCACAATAGTTAAGAGGGATGACTTGGAACCCAAGGGTCCATCAACATATGAAAAAATGGGCAAAATGTGGAATATCAATCAATGGAACAGCCTTAAAATGAATGAAATTCTGACACATACCAAAACATGAATGAACTTTGAAGACATTATTCCTAGTGAAATATGCCAGACACAAAAAGACAAATACTGTATGACTTCATCTGAGGTTGCTAGAATAGGCCAATTCGTAGAGGCAAAAAGTACAATAGAGGTTGCCAGGGGCTGGAGAGAGGGGGTATGGAGGAGTTACTGCTTACTGAGTTTCTGTCAGAGATGACCAAAGTATCCTGGAAATGGGTAATTGTGATGGCAACACTGTGACTGTACTTGATGAACACAAATTGTGCACTTAATGGTAAATTTTATGTTACATATAATATATTTTACCACAATAAATTAAAAACAAGAAAAGTTTTAGGTCTTAGTACAAAAAAATTCATATGCTTTGACTTGGAAAAACCCTTCCAAGAGATTTATCCTAAGAAAATAATCCAGTTGAGGCAGAGTGGCTCACACCTGTAATCCTAGCACTCTGGGAGGCCAAGGTGGTGGATTACTTGAGCTTGGAAGTTGAAGATCAGCCTGAGCAAGAGTGAAATCCCATTTCTACCAAAAAAATAAACTAGCCAGGCCTGGAACTACTTGGGGGGCTGAGGCAAAAGGCTCCCTTGAGCCCAGGAGTTTGAGGTTGCTGTGAACTGTGATGATGCCAGGACACTCAACCCTAGGGCTATAGAGTGAGACTCTGTCTCAAAGAAAAAATAAATAAAATTAAAAAAATTCAAAAGGTGCACAAACATGCATGTCTGTGGTGTTCACTGTGTTGGTGTTGATAATGACGGTACAGCAGTAACATAACGACCATCAAGAGAGTTTTGGTTCCATGCTCTGTGGTATAAATATACACCATCTATAGTTATAATTATTGCTGCAGCATACTATTACTAAAAGTTAGTAATCATATGTAACTAATTTTTAAAAAAATGAAAAAACAAGATACCTAGTGAAGCCCCTATATTTAACACATAGACATATCTATCTTTACTTCTTAATTTCTAATTTAAAAAATCTATTTCATTATTTTACATATTTCTTATACTCTGCCTTGAATCTTTTGGGAAATGGGCATGTGTATGCATATAGCAATTAATAGATAAAATAATTTCAGAGATGACTTTTGTTCATTTCTAGTCCATATTCCAAGAACAATGACTTTTTTTTTTTGAGACATAGTATCACTTTGTCACCCTCAGTAGAGTGCCATGGTGTCACTGCTCGAATTCCTGAGCTCAGGCAATCCATCTGCCTCAGCCTCCCAAAGTGCTGAGATTATGGGCCTAAACCACCAGTGCCCGGCTGACAATAACTCTTATTTTTATTTTTATTTATTTTTTTGAGACAAGAGTCTCACTTTGTCACCCCTGTAGAATGCCGTGTTGTCATAGCTCACAGCAACCTCAGACCCCTGGGTTCAAGCAATTCTCTTGCCTCAGCCTCCCCAGTAGCTGGGATTACAAGCACCTGCCATAATGCTTGGCTATTTTTAGAGGCAGGGGTCTTACTCTAGCTCAGGTTGGTCTCTAACTTGTGAGCTCAGGAGATCCTCTGGCCTCGGCCTCCCAGAGTGCTGGGATAACAGGTGTGACCCACCTCACCCAGCCCTAACAAAAACTCTTTTTTTTTTTTTTTTTTGAGACAGAGCCTCAAGCTGTCCCCCTGGGCAGAGTGCCGTGGCATTACAGCTCACAGCAACCTCCAACTCCTGGGCTCAAGCGAGTCTCCTGCCTCCGCCTCCCAAGTAGCTGGGACCACAGGCGCCCGCCACAACGCCTGGCTATTTTTTGGTTGCAGCCGTCATTGTTGTTTGGCGGGTCCGGGCTGGGGATTCGAACCCGCCACCTTAGGTGTACGTGGCTGGCGCCTTAGCCGGTTGAGCTATAGGCGCCGAGCCCAAAAACTCTTGATTCTTCTTTTCCCCAGCTTACTCTGAAAAATGTCAAGGTTATGGAAAAGTAGAAAAAAACAGTACGATGAACACCTGCCTACTTCTCGCCTGGAATCACTCATCAATAACATTTTGCTACTTTAGCTCTCTCTATATCCAAGTACAGATATGCAATGGTTTTTTTTTTTTTTTTGATGAGCCATTTTTAGCAAGTTGCAGACATATTGCCTAAGAGTAAGGAGAACAGATGATTTCTGCTCTGTTCCCCAGCCACTCTGTCTGCAGGTAACCGCTAATCTAATCCTGAACAGCCCACTTATGAGGACTCTTCTGGGGATACTTTCCCAGGTTATTCCTTTGCAACTGTTTCTCTGACACCAGGTTGGGAGTAAACAGCCCTGGATCATAGGAGTCAACTTTAGAATATCTGAGATGGCCGTGGTTGCGATGTCATGATTGCTATCGCCTATGTTGAAGATGGCAGTTATTTTTGTTAGAAGTGAAAGAATTCAATTCAGCCCTTTACTACCACCTGATTTTGCAAGGAGGCAAACTGGTGGTGAAGGAATTTCTCACGTCTATTGCTGAGGACCAGAATAGTTCCTGGCATAAATTCCCAGTCTTCTTCCTGGCTGGAATTTACTTTCTGGTTTTTTTTTTTTTTTTTTTTTTTGAGACAGAGTCTCACTTTATTGCCTTGGGTAGAGTGCCATGATGTCACAGGTCACAGTAACCTCAAACTCTTGGGTTTAAGCGATTCTCTTGCCTCAGCCTCCCAAGTAGCTGGGACTACAGGTGCTCGCCACAATGCCCGGCTATTTTCTGTTGCAGTTTGACCAGGGATGAACAAACCTGCCACCCTCGGTATATGAGGCCAGTGCCTTAGAGTCATAGGCATTGCCCAACACCCATTTTTTTAGAGATGAGGTCTCACTCTGGCTCAGACTGGTCTCGAACTCCTGGCTCAGGCAATCCACCTGCCTCGGCCTCCCAGAGTGTTAGGATTACAGGCATGAGCCACTTCACCCAGCCTGGAGTTTACTTTCTGAACATTCCAGGGCTGGCGAAGAGGGAAGGGCAAACCTCTCAGAGGGGCCAGAGGTGTGTTAAGAGCAGACTGCTTGCTTCCTCACACATGATGGGTTGTGTGTGCGTAGACAGACATACACACACAACAGCACCCAGTGAATAAGGCCTGCTCAGGTTCTGGGCTAAGAACTAGGGCAAGGCTGAACTGGCCCTGTCCTTGTGGAGCTCACAGTCTATCAGGAGAGATAAGACAGGAAAACAGGCAATTGCCCCAGCATGTGCTGAGTACCAGGAAGGAACAATCCAATGGATCATGCTAAAATCTACGCTTGGGATGGAATTCTGCAATGAGATCTAGGCTGAGTCCTAAAGGTTAAATTCACTAAAGGGGGTCAGGAGAAGGTAAACGAGTTTTTCCTGCTGCCACTTGATAGTACAGAGGGAGAAAGAAAAGGGTAGATTTGAGAATTAGAGGCTGTTTGATCAGGCCAGAGTGCAGAGAGGGCCTGTGAGTCCAGACGGGGCTCTCGTGAGTAGGAGAGATGATGTTCCTGGCAAATGGCCACTAAAAATAGCCCATGATCTCGGCATCTGTCTGACCTGGGTCACAAACCCGAATGCTTCAAGGGCCTGGCAGGTGATGTAAAGAGTGAAGAGGGCTGTGCTTTGGCTTCACAGTAGCACCCAGGGTTGTCCAAAAATATACACACATTAAAAATGTACAAACATTAATATCTGCACATTAAATACATAAACCTTCTGGTGAGGCACCTATAATCCTAGCTCTCTGGGAGGCCAAAGCAGGAGGATCACCTGAGCTCAGGAGTTCAAGATCATCCTGAGCAAGAGTGAGACCCCATCTCTACTAAAAATAGAAAAATTAAGTTGGTGTGGTGGCCAGCACCTGTAGTCCCAGGTACTTGCGAGGCTGAGGCAGGAGGATAGCTTGAACCCAGGAATCTGAAGCTGCTGTGACCTTGGCTGAGGTCATTGCACTCTAGTCTGGACAACAGACTGAGAGTCTGCCTCAAAAATAAACAAACATTTGGTGACCACGAATATTCTTCCTTTCTACCTCAAACATGCGCTTCCTGCAGGGTCTTATGAAAGAACTGGAGTTACAGGTCCAGGTAATCGCAGAGCCTTCCCTTTTTATTAATCAGGAAGGAAAACAGCTAAGGGGTCTTTTGTAAGTGCAAAAATTATTTAACCCCTCTTTTCCAGAAGTTCTAAGCTGTGTCAGTATTGTCTAAAAGGTTCCCTTTCTGGGAAAATGGAGCCCCAACCCCTGCAGACCGCCCCCCACCCCCACCCTGCCAGTCTCCCCTACTGAGGCACTCGTCAGGTCACAATTGTGTATCCAAAGTAAACACAGCTGGGCTAAGAAGAAAAAGAAAATCCATCCTTCTGTTCTCATCTTTAAAAGCTAGAAAACTAGACTCCTGCCTATCAAATATAGCCTCGCTCCTGTTGCTGGCAATCTGGCTCTGCAGTCTGCCCTGGTGTTTTATTCAGAAACAGGATTAACTGAATCTACTCGAGGAAGAGGAGGATGGGGAAAGCCCAGGACATGCTCCTGTGACAGGCCCACTTCCATGCCCCTGTGTGGTCCTGAGAACTTTGTGTATTGTTCACGAGGTGCACTTCACAGAAGAGGAAATAAAAATGCCATCAATTATAGGAAGAAGTGCTCAAACTTGTTAGCTATCAGGGAAATGCAAATTATACTCATCAGAACGGCTTACATGAAGAACTGACTATACCAGCAGAACAAATGGAAGCTCCATTCCCGCAGAGTGAGAATGTCACTGGGCATAGCCACTTTGGAAACCGTGAGGTGCTATCTACCAAGGCAGAACACGAGCAAATCCTACCCACGCTCACGACAGATAGCCAACAGAGATGGACACCAAGAAATACACACGTGGAAGTTCACAGAGGCTCTCCACACTAGTAGCCCCAACATGGATCTGGACACTAAACGTCATGCAGACATCCATCCATCAAGGAATGAGCCCCTGTGGCATGTTCATAGAGCAGAACACTACACAGTAACGCAAAAGGATGAACTATAGCTATACACAACCAACGACGGGTGAGTCTCACACATCATACTCAGTGGAAGTGGCCACATACCAAAGAATGCTTGTGAAGTGATTCCATTTACATAAAATTCAAAAACCAGTAAGTGAACTGATGATACGAGAAGTCAGGAGAGTGGTGTGCCTTCAGAGAGGAGGTGGCAGTACTGACTGGAACGGGCATGGGGCGTTAGGGAACTGGCAGGGCTCTATTTCTTGATCTGGGCTGTGGTTACCTGGTTGCGTTCACTTTGTGATAATTCACTGAGTTTTACAATTCATTTTAAGTATGTTACATGCTATATTTTAATTAAAAGATCCCATCACTAATTAGTAGAACCCCTTGAGTAAATAATGTCTTTCTGGGTCTCCCTGGGGCATTATAATGCCTGTCCTCATAGCAGCAAAGCTGTAAGGACTGAAGGGGAAAAAGGCCTTCAGAGTCTGGAGAGCATGCAGCCAGTGCTCAGGTCGGGGGAGCCACCGTCCTCACATTAACCTGCCTCTCTAGTTGCGTCTGTACCCTCAGCCCCTAAATTCCAGCAAGAGAAAGCCTCACAGAGGTATGACAGGAAGCCATTCCTTAGTACTGCTATTTGTTACTGCAATTTCCAAGTGTAGAGACAGTTTTTATTTTTTATTATTTTTTTTGAGACAGAGTCTCACATTGTTGCCCTCAGTAGAGTGCTGTGGCATCACAGCTCATAGCAACCTCAAACTCTGGGGCTCAAGTGATCTTCTTGCCTCAGCTTCCTAAACAGCTGAGACTATAGGCATCCACCACAACACCTGGCTATTTTTAGAGACAGGGTCTCACTCTTGCTCAGGCTGGTCTCGAACTTGTGAGCTTAAGCAATCTGTCCACCTCAGCCTCCCAGAGTGCTAGGATTACAGCCATGAGCCACCACACCCAGCCTAGAGACAGTTTTTAAAACTGCAAGGTGTACCATTATTGGCAAAGGCACTTTATAACAACGGGGCAGTTTTTGGAAGCCAAAAATTGAAACTGAGGGTCTGTTGACCAGGATGACACTTAGGCGCAGTAGCAGAAGGCCTAGAACTGGGTGGTTCTGTGTTACACCCACATTGTGAGGAGGCTGCTCCCAAACTCATACTAGCAAGTTCAAAATGGCCAGTAGTAGGCAGGGGAACAAGGCCACTGCCTTCCTCTCAATCACCCAAACTAAGGGCTGGATAAACTGTGGCATCACTTAAAGAGCAGGTCACAAACACCCCTGCTGGAAGCCCCCCACTACACTAAGCATCAGCCCTGGCATGAAGCACATGTGGGCACGTTTAGCCATTGTCCTGGGTCATTGTGTAGACGATCAAAAAGAGTGCTTCTGTAAAGTGGTCTGATGGTCAAAATAATCTAGGTGCTTGTTAAAGATACAGATTCTCAGGCCATTTCCTGGGAATTCTAACTTAGAAGGGGCAAGATGGGGCTCAGAAATCTGTACTCTTAAGAGTGGCCCTGGGTACGTAGTAGATTAGGGAAACCCTGGATCAGAAGTTTAAGGTAGTCAAAACACAAGGAGAAAATAAATGAAAGAGAAAATGACAACATTTCATTCCCTTTCCCTTTCATGGACTCAAATGCAGCGAGGTGTGGCAGGAGGGGACGCTGCTACCTTTGTCTATGTGGTAGAGATAGGTCTCCTGGCTCATGGCAGCGAGGAGGTGCAGGACGCAGGTGTAGATGCGGATCTTATCGTCGCTGCTGTCCTCCCAGGTATAGTCTTGGATCACATTAAGAAGCTCTCGAACCAGAAACAGGACCCCGTGTTCAGGATGATCCTAGTGGAGAAATAAGAAAGGATAAATAATCCTAGAGATGAAGTAAACAGGAAAAAAAAAATCAGCATAGAAATTCAAGTCCTCCTTTCAGCAGCTGAAGAGAAATTAAAGTGCTACTTAACAAAGGCAAGGTCCATTCCTAAGCCTGGTTAAACTGTACAGAGGAAACCGACAAAACGTGATTCCCTCTAATTGGCACGCTCCCATCTGGGCAAACACGTTTTGAGAGCCTCCCTTCTCGGGTCCAAGGAAGTAGAAAGCAAAGTTACCTGTCAGTTTAATGGCCTGCTTCTAAAATTACACTCTTGTTTTTCTGTGGGTAGCAGTAAAAAAAGTCAGTCCTGTTCCAATTACAAAAGCAAGATTGTAGGTCTCGTGGCAGATGGAACAGAAGCCACCCACGCTAGATAAGCCCTCAAATGATCACTGCCACTGTTCCAGGCACCAACTTTAAATAGAGCCTCACTCCTTAGGACGTTCAACCACAGCAACAGCCAAATGGAGGATGCTCTCAGGAGAGGAAAAACCCAAGAGACAGTCACAGAGTTTACAGCAAACACTGTTTCTCAGACGCTAAAAAGAATCCTAAAAAAAAGTGTTAGGAGGATGTCAAAAAGTGAGTGGTTTCAATTCAGTTCCAAAAAGACATGTGTGATTATAAGGCTCTCCCCTGCTTAAAATGCACCAAAGGCTTCCCATCCCACGCAGAAGATGTGCTCAGGCAGGCCCCTCCATGCTCACTGCCTTGTCTCATGCACGTCCCCCTCACTCACTCCACTCACACCTTCACCACATGCCCCTGAAGTGTGGGGAAAGGCATTCCTGGGACCTGCAAGCCCTGCCGCTGGGGGAGGCCATCTGGCACAAAAACAAAGCCATTGCTAAACCATGGCCCAGCCAGCACGGGGGCAGGAAGAGAAACTCCCCCCTGGGATGCTGCTGGTGCCTCTACCTTCTGGGATGCTGCTGGTGCCTTCTATTGGCTTAAAAAAAAAATGGGAGCCAGAGGATGGCAAGGCAGGTGACACAGTCCCCAAAAGCCAGACTCCCTGGCACAGGGCAGGGAGGGGGTGATGTGTGTGCTGGCACAGGCCTGCTGTCTCTGACTGCAGTCCTGGCGCCCAGGGCTTGGCCAGACCGGCCCCCAGGCATCCATCAGCTCTCATATTACATGAAGGCTCCTCCACAAACCTTCCATGATGGTCCATCTAGAGTCCCCTCACGTGCTTTTCTTCACAAATCAGCCTTTCTTGTTATCTTGAGAGCACTTCTCACCATTCCAAACGATCTTACTCCTTCCGTGCAAGCCCCACAATATTGCCTGGTTTACCTAGCCTGTAATCTGCGGGATTTGTTGTGTTTCCCGACACACTGCCAGTCTGCTGGCCCGCATACTGTATTATCAATGGCGCCTCCAGGAGCACAGTGTGAATGGTGCCCTGGCTCCCGGGATGGTGCTGGGCACATGGCCGGCACTAGATAAATAATGCTGAAAGACTACATTTTTTTCCAATACCTTCTATGTCCTAGGCACTGGGGTGGGAACAAAAACAAATGATAATAGCCAATGTGTAGCTGCTACCATAGCTTTTCTATGTTCCAGGAAGATGCCCCCATTTCACAGATAGAAAATGAGCCACAGAGAGGCTAAGTAGCCCAAGGCCACAACGCTGGTATCTAGGAGACCCAAGATTCATGTCCTTGCAGTCTGGCTCCAGAAGAGACATTCTTAACTGTTGATGCTATATTTACACTGCCTCTCTGTAGGTTAACTAGGAGAAGGCATACATGAAGCCAACTATTTTGAAGACAAGCATGGAATATGCAAAGCATTATTGCCAAGGAGGGTGGGAATCAAAAGCGGCCTAGTCCAATGTGAACGTGCGTCTATGGCGCACACAGTAAGACTTTCAGTGGGGGAGAGCCCTCATGGTGGAAGGGCGTGAGATGTTTTACAGAAGCTGGTCGCATCTGCAGCGATTGCTTTCATGGTATGCACAAGAAAGGAGACACATGGTGCTCAAAGGTCTGAGTGCTGCGAACTCCATGCATCAAAGCTGTGCAGGCTGAGGTCCGCCTTCCATTTGGGCTCAGCTGGCAACTGACTACTTGTGGCCTTCCGTTGCTAACAGCTGTTTCTAACTAGGCTATTTTATTCTGCTATGTGGATGTTCAAAAATATATTTTATTTAAGGATCTGCCTTGGAAAGAGACAAGAATGTGAATGTTCCAGTAACTTAATTTCAACACAAATGCCGTAACTCTTGTGGGAGAGCATGCAACACATTTTCCAAAATGTAGAACAACTAAAGGTTTGTAGTGAGGCATCGATGTGAGCTCTTGCTCACAATTGAAGAGGTAAGAGACTGTTGCCAACCTCTGTACAGGGAAAATATTTTCCTCGTGACATCTATGTTTCAGTGGTTATTAACAATTTTCCAAAAAATTATATTTTGATGGTTCAATGCCAACAACTGAAGCAACACGGACAGAGTTTTTTTTTTTTTTTAAAGAAGAAAACATTACAGGATTCAGATGGCAATTCCAGTGGGAAAAGGTATTCCCACGTGTCCCTGGCAGGGCTACCTCTCCCAGGCAGAGCAAAAAAATGCTGATAAGGCAGCTCCCAAGGGGTGCTTGGCAGGGCTCCAATTCCCGCCCACCTAGCCTACAGGGGGCCTGACTCCCCCCATTAGCAATATCCCTCTGGATCTTTGGTCTGCAGAATTCTTCTGTTAAACCCCACTCCTGCCTGTAGTTCCAGCTACTTGGGAGGCTGAGGCAGGAGAATCTCCTAAGCCCAGGAGTTAGAGGTTGCTGTGAGCTGTGAGTCCATAGCGCTCTACCAAGGGCAATAAAGTGAGACTCTGTCTCTAAAAAAAAAAAACAAAAAAACCCCCACTCCCTTGGGAGAAGTAATATACCATAGAAGTACCTTCCTAGCATAGCCAAGATGACGGGCAGTGAAGTGGTGGCTGAGCTTAGACATTGTGGCTGGGACTCTGACTTGTCACTTACTAGCTGGTAACCCTCAGCTTTCTGTGTCTCGCTGTACCTCTCTGTGCCTCACTTCACTTCTATGAAATGAGAATGACAATAACAGGTTTCTTTTGAGGATTTATTTGTGAACTGTTGGCTGGCTCATCAGTATGAGCTGTAGGATTGTTGATTAAACAAATAATAAAGCCCTTTAGAAAAGGAGCCAGGCTGGGTGTGATGGCACATGCTGTAGTCACAGCTACTCTAGAAGCTGAGGCAGGAGGATCAACTGCTAGAGTCCAGGAGTTCAAGGTTGCAGTGGGCTATGATCATGCCATTGCACTCCAGCCTGGGCGACAGAGTGAGACCCTGTCTTAATAAAATAAATACAATAAAGTACATTTATAAAAAAAGAAAAGGCACCAGACAGAACACAGGTGGGCTGGGAAGGAGAGCAGGACAGGAAAAAAAGGAGGGTACAGGAAGGCAGAGCTGGAGCAGGGGAGACAGGGACCAGCATGCTGCTTGTCTTGCCGCTGTCTGTCTCACCAGCTTCCCAGGCATCCCTCCTGCTCTCCCCAGGTGCCAGTCACTGTGGCCTTCTGCTGGCCCGCCCAGTTCACTGGGCTCCTTCCTACCTCGAGACCCTCACCCAGCATACTGTCTGCTCTTCCCCCTGCACCTAGTTAACTACTTACTAGTGCTCCCTCCAATCTCAGCTCAAATGGCACTTTCTCAGGGAACTCCCCTGACTTCTCAGATTGGGAGCTCTCAGAGGCACCTGTAGTTCTTCCCGACACTTTATACAATCGCAGTTTTTATTTAGCATTAAGTCTGTCCTCCTGAATAGAAGGATGTGTTTCTCCTGCTCACTTCTCAATTCCCAGATCAATAAATATTTATGGGATAGAATGAATGAATGAAACTTACACATCAACATCTTGCTATGCTTATGGCTGGGCCTTTTCATCAGGATAAGGATTCATCCTGCTGTATCCTAGATGATGAGTGCCAAAAAATAGATACCAATAGCTTTTCCATTTCCTTCAAATCGCAACTGAACCAAACGCACGTTCACGATGGATTTGGCCTTAGGAAATGCAGCACTGAACTTGTTCAGTCACTTCTACTTTAGTTGTCTTACCTCATATTGTTATATGAAATGCATCAGTTCAATTACATTATATAGAGAAGACTATTTATTCTGCAAAGTGGTCTCCCAAGAGGATAACAACTACTGACACCAAAACAAAAGGCTTCAAAATGCTCCAAGAGTTCACTGCCTACAGAGGAGAGGGCCACACTGGGGAATGCTGACTTCTGCATTTTCAAGTATGAATGAAGCAGGCTGGCTTGGCACTGTACTTCAGTGGTTAGGGTGCCCACCACATATACCAGGGCTGGTGGGTTTGAACCTTGCCCAGGCCTGCTAAACAACAACGACAACCATAACAAAAAAATAGCCCAGTGTTGTGGCAGGTGCCTGTAGTTGCAGCTATTTGGGAGGCTGAAGCAAGAGAATCGCTTAAGCCCTAGAAAGTTTGAGGTTGCTGTAAGCTGAGATGCCCTGGCACTCTACTGAGGGTGACATAATGAGACTCTGTTTCAAAAAAAATCAAAGCTTTCCAAACTCATCCTTTAGGAAATCTTTGCAGGCTGGGCACAGTGGCTCGTACCTGTAATCCCAACACTCTGGGAAGCTGAGGCCAGAGGATTGCTTGAACTCAGGAGTTTGAGACCAGCATGAGCAACAGTGAGACCCTGTCTCTATAAAAAACTGAAGGGAAGGAAAAAAAACCTCAAAACCACAAAACTTTGCACGTGGTTGGTGGGAAAGCAAAATGATGCAGGCACTATGAAAAACAGTATGGAGGTTCCTCAAAAAACTAAAAATAGGGCTAGGCATGGTGGCCCACACCTATAATACTAGCACTCTAGGAGGCCAAGGCAGGAAGATCGCTTAACCTCAGGAGTTCGAGACCAGCCTGAGCAAGAGCAAGACCCCCATGTCTAAAAAATAGCTGGGCATTGTGGTGGGCACCTGTAGTCTTAGCTACTCTGGAAAATTGAGGTGGGAGGATCACTTGAGCCCAGGAGTTTGAGGTTTCTGTGAGCTAGGCTGAAGCCAAGGCACTCTAGCCTGGGCAACACAGTGAGACTGCCACAAAAGAAAGGAAAAAAAAACCCACTAAAAAGAGAACTACTATATGATCCAACAATCCCACTCCTGGATATATTTATACTCCCACAGTATATCCTGTTTCTAACTAGGCTATGTTACCTCTAAGATATATCTTCGCTCTCATCTTCATGGCAGCATTATTCACATTATTATTCAGGCAAGATGTGGGAACAATGTGTATGTCCGTTAACAGATGAATCCATAAACAAACAAACGTGTTACGTACAGGCAGTCCCCAGGCTATGAACAACATAGGTTCTGTAGGTTTGTTTTTCAGTTGAATATATGTAAGTTGGAACAGGTACATTTAGCTATTACCTATAATAGTCTCCATTCATAAGTGTGAGTCATATGGCAGCTGGATGTTTGTAACTCAGGGTCTTACTGGAATAGCTGCTGTTTGTAAGTACGAGCTGTATGTAAGTTGGACGTTTGTAACTTAGGGACTGCCTACACATAAAATGGGATATTAGCCTTTAAAAAGCCAGTCATCAAAAGACAATTACCACATGAGTTCATTAAAATTGAAGTACAATGGTGGTTGCAGGGGCTGGGGAAAGGGGAAAATAGAGAATGACTAATCAATGGGTATAAAGTTCCAATTAAGCAGGATGAACAAGCTCTAAAGATCTGCCGCATAACGCCATCCCTATAGTCAATAATTCTGTACTGTACACTTAAAAACTGGTTAAAGGGGCTGGCACCTATAGCTCAGTGGGTAGGGCACTGGCCACATACACAGAGGCTGGCAGGTTCAAACCCAGCCCAGGCCAGCTAAAACAACAGTGACAACTCCAACAACAAAAAGAAATAGGTGGGCGTTGTGGTGGGTGCCTGTAGTCCCAGCTACTTGGGAGGCTGAAGCAAGAGAATTGCCTAAGCCCAAGAGTCTGAGGTTGCTATGAGCTGTGATGCCACAGCACTCTACCCAGGACAGCTTGAGAATCTGTCTTTATTAAAAAAAAAAAAAAAAACTAGTTAAAGGGGTAGATCGCTTATCAGTATTACCCCAATAAAAAAATTACAAAAATAAAAGCTGTGACTTATAAGGAAACAAATAATTTGAACTAGGTAAAAGTCTTCTTCACATTAGATGGAGTCAGAGCAGGAGTGGCTCAAGTGAGCTCATCCCACCACCTGCGTGTCCACTAGGCTTTCAGTGCTGGCTACTTAGGCTAAACACCTTATGGTACTTGGTTGTTACTGACACTGCATCTCACAAGGAGGGTATAGGGTTGTTAATGCTCAATGACCTTGAATAAATACGGCACACTGCAACGTTTCAGGCTCAGTCTGTGCAGGGCAGGCTCTAAAGCAGGAGTTCTCAACCTGTGGGTCATGACCCATAGGAACTGTATTAAAGGGCTGTGGCATTAGGAAGGTTGAGAACCACTGCTCTAGAGCACCACAGCCCCGGGTTTGATCCCCAGCCCCACTGTTTACCACCTATGCGCCTCAAGCATGCTGCATTGGCTCTCCTGCTCTAGGTTTCCCTAATTGCAAAAGGTGCCATGATTCCTACCTTGTAGGGCTTGCAGGAACATTCCCAGAGACTACTGGGGAAGGGCTTTAGCACAACACAAGGCACCTGATGAGGTGGCAGGCACCGCAGCTATTCTTTGTCTCATTGTCATTACTGTCCCCAGCAAAAGCATAGGCGCTACCAGGAACAGTAACTAACATCTATTGAGAGTGAGGCTAGTCTCACAAATGCCTAAGGGGCCAAGAAGGCAACAGAAATGGGTTTAATGGGTCTCTATGGGCCCAGGGGAACTGGAAGGAGGCACATGTCAGCTGCAGCCAAACGACCAGGTTACAGAATCCCAGTCCCGTGGGACACAAGTTGTAATTTGTCAAAAGAAGCTGCAAATCTGGGTTTTTCTGGGATGTACCAATTTTTAAATATGTGAAAGTCATTGCAAATATTCTCCATCATTACATGGCCAAAAAGCATGCCTGCCAGCTAGACTCTGTCCTCTGGCCACCAGTTTGTCACCCCAGGGACAGAGCCTCTGGTTTACAAAGCACCTGCATAGCTACCATTTCATCCAATCCTCACAGTACTCCCTCAAGCTGGGCACTCTGATGACATCTGAGAAAGGTGACAACTGAGGCTCTAAGAAGTTACAAAACATTTTCAAGATTCCAGAGCAATGAAGTCTTTGGGCCAGGACTGAACGCAAGTGTCTGATTCTGAGGAAGTTTTTCAGAAAGGCTCCAGTGATTTTTAACATGCAGGCAGTAAACACATCCCAAATTAATAGTGATCAATGGCTTCTATCAACCACATCATTCAATATCCTGATTTTATCCGTTCACTGTAACTACCAGAGGTTGGACAATTAAGTTCATGAGCTTATCCTAGAAAAAGCGCTACATATTCCAGTGCTGAGTATCACTCTGGTCACCTTGAAAGCACTCTACTTGGCCACCTGGTGACTGTATTGATATTCAGAGATGAGGCATGTAGCACTTCTATTAGGATGAATTTGAGACCTTAATTGTCAGACCTCAGTAGACTATCTAAAGAGGAGGGAAACTGAACATAAAGTACCAATATGTGGGGATCCCAAAGTGCTAAAATCAAGTGTCAAGTGAAGGAGCACTTGAAGATGTCTCTGCGGCTTTGCCCGGCTGACTGCACCGCCCCATTCTGGGGTGCCGCCCACCCTGCTCACAAGACAAGGAGAGGCCCTGCCCTGCTGACATATCTGCAGCCTAAGCCCAGCCTCCTAACCACCCACTCTCTCGAAACTTGAAATCTGAAAAGGGAGAGTTGGAAGCTGACTCGCTTTTTGTTTTTGTGGCTTTACTGAGCCATAATTCACACATCAAACAACACACCCGTTTAAAATGCACAATTCAGTGATTGTTAGCATATTACAGAGTTCTACAATCATCACATCTCTACAATGAATTTTGGAACATTTCTCATCACCCCAAAAAGGAACCCTGCATCTGTGGGAGCTGAGTCACTTTTTGGCCCAAGTTCACAGCAATGTTCCCCAAAGCGTGCTTCTTAGGACCAACCTACATCTGAGTCACTGAGGGAGCTCTAAAAATACCAACTCATGGGCCTATTCCGACCTACTGAGTGAGACTCTTTGGGAGGGACCCCAGGAATCTGTATTTTAACAAGTGCCCAAGGATTCCTATGCACATTTCGCTCTAGGAGGGGGTCTTTACCTGTTCTGTGCCTTGGACGTGTGACACCCAGGTGAAGCCTATGGATTCCTTGGAATACTATTTTTAATGCAGAAAATAAAACATATAAGGCTGCAAAGAAACCAACTACACTAACATTTAGTTGTTGGACTATTTTTTCAATCCATTTATGATATTATAATCTATTGCTTACTTGCGAATCAGTGTATTAACAGACCTACCAATGGGCCAAGTAACCACTGTGCTTTTTAAGGAAGGAAGAGCATGAACAATCTTCCAAAGTATCTTTCACATCTGGAATGTGACACGAACATTTTTGTTGATTTCTTTTAGTGACCAAGTCCCAGCTAGTGCGACTACTGCTGTGGCTTGATGCCTCCAATTTGTAACTGAATGAAAAGCAAATTCTACTCAGAGGCTGATGAAAATAAAGATGTCATTTTTTTTTTTCTTTCCGCACTCAAATCTATGTGGTCCTTCTGCCAAGACTCCCAGGCAGTAGGTGGATCCTGAGTTAAGAACCTTGCTAGGGAGAGTGTCTAGGAATTCCTCCTGTTGGGTGGAACAGCCTTAATTTCTTCTAGCACAAGCCTGAAGTGCCCATCATTCCCATTCCTCTAGAAACCCAGCATCTACCCAACAATGTTCCTTTTGACCTCCACTATCTTGTTTTGGTTTCTCTTACTGGCCATCAAAAGAATTTTGCCATGATGTAACCTTTCCTAGTACTTACCACATGCCAAGGCACTGTTCTGACCACGTGAACAGCAGTCACTAACCTAATCCTCACAGCATCAAAAAGGGAGATGCTAAAACATTATCTCCATTTTATAGATGAAGAAACCGCAGCCCAGTAATAAATATCGCATAGTTGCCTGAGACTGCAGAGCTGGAAGAAAGGGTTGGAATTCCACCCCGGGCACTTTGGTCTGGAGGACTGTGCCCTTAACCACTAGGCAACACCTCTGCCTTAGCTGTACAGAGTGTGCAATGGACTGAAAGTTTCTCTTCCCTGAAATTCATATAATGAAAGCCTAATCCCATTGTGATATTTGGAGGTGGGGCCTTTGAGAGGTCCCGGAGGACCAACTGTCCAGAAGGCCAGAGAGCTTGCCCTTGCCCTCTCTTTCTGCTACGTGAGGACAGAACAAGAACACGGTTGTCTGCAACCTGAAGGAGGGTCCTTCCCAAACCCTGAGCAAGCTGGCTTCCTGATCTCAGATTCCAGCCTACAGAACTATGAGAAATAAAAAAAATGTGTGTTGTTTAAGCCACCTGGTCTACCATATTTTGTTATAGCAGCCCAGACTAACACAAAGCACAATTAACATGCCCCGGATGTGGCAAGAATGGAAAATTCATTGAGCAATTCAAACATCTAATCATAAAACCAGCACAAAAATATTAGATAGACTGTCCCTGTACTTACAGGGCTAAGAATACATATTATACACACCATAAGGTAGATCAAAGAATGACTTCTCCTATGCCTCCTCCAGGAAAACGTACCGGAACTATTAATAAAGTAGAAAAGAAATTGCAGAGGAATTCCATAAGGAATGATTCTGATGGCCGCATCTTTCCATCGATATTAATCGTCTTTGGAACTTCTGGAACAAGGCTTATCGCGGCTTTGAAAAAAGCATCAGCTGCAAAACAGAAGAAAAGTTCATCTATGAAAACTCTGAAGAATTTAGGGTTGGCTTTCTACTCCACATGGCCTATGGCCATGCCAAGGGTCCAATACAGCCAGCGGTTCATGGCAGAGTGCCCCTCTTAAACCCTCCATTGAATTGCCTTTAGATCATTAAATGAGAAAAAGCAGGCAGCAAATTTTTTTTCAAGGAAATTTTGTAGTCTAGAAATGACAGTCACCTAGGCTGAGGGCTCAACCTGGATTAGTTCAATGAATTGTCACTTCCACCATGTGAGAAAGGTGCTGTCGCCTGGTCTACTTCACAGATGGGAAATAAGGTGTCCTGCAAAGGCATCTTATGTTTGTAGGGGGTCCCAGCATTGATCAGTAGGGGAGCCACAGCTCAAATCCTGAATTTGAGCCTTGGTTTGTCCAAAATCTGTTCTAGTGCAAACCATTTTTGTTAAAGAAATAACCATGGAAATGTCTGAAAGAACGCATTCATACACACATATGCACCATACTCACAGCCTCAGAGACTCTTGATTAAGAATCATTAGAGAAATGAAGGTATTTTTAAGAGCTACGAAATAATCTGTAAAACGAGAAGAGTTCAAAGGGAGGAGAAAAAGGAAGGTAAGGAGGAAACAGAGAGAGAGAGAGAGAAACAGGGCAGGGAGGAAGGGATGGGGAGAGGGGAACGGATCGGAGGTGGAGGGGAAAATGGAAAGGGACAGAGTTCTTTCTAGAACTGCCAAGGTATCGACTGTGAGAAAAAGCCTCAAGGATGAAACAATCAAAACACTGACCTGAAAAATGAAATTTTAAACTGCCCAACAAGATCAAAACTTTTCATGGTCCAAATATACTCCCACTCTGAAAGGACTTCCAGTGAGGCAAAGAGAACAATGCAGTGGTGAACGGCACCCTGAATTAAAGCAGGAACCTGACCAGGACCCCGGAGGGGCAAATCCAACAACAAACGTTGCCTTTCCCGGGAACAGGGGCCCACATTTAATGAAAAGGGTATGTGTCTGAAGACGCATGGTGGGATTTTGGCTTCTTTCGCTTGTTCAAAGGAAAAGAGCTATGTCACAGAAAGACAATCCTCACAGAGCTTTCTGTATAAAGTTTGCTCTGTTCTGGAAGCTTCTTCCCAAGGCTTTCTCTCAACCATGCACTCAACCCTTTTTCATATTCCTCTAAGCAACTTTATTAAGCACCAACTGTGAACAGGGCACTCTCCTGGGCAGGTGAAATAAAAAGTGGGAGCAAGAATAGACAACATCACCGTGGCAATGAGACCAATGTAATCACAGTCAGTAATTAAAGCTCATTTTCAGGGAACCTACTGTGGACTACTGGCTATGTAAGAGATGAAGCAGCTGATTTCAATCTTTTGGGGGACAGAGATTAAATATGGGGCTCAGGGAAAGGCACCAAATGTTTATTCTGATGAATCTTGCAGAACAAGTCAGAGGCTGCAAATAGTGACAAATAGTAGTAGATGGTACTATTTATGGAACCCAGAGGAACTCCTAAGCCCTGCCTTTAAGTGGTTCATATTATTAGTATTATTATTATTATTATTTTGAGACAGAGTTTCACTATGTTGCCCTCTAATAGAGTGCCACAGTGTCACAGCTCACAGCAACCTCAAACTCTTGGGCTTAAGCAATTCTCTTTCTTCAGCCTCCCAAGTAGCTGTGACTACAGGTGCCCCCCACAACACCCAGGCTATTTTTTTGTTGCAGTTGTTTAGCTGGTCTGGGCCAGGTTCGAACCCTTCACTCTCGGTGTATGTGGCTAGTGCCATAACAACTGTGCTCTAGGCGCCAAGCCAAGTGGCTCACATTCTTAGTCCCCCAGCAGTCCCATAGTAAAGTAAGGATATCATGAAACAAGGTTCTCAGTGGGAACAAAAATTCTGCTCTGAGCAACTGAAAGACCATTTGCCCCCCCATTTGTGCGTTTGTTAGAGAGCAGCCCAGAGAATGTGGCTGTCATTATGCCTCATTAAAGAGAGAACAGCTTTATCCCTAGCACTTGGCTCTTCTCAGTTCCCCACCTAGTTCCAGACTCAAGGAGGGAGCTAAAATAAACAGTTATTTAAGGGATGGGGCTTGTAGGCTTCCAACACAGATTTTTATTTCTATCCTCGGAAGACTTGCCCCATATAGAAAATATTGTCTGGGAAAGTGCTCAATCTTATCTTAGTAATTAGAACCCAGATCCTACTGTATGTGAAGACAGTTTTTCCACCTTAAAGTTCAGAATAACGCCAGGCGTGGTGGCTCACGGCTGTAATCCTAGCACTCTGGGAGGCCAAGGCGGGAGGGCTGCCTGAGTTCACAGGTTCGGGACCGGCCTCAGCCAGAGCAAGACCTTGTCTTTAAAAATAGCCAGGCGTGGCTCAGCAGCTAGGGTACCAGCCACATAGACTAGAGCTGGCGGGTCTGAATATGGTCCAGGCCTGCCAAACAATGACAATTGCAATAAAAAAAAAGTAAATAACCAGGCACTGTGGTGAGTCCCCATAGTCCCAGCTACTTGGGAGGCTGAGGCAAGAGAATTATTTAAGCCCAGGAGTTTGAGGTTGCTGTGAGTTGTGATGCCACGGCACTCTACCCAGGGAGACAGCTTGAGAAAGAAAAGAAAGAAAAGAAAGAAAAGAAAAGAAAAGAAAAGAAAAGAAAAGAAAAGAAAAGAAAGAAAGAAAGAAAAGAAAGAAAGAGAAAGAAAAGAAAGGAAAGAAAGAAAGAAAGGAAAGAAAGAAAGCAAGAAAAGAATATTATCCTTGTTGTATCAGGGGAATGAAAAAGTAGAAAGTACACACACTGGTTTCCTTCACCCAAATCCTTCAAGATTTCACAGGACACTCAACTCTTTTTTCCACATCCTGTCTTAAAATCAAAACCAGGCTCGGCACCTGTAGCTCAACCGGCTAAGGCACCAGCCACGTACACCTAAGGTGGCAGGTTCGAATCCCCAGCCCGGACCCGCCAAGCAACAATGACGGCTGCAACCAAAAAAT
>NW_003852439.1:2322417-2346671 GCF_000181295.1 Otolemur garnettii
AAAAAAAAAAAAAAAAAATCAAAACCAAAAAAACACTCAGGCCTGGGCTGACCCCAACCTATTGTACTTGAGACTATGCTTTTTGGGGACAGCAACTCCTCTTCCATGCAGCCTATGGCTGTTGCTTTCCATGCTATAATTGAAATGTCCTACAGCACTGCTGAGTACTGGGCAGAGAGCAAGCACAGCCACCACCCCTGTATTCACAGTAAGAGGGACTGCGCTACTCTACTTGTAGAGGTAGTGTTTTACAAAACTGCTCCACTGGCTGGGCACGGTAGGGCACACCTGTAATCATAACTCTGGGAGGCTGAGGTGGGAGAATCACTGGAAGCCATGAGTTTTAACACCAGCCTGAGGAAGAACAAGACCCCATTTCTACAAAAAACAGAAAAATTAGTCAGGTATAGTGGTGTGTGCCTATAGACCCAGCTGCTCAGGAGGCTGAGGAAGGAGGATGGCTTAAGCCCAGGAGTTTGAAGTTGCAGTGAACTATGATGATGCCACTGCACTCTAGCCTGGGAGACAGAGCAAGGTCCTGTCTTAAAGAAAAGCAAAAAATAAGAAAACTGCTCTATTGTAAGAATCCCCAGGGTCCTTGCTAAAAATATAGGTTCTCAGGCCCTCACCCTCAAACCATAATATAACATGGTGCAGCCACTTGGAAAACAGCCTGGTGGTTCTTCAGCGTCTACATGGAAGCTAAATACATGCACACGTGCTACAACCTGGGTGAACCCTGAAATAATCACCCTAAGTAAAAGAAGGCAATCAAAGAAGATCTATATTATACGATTCCATTTACATGAGATATCTAATCCAGGTAAAGCCACAAAAATAGATAGCAGGCTGGTGACTGCCGGGGGCTTTGGGTAGGGGAAATGGGGGGTGATTGCTTAATGGGTATAGGGCTTCCTTTGGGGTATTGAAAATGTTCTGGAATTAGTGATGATGGCTGCCAACTCTGTGTATATGCCAAACCGCTGGACTGTATTCTTTAAAGGGGTTAGTTTTTAAATGGGCTCCCCGGCCTCACCTTAAATGTATTGAACCAGACTAATCACCCAGGTCCCCCTTCCCTGCTACTTGGGTATGTTTCTAACCATATGTATTTCCCCTTTTCGTTTTCTTTCTTTTTCACACAGAGATATTGTGTGTAAAATAAATGCCAAATTAGTGCAAATGCCTTTATGGTAGAATGATTATCCCTAAGACATGGAATCCACCCAAGTACCCATGAATGGATTAACAAACTGTGGTGTAGTATACCATGGAATGCTATTCAGCCATAAAAAAGATGGTGACTTTACATCTTTTGTATTTACCTGGATGGAGTTGAAGAACATTCTTCTTTAATAAAGTATCATAAATAATGGAAAAGCAGGTATCTAATGTACTCTATACTAATATGAGACCAAGAGAAAACAACTACACTCCCACATGAGATAAAAAACATAATTAAATTCAAGTCGGGAGGGGGGGAAGAGGAAAGAAAGGGGAGGGGTATTGGTAAACTCTCATCTACAGGCACAATGGAAGGGTATACAGCACAGCCCCTGGGTGAAGGGCACAACTACAAATTGAACTTTGCCTAACAAATGCAAATGATGTGATGTAATGTTTACCCTGAGATTAATGTGCAAAAAAAACAAAAAACAAAACAAAATAAATAGGCCAGGCGAGGTGGCTCACACCTGTAATCCTAGCACTCTGGGAAGCCTAGTTCGGTGAATTGCTGTGAGCTCACAAATTCAAGACCAGCCTAAGCAAGAGTCAGACCCCATCTGTACTAAAAACAGAAAAACTAAGGCAAGAGGATCACTTTTAGCCCAAGAGTTGGAGGTTGCTGTGAGCTATGATGTCACTGCACTCTACCAAGGGTGACAAAGTGAGTCTCAAAAAAAAGAAAGAAAGAAATGTTGAAAACAGAGAGTGAGCAGTACAGCAAAATGGTAGTTCTAAGGAGCATCCCTCTTCATACTTAACCAGAGCAGAGCAAGCCCTGGACAGAGGAGGGAGGTGGCCACGCTGCGTGGACTCTGCACTCCTGCTGCTCTAAGGGAGGTCTACCCCGTGCCCTGTCTATGTAAGGCACAGCCGAGGGGGGCCCCCACTTTGTGGGGACTGACCAGGGATGCTGCTCTGCACAGTATGGCTCTGTGATTAGCTCCATGAAGTGAGTGGAACTTCAGACTTAAAGCTCTTCAGGCAGCGATTCTTCTTAAGGCTTTGAAAATGTTTCACACTGTGCTCTGGGACCCCTTCTGGCTCCTGCAGATAACTCAGGGGCCATGGCCACCCACAGGCACACCCACCTGAAGAGCCCCACCTGAATCTGATTTGTGTACTAAGACAATGAATACCTCTCTGGCTCAACAATAGGGTTCCATGTTCCATGTCAGTCAACTGGACAACTGTCAGAAAGCTTCAAAATGCTTAGAATTAAGATGCAGGTTGCTCATTGTCTACAAGAGCAAAAATGTGGAAAGAGTCCAAATATTTTTCAATGGGAGTGTGGGTTGGGAACAAAAGGGCAAGGTTAGGGGAAATATTATAATTTGTAGCACTTCCAAAAAAATGAAATAGAATACAGAACAGTCATTACAAAGAATGGATCGACATGAGTCAGGGTGGGGGGAGATCAAGTTCTGATAAGCCAGAAAAAGCTTATGAAAAACACTGTAGAAGTCACAACCCCATTTTATTTCTTCATTTTTTTCTTTTTGTTTTTAAGACAGAGTCTTACTTTGTTGCCTTTGGGAGAGTGCCGTGGCATCATATCTTACAGCAACCTCAAACTCTTAGGGCTCAAGTGATCCTCTTGCCTCAGCTTCCCAAGCAGCTGGGACTACTGGTGCCCACTACAGTCCTCGGCTATTTTTAGAGACGGAGTCTTGCTCTAGTTCAGGCTGGTATGGAACTCCCGAGCTCAAGCAATCTGCTCACTTTGGCTTCCCAGAGTGCCAGGATTATGGGCATGAACCAGCATGCCCCTGGCCCTCATTTTATTTCTAAGGGGGAGGGAACTGCATGCATGTACGAGAACATAGAGAGATAAGGAGGGAAGGTTAAAAGAGGGGAAGGAAGGCAGAACAGGGAGGCAGAGAGAACAGAAGAATGATGAAGCCTGGCACAGAGGCATGCCCCTGTAAGTCCCAGCTATTCTGGAGGTCAAAGTGGGAGGATCATGTGAGCCTAGGAGTTCAAGTCCAGCCTGGGCAACATGGCAAGAATGAATGATGAATAATTTTAAATGGATACATAAAACAAAAAATCCAAATTGTTAACAGCAGATTTTGGGGGGGTAAAAGGAAGAAGAGAACAATCATATTACTGGGGACTTTCATCTTGGGGCTATTTGCTTTTTAAAAGTCCTATATTTCTGTACTGTTGAAATGTTTTCAAATGAGCATTCTGAATTTTTATGAAAAAAAATCACATACATATTTTCAACTGGATACAGGATAATATCCCCTGAACACTCACAACACATGAAATAATAAATTCTGATTTGACTTTGACCTATAGGAATAAATTCATCATGTGTCTTTGGCATTGGTGATATGGAATATGATTCAATCATGAATCCTAAGAGACAGTCAGGAAGCGATAACCCAGTCTACCCTCAGAGATGCTTTTTTCTTTAGTTTTTTAATAATACATTAGGTCTGTGCTAATGGAAAGCTTTACTATGCAGCAGAGTCATAAACTCCTGAGGCTAAACAAACCATCATAAGCCCTCCCAGATAACTCAGACAGCTATCCCAGTCCAGGAAAATCTAGTAATGAAAATATCATAATTTCTTAAGACAAAATGTTCCAAGGGGTTAAAGACTCCCATCCCTTGAATATACTTTATTAAAGTCGGTTCTAGCCACAAGAATTATTACTCTCTCGAGGTCTATAAATACTACTGCAAAACATCTTTCCCAGTCTTTAAGATTTGCTATCCCTGTATAGGTATAGGTTTCGATTGACAATAGCAATGTAATGGAAACTACTGTGTACATAAAACATTAGCGCATGCCCTATTCCTGCAAACTGTTTCAATGAAGATGATGTGCTATCACCAAGCGACCGGGGTGCCTTTGGTAAAGTTCAAGTTCCAAATGACCAATGTATCCAACAGCAAATCGACAATAGAAACGTAATACCATTTTTTACTAAACTAAAGTTTTGTAATAGAACATACTCAAGTTTGAGGATTTAGGAGTCATTATTTTAGTGATATGCACACAGAGCAAGAGTTAAAGAAATATGAATGCCTAGGAACGATTAAATACCTCGTTAATGCTTGCTACCAGCAACAGCTTAATCTAACCTTGATTTTGCCCCCTGATTTAAGCACAATGTCCTTTAATTTCACTCTGAATATCAATACAATGTGAAAAACCCAATTGGTTTTATATAAATTACTTCCCAGTTTCAGCAGTACACATGCTCTGCCTCTTTCATCTCTGAACCGTCAAGGCACATTCAGCCCATGTGCTACCTAACTCCTATCTCTGGGACGCTGCAGGATGACTCACCCTTCTCTCATCCCTGTAGTAGCTCATATGAGTTGTGTGCTCTGAATACCAGGCCTACATTTCCTCAAGCAGGAAATTCTGGTTCTTTGTTTCCTATATAAGTTTACCTAATGTTCAATCTGCCATAGTTGACTGGAACTAACCTTACACAGGGAGGTGCAGTGGTTAAAAGAACGCTTGAAGTCAGAAAAGGCTGCTTTTATTTACTGGAGGCTTCTGGGCAAATCATGAGCCTCAGTTTCCTTATCTGTAAAATGAAGATGAACCACCTATCTAATAACATATGCTGAATAAAACTATTTTGCTAGGAGTTCAGACTCTCAACAATGAGGCCTCAAACTATGACCCTGACTTGGTCCCCAATTCACTCTTCCAAGTGTACTGGTGTCCCAGCCTCGAGGCCTTTGCCTGTGCTGTTGCCTCAGCCTAGAAGCCCCCTGCCTCACTTCAGCATATGCAGCCCTGACTTCTCAGGTTCTTCAATGAAGCTCTTTTGCCCGTTCAAATCAAGGGTAATTTCTCTCTGGTCTACAATTTTCTGGCAAATCTTATGTCCCTGCTGCCCTGTGTAATAACTGTGAACAGACCTGCTCTCCTAGACCAGCACGCACTCTCTTTATGTATGTTCCTGTTCCCAGCACAATGCTTGGCACAGTGGCTTGCATGTAAAAATGACCAGGATCGCTGACAGGAGGAAACAAATTATAGGGCTTATCATTGCAAGGAGTTGAGAGAACTTATGGCAGAGACTTACCCACACCCCTTTTCTATGGGGTCCATCAGTGGCTGCCATCTATCCCAGACTCTTACATTCTCCAACATGGACGGATCATAGGTGGACAAGGTGTAAACGTGGATGACAAACATCATGCATCTGCTCACCTTATCTCCAGCTAAAATAATCTACTTTTGGCCAGGTGCAGTGACCTATAATCCTAGCACTCCGGAGGGCCAAGGCAGGTGGATTGCTTGAGCTCATGAGTTTGAGACCAGCCTGAACAAAAGTATGACCCCATCTCTACTAAAAATAGAAAAACCAGCCAGGAGTCATGGCAGGCACCTGTAGTCCCAGCTACTCGGGAGGCTGAGGCAAGAGGATTGCTCAAGCCCAAGAGTTTGAGATTGCTGTGAGCTGTGATGCTAGGGCACTCTACCTAGGGCAACAGAGTGAGAATCTGTCTAGAAATAAAAACATAAACTCCAGAGACTTGACAAGTATGGGAACTGTTCTCTTTCTGCCCAAGCCACTCTTGACTCCCCAGGACGAGGAAATATAAAATTATTTTTTTCTTCCACACAGCTGTCCCAGGGGATTTCCATCAGCCATTATAGTGCCCAGTAGCCAGTGGCGCCATGATACTGGTCATACACCCCTAATCCTAAATCTGAAATGCTCCCAAACCTGAAACTTTTTGAGCAAACCAGAGAGATAAGACCTGATGGCGCTGGCTCTTACAGGGGAAAGCAGACAATTACTTACATGTTTACTAGTTAAGTAACAATGTCGTTAAGTACAGGAAGGAAGAGCATGTGTGTGTTGATGACACATGGTACCGGACGAGCTGACCTCACTTTCTGTTTGTTTGTCTAGGGATGTGGGGGGAGAGAGGAGGTAGGTTCTGAGGGATAAAGATACAAAAAAATAAAAGAAAGTAAAATTTTTAAAAAGGGACCGAAACCCAAAGAAGGTGGGTAAATGATTAGTAATAGTGAGAATAACCAAAAATAAAAAATTCTTTTTACCACTATTTTGCTTTAATTGTTCTTTCTATTCTGTTTCAGCCTCAGGGAACCTGCAAATCTCTGATTTCCAGTATAACTCAGCAGTTTAAACCTGAAAAAAAGAATGGCTCACCTATAGATTCCTCCAGGTTTTGTACACAAGAAATAACTTGTCTTTTGAAACTCTGAAACCAAAGAGCTGTTACACTGTATATAGTTAGCTCCCAAACCCCACCGCATGCTTCTATCATTTGAGGGAAGATCATACTTGCTGAGCAGCTACTGTGTGCCAGCGGGCCAGGTGCCTTAGCCACATCTCATCTAATACTCAACAGACAGGCACCACTGTCATCAAATCTACTTTACAGAAAGGGAAATTGAGGCACAGAAAGGTGGACGTGTCCAATCTGGCTTATGAGAGTCACAATGGGAACACTGCAGGAAGGAGACATCAAAGTCACTGTTCATTAGGGCCTCATCCTATATCCTGCTATTGGCCAATTATACCATGTAACTCCATATCTTCAGGCCTCAGGCTCAGGCCAATTACTCTGCATGGAATGTCAATAGTCCCTTCTTTCTCCCCTTCCACTGTCCTCATAAACCTACCTTCTTTTAAGATCCACCTTAAATATTACCTCTATTGTAATAGCCACTGATGGACCCCATAGAAAATAATCCTCCCCCCTTGGGATTAGAAACTGTAAAGATAAAGGAACAAAGATAGAAGAATTGGGCAGCGCCTGCGGCTTAAAGGAGCAGGGCGCCGGCCCCATATACTCCTTTATATACCCACTCCAGAGGTGGCGGATTCAAACCCACCTGGCCAAAAGCTGCAAAAATAAATAAATAAAATATTTTTTTAAAAAAAGGGCAAAAGAATCCGCTCTTGCTGTGGCTGGTAACTAATCTTGAAAGAACCACAAGGGCAATAAGTTATCTAGAGAAGGGACAGAAGAAAAGATAAACAGGCAACTACAGGCCACAGCCTAGCTGAAAAGCAAATGACCAGGTAATTGGTTTGCAAGTTCTTGGTTTCTCCAAAATACCCTGGGGTGGGGGTGGGGGCAAGAGTTTCTGCACCAAATCCCGGCACAATCCAGTCTCCGAGCCCATATGCACAAAGTAACAGAGCTGAGAGAGCCTGGCCTCCCTGTGAGGAGCCTTCGTCAGCATCCTGCACCGGCCTGCCTAAGGGTTCAACAGGAGTTTACTTGTTGGGCTGGACTCAGGCTTGGCAAAGCAGCAGCCGGATAAATAAGATACAACCAAGGCTGGATTAGGGAAGGCAGAAAGCGAACTCCGGGGAGGCAGATATTTTATAACCAGCTGAAAAGGGGGGATGTTTAGGGAGGCAAACAAAAGTGGCCTATTTCCATAAGCTTCATTTAATTTATATTTAGCCTTCCCATGCTCAGTAATTGAATGCATTATTTATTTTGGCCAGCAGTCACGGAGTGTGGCTTTCAGAACAAAAATAATAGGCTTTTAGATTTAGTACCACAGCATTTAGAGATTTGAGTAAAAATCATCAGCTAAATTATTCAACATGCAGTGAATGCCACATTCCTGCTCTCTGTCAGTAGCTTAAAGTATCTGGGGTGGGTGGCAGGTGAGGAGCTCGAAGTTTCAACACTGGGGTGCCATCCGCATCTGTGCACAGTGTGAGGCTGTTTTCACACTGCCCATGACGAAGACCCAAGGACACATACAGGGAGGGCAGTACAACAGGGAGAAAATCATTCACTGCTCTCCTTGACCAGTTCTTGGGAGCACCAAATATTTGATGATAGGTAAGCCTTTATTTAGCTTTCTGTTTTCCTGTTTTTGAGACAGAGCCTCAAGCTGTTCCCCTGGGTAGAGTGCTGTGGCATCACAGCTCATAGCAACCTCCAACTCCTGGGTTCAAGTGAGTCTCCTGCCTCAGCCTCTCAAGTAGCTGGGACCACAGGCGCTCGCCACAACGCCGGGATTCGAATTTGCCACCTTAGTTGTATGTGGCTGGCACCTTAGCCACTCAAGCCTGTTTTCCTTTTTTTTTAAAATAGCATGAAGCCTTTTTTGGGGGTCTAGTCATAAATTTTCTAAGATTTATAAGATTCAAAATAATGGTCCTGATTTTATAAAGGGAGAAGAAGACAGACCTAGACTTCCTTTACTTGCAGTATGTAACTCTGATATCTGGAGTCCACAGTCCATTCCTAACACCACGGGTGAAATTAAACTCAGGTGTTCTCACCTGGGTCTACTATTCCTGTGCTTTCTCAGAGACAACCAGTTCAGAAGACTTACAATTTCTAACATCTAAGGAAGCATTTTCTAATTTTCATTTTGCATGTCATCTGATTTTTGGTGCTATTCATTTTTTAAAATTCTGTTTGTTGCTAACCCATCACCCTTACCACAGCATGAACAAAGAGAAAGTTCCATGTTGACCAAGCACACAATAAGGACTGGTGCCTGTCCTAGTGGGAAGAAGGGGTGTCCCAGACCCTAAACGAGTAAACAAACACACAATAAGAAATGTCAGGTCATGGGCCAGGCGTGGTGGCTCACACCTGTAACCCTAGCACTCTAGGAGGCCAAGGTGGGTGGACTGCTTGAGCTCACAAGTTTGAGACCAGTCTGAGTAAAAGCAAGACCCTGCTCTAAAAACAGCCAGTCGATGTGGCAGGTACCTGTAGTTCTGCTACTTGGGAGGCTGAGGCAAGAGAATCACTCAAGCACAAGACTTTGAGGTTGCAGTGAGCTATGATAATGCCACAGCATTCTACCAATGGTGACAAAGTGAGAACAAACAAAACAAACAAAGAAACAAAAAAAGAAATGTCAGGGTATGGAATGTGCAGTGATGAGATTGAGGATGACGGGGCACAGAGTACTGTAGACTGGGGAGAGTGATTAGGAGAGGTTTCCCTGAAGAGCTGCAGCTTGCTTCTCACCACCTGCCTTATAATAAAAACTTTTTAAAATGCAAATATCTGGGGAAAGATCATTCTAGAAAGAGGGAACAACAAACACAAAGGTTCTGAACTGGAACACAGCTCAGTATGTTCAAAGAACAAAAAAAGGCCTACGTGGCTAACCCACGTGGGAGGAGAGGATGGAAGGCAGGCAGTACCAGATCACAGGCAGACTCAGAGGCCAAGTGTGTGGCTGCATGGGGAAGCTACTGCAGTCCCCTAGGAGATGAAAGCAAAATCAAGCAGAACTTAAAAACATTCTCAGACAGCAACTATGTATGAAGATGTCACTGCCCAGAGCTGAATCAGCTGAATCAAGATTCAGATGAACCCCAGAACCACCATGCCAGTGGTTAAAAGAATGGAGGGGCTGGGCACACTGACTCGCCCCTGTAATCCTAGCACCCTGGGAGGCCAAGGCAGGTGGATTCTTTGAGCTCAGGAGTTCAAGATCAGATGAGCAAGAGTGAGACTCCATCTCTACTAAAAATTAGCAGGGCATCATGATGGGCGTCTATAGTCCCATCTACTCAGGAGGGTGAGGCAAGAACATTGCTTAAGCCTAGTAGTTTGAGGTTGCTATGGGCTATAATGATGCAATGGCATTCTACTGAGGGTAACAAAGACTACGTCTCAAAAAAAAAAAAAAGAAAGAAAGAAAGAAAAAGAAAAGCATGGAGCAATGACCACTCTCCTATCCAAGCCAGCAGCAGCTAGATGTGAGAGGTTATCCATGGCAAAATCCAGTGGTTCTCAACCTTCCTAAGGCCACGACCCTTTAATACAGTTCCTTATGTTGTGATGACCCCCACCCATAAAATTATTTTTGTTGCTACTTCATAACTGTAATTTTGCTATTGTTATAAATTGTAATTTAAATATCTGATATGCAGGACGGTCTTAGGTGACCCTTAGGTAAAAGGGTGACCCTTAGGTGACCCTCAGGTGAAAGGGTGGTTTGACCCCCAAAGAGGTCAAGACCCAAAGGTTGAGAACCACTGGATAATCCATGAGTTTGGGGGAGAACCATCCCTGAAAATATCAGTCAACCTCCTACAGTGTTTCAAAGTTCCCTAGTATTCATTTAAACCTCCCAATCTCATGGTAAAGGGCTCAGCCTTGAGTCCCACAGATTGGGGACTGAGAGCTGGCTCGGTGACTCAGGACCCACCTGGGCAAGCCACTTGGTCACTCCCTGCCTCAGTTTTCTAACCTGGGCAATGAGGCACCAACCATAGGAACAGCCTCATGTGGCTATTAGAGGAGGATAAAGTGAGATCAGGTATGGACAGGGCTTGTCACATAACAAATGCTCCATAAATGTCACACCAAGATCTCTTTCACCCTCTGTGTTACAGCCTGTGGGTAGATGCTTTGCTGGTGACCTGACTGCAAGTCCTTTGCATATACTGTCCCAGGAGAGGACCAGGGTGTCCTGAAGCAAACACCTAGGAATCTCCACCTGAAAACGTTCTCTTGGCTCAGATGCAAAGTAGGCCAGAGTGCCAGGGAGTTCATGTCCCAGGAGCAACGTTCAGCTGATGACAGATGGGAGCAGAGGGTAAACAGCTTGTCTTCTTTGCCTCTCAGGTAGAGTAAAGCTGAATGTGTTTCATACCATTTACCTGATGGGAATGAGCCTCAGCTGCCCAAAGCATCCCCCTGCTCGCGAGTACCACTCTGTTCCCTCCCTTCCCTTCCCCAACTTGCCTCCGCATCACCTCTCTGAAACTCGCCTCCTCCCAAATAAACTATCCCTTGCACCCTCATGGACGGTTCCTGTGGCTAGTACAGAAAGATCAGTCTTGGGCAGGATTTTTACCCCAAACTGCAAGATATAGGGTATTCATTTACACAGATTAGATTCTCTGGGGGTGTCTCTGGGGTTTCAAACACAGAAACAAACATCACCACTACCACAACAAATAAAGAGGATGGCAGTCCGAACCCCTCAAATTCTCCAGGCATGTTTAGCTCAGGATGTCTGAGCTGCTTGGCCTTTTCTGCCTGAGATGGATTCAACAAAGTACTTACAGTGTCTGTGCTCTATCATCTGTCTGACTCTACAAACATATGTGTGTCTGATATGCTTCCTACTAGAGAAACAGATTTAAAACTCATCATTTATTGATCTTTTTTTCTTTCCTCCCTAAAGGAATCTCTCTCTTTTCACACACATGCATGCGCGCACAGACACACACACATACTTCTGAGTCAGCTTTCCAAAACAGCAATGCAGAGCTGACAGAATGAAGGGCTTACCTTGGGAGAGACACTGGTTGGCCAGTGCCACCTGACCGGAATGCAGGTAGAGATTGAGACGAGAGAAGATCCCCGCCAGGGAGGGGATGGTGATGAAGCAGTAGGCAACACAGGCCTGGAAAGAAAGGGCGAAGCATGGCAGGTACATCAGCAACACCATCCCGATAAATCAATACTCCTCTCACCCACCACCCATTTCCACATAAAAACACTTAAATCAATGACTCCCATTGTCTCTCTGTACCATCTGATGACTCTTTGAAAGGATGGAGAGGGAGACCTGAGGGGAATGATAGTATATAAAAAGTAAACCCTCGTCCATCCTTGCAGGAAGTAAATAAGTTAACACCTAATGTCAATAAACCAAGAAGCAACCGTTTAAACCCATTACATAAAAAATATGGAAGCAACCAGAGAAGCTGCTTGAAAGGGTTTGGGGTGCGGACCCTGAGGCACAAGGCACCAGGTAAGGAAAGGCAGGGCCAGGGTACTTATTTCTCACTGTAATCTTTTCAGCATAATTTCATTTTTAAAACGTGGACATGTACTGCTTTGTTAACATTTTGAGCAGCATCAAATTCGATAACATTTTGAACTTCAAGAAGCTGAAAAATTTTTTTAAAGTTGAGCATCACTCTCATTCATAGGAAAAACAGGCCTTCCAGTTACGGGCACGATATTATTATACAAATTACTATATCAAAAAATATTTTATAATAGCATAAAAATATAGTAACATTATACTGTTATTTTATTAGAGCAAATTAGAGGCTGGTACATAAATGCAAAACCACCTCTCATCCACCTCCTTAGAACACATTCAAATTCAGACTTTTTACATCTTTCTTTTGAAAACATTAAGGTAATGGATGATCCTATATACTCAAGGAAAAATTAATCCCCCAAATTGATACTTAACCACTCTTATCACGACACACTTGTCTTTATCTGGGAAGAGTCATTTAGTAACCTGCAAAGTAAACAACCCACCGGAGTTCCAAGTCTGAGAGTTCTTATCTTAGAACATACCCGGACGAAGGCAGCTGTCTTTCTGGAATGATTTCCTTTCATCACTTTTCTCGTTTCCATTGCCAACCGGTTCACACTCTGAATTTGTTAATAAATACAACAGTTACAGTAGTGAAATGATGGCTAACTCAGACGAACATCTTCCATAGAGACTTGAACATTAACTACATACAGGCCAATGAGAACAAGCTAATTGGGATCAAGACTAGTTAGCACTGAACCCCGAAATGCCAGAAGGGTCACCAGGCCTGATTCAATCTTGACTTGAGCAAACATCTCCAAGAGGGTAGAAAAAAGGCATTCACTCACTTAGTCATGCCTATCGATCAGCAGTATAAATCATCATTTTCTGGTTTAATGAATAGCTCAGTTCACTTACTCCCATTCCAGAATGCCCCACACACTGAGCTTAAAGATTGTAAAGATCTTGAGAAACCTCCAAATCTGAGAGCAGACCACACAATTCAGCTATGCGATACTCACAAGAAGAACAGTAAAGACAGAAATCACATCATCACCTACAGTGTCCCAGACGCTATTCTAAGAGCTAAACGTTCACTAGTTCACCTAATCCTCATGATCCTACAGGGTAGATACTATAACCTCCCTGGTCTCTACATTTAGGTCTTAAGCTTAAGCTTAAGACCTTAACTTGGGCTAAGTAACCTGCCAACCAGCAAACAAATACATACAAAGATTTTCTCCTTGAATAGCTCTTTTCTCCTTAAAGTTGTTCAAGAGCCTTAAGGGAACACTTCCACAGTTACAAAAAATTAGACCTAAGGTTCCCAGACTGTGCAACATGGTACCCAGGGTACCACGCTAAACAATTTTTTTAGGCAAACCAGCACTATTTGGTGTTGAACACACTGTGCAGAGAGCCAGTGTGAGGTGCTCACAAATATGACTTTGGGCAACATTAAATTCCTTCCAACCATGTCATATTCTTTTGAAATGGTTTCCGTGGCTACTGTGATAAAAACCAAGTACTGTGTAAAAATCAACATGAAAGAGGAAATAAGGGTAGGTGGCCAACCTGGGTGTAAGTTTTAAGAAGTTGTGAAATGCCTGGTAGGTACACATATCTCGTTAGTAATTACAATCATTTAAGCATGAAATAAAAATATTATTTTTTATTATTTTATGCATAGTATTTTTTCAAATGGCTATCAAGTTGTTAGGGCATAAATACTTAAGTTGTCTAACCTAACATCTTTTTTTTTTTTTTCCTGAGACAGGTCTTACCATGTCGGCCCTTGGTAGAGTGCCAGGGCATCACAGCTCACAGTAACCTCAAACTCTTAGCCTTAAGTGATTCTCTTGCCTCAGCCTCCCAAGTAGCTGGGACTACAGATGCCTGCCACAGTGCCCAGCTATTTTTTTGTTGTTGTAGTTGTCACTGTTGTTTAGCAGGCCCAGGCTGGGTTTGAACCTGCCAGCCCTGGTGTATATGGCTGGCACTCTAACCTGGCGCCAAGCCCAGAGTCTCACCTTCTGACCCTCAGCAGAGTGCCATGGCTCACAGCAACCTCAAATTTTTGGACTCACAAGTGATTCTCTCGCCTTAGCCTCCCAAGCAGATGGGATTACAGGCACCTGCCACAAAGCCTGGCTATTTTTAGAGACTGGGTCTTGCTCTAGCTCAGGGTGGTCTCAACCTCTGAGCTCAAGCAATGCACTTAAGTTGGCCTCCCAGATTTCAACCTAACATCTTAATAAACAGAATTGTTATTAAACCTTTTGGCTGGGGGATGAAAAGTTACAGAAGATGCCATGATCTCAGAAAGCTGGGCACCTCTGGACAGGCAGCAGGAAGTACTGGCCAGTACTTCTATCACTGATAAGTGCAAATCACTTAACTCTTTGCTGTTGGCACACAGAAATGAGAAAATGCAAGTTATAGGAAAAAAGAGGCCCACAAAACTATCCAAAGATTTAAGCAAAGTTGTAGATTTACTACAAAGATTTACTCAAAGATTTACTAACCTTTGGAACCCACCTTTCATACACTAGAGAACAGTCACAATAGAGGCTAGAAGAATCCTAGATTAAGATTGGGATGTAGATGATCGATAAACATTTATTGAGAGAACAAACTAAGGAATGAAAATCCTTACGTGAATCAACTGCACAAGAACAGGTTCCAGATTGCAAAACATTGACCTGGACTCCACGTAAAAACTCAGCTGTTGTTCAAAATCACGGCCAAAGGAAACCTACAATCGAGGAGAAAGATGGTGATCGGGCCAATATTATTTTCAAAGAAAAGACAAGCAAAAAAGAAAAAAAAAAAAACCCATGCACACACAGTATAACTGAAGTAGTATTATGACTATTTCATCTTTATGACATGGGCATTGAACTAGAACATAAAAAGTCAAAGGCTATAAAACAGAAGCTCAAAGTGTAAATTTTCCAGGCTTAGAAAGAAATCACTGGAAAGAGAATAATGGAATTTTGTTTGTCAGCTGCGGCCTTTTCACAGAACATAAATTTGGTTGTTGGTGCTCCATTTGTCAGGAGGCTTTCCCTAAAAACAGCCACAACTTTCTGCTTCCTGATGGGGATCCAACCTCAGCAGCTTACTGGTGGCTGCTGTAAACACAGATGGAAAATCTTCCATCTTTAAAAATCCCTTCTTTTCCTTTTTCTTCAGATTTATGAACACCTGGATAGTAGGAAAAACTTTGCTACATCAATCATTTTTGTCTAGAGGTTTGACATTGCTATTTCCATTATAGCTATCAGGTTTGGGGGTTTTTTTGTAGAAAAAGAATCTTACTTTATTGTCCCTGGTAGAGTGCCATGGCATCCCATAGCTCACATCAACCTCCAACTCCTGGGCTTAGGTGATTCTCTTGCCTCAGCCTCCCAAGTAGCTGGGACTACAGGCACTTGCCACAATACCTCTGCTATTTTTTTTTACTGCAGTTTGGCAAAGGCTGGGTTTAAACCTGCCACCCTCAATATATGGGGCCAGCACCCTACCCACTGAGCCACAGGCGCCACTCAGCTATCAGGTTTCACATCTTATTTCCTCATATTCTTTATAACTCAGTAACTTTGGGGCAAAACTATAAAAAGATAAATACCTCATGATCAGTATATAAACCAAAAGTAAAGTAGGGTCACCCGGGAAAATCCATATGTTTCTTAATGTGGGAGTTGAAGAGCTACTTCTGAATTTTCATCAAAACTGACTGATACTTTATCTATGGTCAGGCAGACAGTTAAATCAACCCCTACTGTTGAACAAATCATAATTTCAAGGTTATTTACAAAGTGACCTCATCATTTTCATCTTGATCAGCGCTGGTTTTGACCTTTCTGTTAAAACAGAAGATGCAGGCTGCAGTTGGTGTTTTAGCTTTGGGGCAAAGATTGTTCAGGCTAAGATGGTATAATGATGAAATGTTTCCAAAGAAGGCTGCAATAATCCGTTCCACTCTGCTGTCCTTTTACAACATCCCTTTGGACTCTCCCCATCAAGGGGTGGAGTCTCTCCACTTTCCCTGCATGGAGGGGGAGATGCCCTGTGACCTGCTGTGACCAACAAAATGCCATAGAACGTAGCAGAGGTTCATTCTGTGATTTGTAAACCTCAGTCTTAAAAGCCTGGGCAGCTCCATTTGTGGCAGCACCATGTAAGCGGGCTCAACTAAGAACACTGACTGAAAAGAGAACGCTAGAGAGAGGAAAAGAGGCCACATGGAAGAAAACTGAGATGCCTCAGCCTACAAGAAGTGCCAGGGCCCCGGACACGTCAGCGAGGCCACACTGGATCCTCCAGTGTGATCTTCCACACCAGAAGACACGACACAGGTCATTCCGGTTACACAGCCAATCCAAAGAATTGCAGAAACTAATAAAACACTCTTATTTAAAGCCACTACGTTAGGGGGCGAGTTGTTATGCAGCAGTAGTTAAGCAAGATGGATGGGATTGGGGAGAGGGACAGGGGATATATGGTATTCTGTCCACCCAGCATGGTTTCTGCCATCATCTGATGATCAGCACATCAGCTGCTGCAGGGGCCTCTTCTCTCTACTCTTGGTCCTGGTGATTTGGGTCACCCAGATGTGGAAATGACCCTCAGGCCTAGCCAATAGGTGTGTTCGGGCTCAAAACCCAAGTAAATCCAAAGAGACTCCATCCTAGGACTTTTGCTGGAGCCCCTCATGCCGGGCTGCAGAGCTGGGGGCAAAGGAAACCGGGGGCTATCATGGGGACCGAGCCCACCTCAGCAGGACGCCCACAGGGCAGAGCGCTGAGCCAAAGAGGAACATGGACAGCAGGTGCCGAGGCATCACGGAGGTCCTGAAGCCAGCTGCGCCTTTGGAGAATTTCACCTCTGTCACGTATGCCAAGAAATGTCCCTCCCTCACGTAATGGCCTCCCCCTTAAGCCAGTTTGTGTTGGCTCTCTTTGCTCCCAGGAGAGTCCTGGCTAATGTAAGATGTTTTCTCATTTCATCTTATCTCAATAAGAATGAAAAGCACCATGGAACATAATGTTAACTGCTTTCACCAGCATAAGGATAAACAATTACATCACATTTCCAAGTGCTCTAAAACTTCTTTCCTAATACTTACCATTTTTATAAATCCATTTATCAGATATGCCAGCATTCTTTTCTCATCTTCAAGAGTGAGTGCACTAAGATCAATAATAGTACATAATTAACACTGAGGCAATAAAGGAAAGATCTAAAAATAAAAAACAGAAGAAGTTAAAAAACTTCAAAGGTAAGAACATCTTGCATTTTTCTACATTTATAAAACATAAAAATATGTAACCAAAATTGACATAATTTACATGTATTTCTCACCTCCCTCAAAGATGCTATTCTCAAGATATAATTATTAATAGGAAAATAAAAAGTAAATTTTCTCTTCCTTGGAATTGGGGAGCAAGGTCTAATTCCACTTTTCAGAAAAATTTTGTTCAACAAATTACAAAAAATTTCCAACATACAGCAAAGTTGAAAGAACTTTCCAGTAAACATCCATACACCCATCATCAAGATCCTACCCTCAACATTTTACAAAACTTGCTTTATCACATAATTATCCATTCCCCTGGCCATCCAACAACCCATCTTATTTTTTAGATGTATCTTAAAGTAAATCACAGATCTCAGTTGCTGTGGTTTAATAGGAAACTCACGCAAGTACAAAAGAAAATGTTGAGTCCTTATAGTTTTGATCATGTATGTGAAGGCCTATACACAGTAGAACTTCTGTAAGTTGACCACCCAAGGGATTGGAACAAACTGGTCAACATATGGAGGTGGTCGACATTAGCAACTAGGCCTACTGCACTGATATGGTACATGTGGTCCAGGAAATTACATCAACTTAAGGAGGTGGTAAATGTAGAGAAGGTGTCAACTATGAAGGTTCTACTGTAGTTCCTCAAATTTATTCTCAAAAAAATTTTAAGAGCCCAGAGAAAACAGGAATCAAGCTTTTTGTTGGTTTGTTCTAAGGGAAAATAAGTTTTGGCAAAGATTTCTCACTGTACTTCAACATTCAATGACCCCTTAGTTCTTTGTTTTGAGACAGTGTTTCACTATGTCGCCCTCAGTAGGGTGCCATGGCGTCACAGCTCACAGCAACCTCAAACTCTTGGGCTTAAGCAATTCTCTTGCCTCAGCCTCCCAAATAGCTAGGACTACAGGCATCTGCCACAATGCCTAGGTATTTTTTTTGTTGTAGTTGTCATTGTTGTTTAGCAGGCCCAGGCAGGGTTGGAATCTGAGCTATGAGCGCCAAGGCAACCCCTTAGTTCTTAAGAGACAGCATTCTCAGCCTCTGTCCTAGTTAGGCATAGCTATAGGACAGTTCTGAACAATGGAATATGAAAACAGCGATATCAGAGTCTTCCAAGTGTTGTCCCTAAAAGAAAGCTGGTATCCTCCAATGCCTATAGGCTAGAACCTAGACACGGTTAAAGTAGGTCAGCTCCCAGCAGGAAGACAAGAGCAACATCCCAACCGGAGAGCAGAGCAACAGGATAGAAGGAACCCGGGTCCCTGGATGATGTCTGAAGAGTTACCCTACCCCACCTCTGGTCTCTCTACTCACTCATACTTTGAAGAAGACAGAACTAAACCTTCTATTTCACTTAAGCCCCAAACCCAATGTCCTATGAACATAAGTGCCTTTCTGAATGTTTCTGTGTCTTTATTTCTATTTTTGTCCAACTAACACCTACAGGTTCCATTTACCATAAAAAGTCTCGATACTTTGATTTTTATAACTACCCATGAATGTGAAAGCACAAAAAGTCATGGAAATAAAGATTCTAAAATTAAGGGGGGGGGGGAAATACATTTCATCTTGGTTTTTTTTTTTTTTGAGACAGTATTACTTTGTCAACCTTAGTAAACTGCTGTAGTGTCACAGCTCACAGCAATCTCAAACTCTTAGGCTTAAATGATTCTCTTGCCTCAGCCTCCCAAGTGGCTGGGACTATAGGCATCTACCATAACACCTGGCTTTTTTTTAAGAGATGGTGACTTGCTCAGGCTGGTCTTGAATTCCTGAACTCAGGCAATCCACCTGCCTCGGCCTCCCTGAGTGCCAGGATTACAGGTGTGAGACACCACGCCTCACCTATAATTCCTCTTGTTGATGGTTAAATTCTAAAATAATTTTCTCCATTCTTGTAATATTTTCCAATAAATCAAGCTGCTGTGTTTAAAATTTCTTTGGGGACTAAAATTTCAGCCACAAATAAGCAAGAATTGCCTCAAGCATAGTTATAGTTTCAAATGAAAACACGTTTAAAAAACAAAAATTAGAAAGCAAAGGAAGCATAATTCAGCCTTTGAAAGGAAAGTAAGGCCTGCGGACAGGTCTGAGCCTCAAGTATGCTGAGCAAAGTTCTTTGCGTAAGAAATGCAAGCAATTTCATTTGCATTTCAAATAACTGGCTAATAATTAGATAAAATTAAAAGGCTATGTTACTGGATGAGTGAACTCATTATTACACTATCTGCTATTCTCAGAAATCTCCAGGAAACATAGAGTTTGAGTTCACTTGAATGAAACCAGGCTTTCTCTCCCCAATAGAAATTCCATTGTAAAAACATCTGCCATGTCATTTTCTCAAGAAGGTTACCCTCAGCCTCCCTCCTACGCTGGACTGGAAGGAATGTCCTCATTAGCAGGAATCTTAATAGACCCAATAAAGTGATATTATTCACAGTGGCAGCTTAGAGCAATCATTCCCTAACATACTATCAGATGGTATTAAACCCCAATCCATGTTACATTTCAGCCTTAAGCAAAGCTTACTTTACAGAGTCATGCATGGTCTTGCAAACATGCAAAAGGGCATTCAAAATGACGGGATCCTTGGTGGGCTCCTGCTGATGCCTAAGAAGACATTTAAAGATAATGGTCAAAGCTCTGTCCATTGACAACAATGCAAGCATGGATTTAGTTCTCATCCACTGTACACATTTCAGAAGCAGCAAATTATCCAGCTGGCATTTTACCCAGCCTAGTTCACCAGCAATGGGTAATGTTCTGGGTTTCTCGTAATTCTTTAAATAACCAGTTTGCTCTTCTACATGCACTGTGACTTCTAATTGCAAAATCATTGTAAAACTGTCCCCTTTCTTAAGTCAGGCAAAGGGCAAACCTGTTTTCTTATTATTTTTTGAACTATCTGAAGCTATCTATAGCCTGTCTGTAACTGAGGTAAGTGCCAGGCAAAATTATTAATTTGGCTTTCCAAATAATGTGAAATGACAAATTCTTTTAATTTATTTATTTGCTTACTTGTTTTAAATAATGTTCTTTTGCAGCAGGGATAAACTCTTATAACAAATCTTTATATAGGTAAAGTAGGTGTATTTGTTCTAAGCATATTAATTATGAATTGAAGATATTGATCTTCAGCAAGGCATTAATCTTTTAGAAAGATGACAAGAAAAGCTTGAAACATTTTAGCAATACTTAACTCAATTTTCCAAACTGAACCATATCTATATACTTCATATTTAAAACAACGGTAGCTTTCTTTTTCTACTTAACCTTGTCCTAAAAAAAAATGCCATACATGAAATCACATTAAATAGTTATGTATTATCTAACAAATTTAAAATCAATAAATAACTTTAAAAATCTTTTCTCCAAATACTCCCTTAAAATTATTTCATAGACACTAGCAGTAGGGAAGTTTTGGGAAACACAGACTTAGTAAAACAGAATAAAAGGGAATAAATTTGAAAACTGATCACAAATTAGTCAACTGAAAATGGAAACCTTTCTAGTACTAGTGCTTTCATAAGTATGCCCTTATTTTTATCCTTTAAAATGTTACTCTGGAGGCAGTTCATCAAAAGACTGCTCCTTCCAAAAACATACCAGAGAAAAAAATAGCTGTTGGCCAGGCTCATACTATCACTTGCTAGTTTGTCTGCTTAGGCACTAAGTACAAACTTCTCTCATGACTGCTACTTCTAATATGGTTTTCCTTCCACTGGTGGCTTCCGTATGAAATATGTACATGTCACTAAGCCTCAAAGTGCATGAATTGATTTCTTCTCAGCAAGTTTCACAAAGGCATTGAGAATCAAGGCTTCTGATTACACCAAGTTGCACTCACTTGATAAAGGCTTCCATGATGCATTTGCAAACCTCCACCCGCACACTCTCTTTTTGAAACATGTCCAGAAATGGCAGAAATTTTTCCTAAAAATAAAGAAAGCACTCTACATGCAATGGCATAAGTTACGGGAAGGAAGGAATCTGTGGGTCACTTTTTCTTTAGAAGTCAAGAAAAGGAGAAGAGACGTTCACCTGTCTGAGGCAGGTCAGACAGAGACTCCCCTGAAAGCAGGGAGAAGACCCGATTGGGGGGTTTTAAAACTATTATTATTAAAACAACTTCTACATGTATCCAAGGGATTGGTGCCAAAACCAGTTAATATTTTGGCAAACCATCTGGGCAACCTGTGGGTGACCATAAGCTTTTCTAAGTAGCAAAATGCAAGGCAGACTTGAGTCTTTATGTGATTGTATTAATGAGCAGAGACAGGAGAGCCAGGGCAGAGCTGGTCAAACAGTGGCCTTGAGACCTGACTGCCTGGCTCTGACATCTGACTGCGCTGTCAGTGACTGTGAGACCCTGTGCAAGTTACTCTACCTCTTCCAGTATCAGTTTTCTCACCTGTAAAGTGGGAGTACAGCAGTTTCCCCATATTCACAGTTTTGCTTTTGTGTTACCCCAATCAACTGTCATCCAGAAATATTAAATCGAAAATTCCAGGTATTGCAGTGCTTATGTTTAAGTAACCCATATTTTACTCAATAGGAGCTGCAAAGCTCCTCAGTAATCATGCTGGCATATTATTTTATTAATAAGTGTTCTATTTTATTATCAGTTATTGTTGTCAATCTCTTACTGTGCCCAACTTATAAATTAAGCTTTATCATAGGTATGCATGTATAGGAAAAAACAGAGTATCTGTAGGGTTTGGTACTATCCATGGTTTCAGGCTTCTGTTCCTTGAACATATCCCCTATGGACAAAAAGACACTACTGAAAACAACAACCCTACTTGACACTGGTGGTGTGAAAATGACATGAAGCAATGCATGTGAAGTGCCAGATGGTGCTTGGAGTGTGTACATGTCCAATAAAATGAGCTTCTATTATGAAACACAAAACCCTTACAATCCTGTGAGCACACATAAATGGGTCCTAGAGGAGAGACGCTAACAGAGAATGCTACTATATGGAGAACAGCTAGATTCCTACTCGCCCAGGGCACTGCAGCAAACTCAAAGAGATGCCACAAGATATTGTAAGTTGTTAAGGGAGTCACAGTAAATCTCAACTCTGTCAGATACTAAAACAACTACTAGCTCGATGTATTTCACAATTTCAACAAAAATTATGTCATAAAAAGCAAGTACCCAGTGAAAATCAACATGGAAGAAGAAATGAGGATTCCCAAGGTTTGAGAAACTGTATAATAACCAACAGATGCACACATCCCATTAGTAAGAAATGAATGAAAAAGAATAGCATTTTTCTTTCAGTTTATGTGTATTTATTTCAAATGCTGCTTACGTTACTGAGACATAAATACTTAAGATGCTTAGACCTAACTACTTCATAGAAGGAACTGCTGAGTACTCCTCTAGGCCTGGGGTATCATGAGAACCTGTCACCTTTGACAATTAAGAAATGCTACTTACCACTGAGAAAAGAACTGAGAAGTCATGGAAGTGGGCAATAACTTTCTTAATTATTAACTGAAGCTGTAAAACAAAAACACAGGTTATTTAATAAAACTTGGATTTTTAAAAAAAGGTAGTTGTCTTTCATGATTTGCAATTATAGTTTATAATAAGATAAGCCTGCGCTGGGTGCAATGGCTCACGCTTGTAATCCTAGCACTCTGGGGGGCTAAGGTGGGTAGATTGCTTGAGCTCACAAGTTTGAGACCAGCCTGAGCAACAGCAAGATCCTGTCTCTACTAAAAATAGAGAAACTGAGGCAAGAGGATCACTTGAGCCTGAGTTGAAGGTTGCTGTGAGCTATGACGCCACAGCACTCTACCGAGGGTGACAACTTGAGACTCTGTCTCAAAAAAACAAAAGTAAGCCTGACTTGTTCAAGGAATGGGGAATTGGGGTTAGGTTAGGCCCTGTCTCAGTCTGAGTTTGCCCATTTACTCCAGCATCCTACTATGTAGTCTTGGGGAAGGAACAGTGCCTCAGTCTTACCTTCTTCATCTATAAAATAAAGATTGAAGCAATACCTATGAGACTTCAATGGGATGGTTCACACACAGTGCTAACTGGGGTGCCTGCCCTTAGAAAATTCTCCATTAACTATTCAGCTATTGTTGTTATTAGATGAGTGGGCAAACTTTTCCTATATAGGGCATACAATCCGTCACAACTACTCAATTCCAACATGTACATGAATAGGTATGGCTATGCGCCAATAAAACTTTATTCCCAAAAGCAGGTGGCCGGCTACAGATGGCCTCTGGGCCACAGTTTGTCAGTCTTTATTCTAACCCCTTGTGACTCTATGTCACAATGAGTAGTTTCTTGACTACTTCAGTGGAGATTTGAACAGTTTGCTGGCTGGATCAAAGATCACTGCATTTCCTGAGGACAGTGGCACAATCTGTGATGTCTGTCTCACAAATGCCCAGGTACTGATGTTCATCACTTCTCATCCTGAGATGCACAGTGCTTACGAAACGGACAGGGCTTTGGTCCAGGAGGAGCAAGGAGGTACTACTTCTAAAAAAAAATATATATATATATATATATACAACTCCCTGCCTCTGGTTGCTGGCAAGAAAATTTACTGACACTTTGTTTATATTAAAAAATGGCTGTTCAAATCATTTCCAAAGCAAATCTCTCATGTTCTAGTAACAAAGAGTATGAAGATGTATAAGCCCATTTCATAAGTAGGCAGCTGAATAGGTGAGTTAAGCAACAGACTAATAAAGGACTTCAAAACCTCATGATGAACAATGCTGCAGGGGGAGCATTGTAAGATACCGCCATCCTGTCTGAACACAAGCAACTAATCCCTTTAAAACAAGAAATTATTTTAATGTTTAAGCACAGTTACACATAAACTATATTTTTTCAATATAAAAATGCTCAGGGTGGTGCCTGTGGCTCAAAAGGGTAGGGCACTGGTCCTATATGCCAGAGGTAGTGGGTTCAAACCCAGCCCCAGCCATAAACTGCAAAAAAAA
>NW_003852439.1:2346691-2360114 GCF_000181295.1 Otolemur garnettii
TTACAGTGATGGCTGCACAATGGTGATTTTCCAACTCTACGATTTCTTCCACATTTCTCTCTTTCTCTCTCTCTTTTGTTTGGTTAAGTAGGTTTTGGTCCAGGAGGAGCAAGGAGGTACTACTTCTAAAAAAATATATATATATATATATATACACACACACACACACATATATATAAATGCTCAAACTTAAAGATAACTGAAAGAATTACACAAGAAACACCTGTTTACTCACTACTTCAATTCTGAAAAAGCTAGCATGTTGCTACATTTGCTTTATCCCCTCATCTATCCGTCTGATGACAGAATTTATAAACTCGGACATTTTTAACATGTATTATATGTTTTAACTCTTTTTTAAAAATAATTTTCACACTTATTGTAAAGCTCAAAGAACAATAAGAGAACTTCCATACATGCTTTACCCCAGTATTTTTGTCCCTGAACCACATGAGAGTGGATTGCAGGAATCATGTCCCATGACCATCAATGCTTCATTTTCTATTTCCTAAGAATAATGACATTTTCTGACGTTTCCACTTTGCTGCTACCGAATTTAGGAAAGTTAACACTGACATAGTGAAAACACTTTGGTCTGATCTATCATGCATTTCCAATCTGACCAGGTGTCTCAGTAAGTCCTTAACAGCATTATTTTTCCTCTCTTCTGTACAGGATCAGTTTGGGATCATACACTGCATTCTGCTTTCATGTCTTTTTAATCTGTATTAACTTAGAACAGCTTATTAGCCTGTCTTTGTTACTTCTGTCAATGATATTTTTGAAAAATTATAGAAGTCTCCCCATTTGGGGCATGCCTGATGTTCTCTCGTGCTGAGATTCAGCTTGTACATTACTGACTGGAATGCTACACAGGTGATGCTGTGTCTTTCTTAGGGTACCACATCTTCAGATGCACGATGGCCATCTGCTCTCACTGCTAGCTCGATGAGGATGGTTCAGCTTCTCAGCTGTATTGTCACTATTTACCCCCTTGCAATTAACACTTGCTCAACAGGAAGACCCTTTAAGATATGCACAGCTCTCAAAGTCTCTCTCTCCTCATCTATGCATGCTAAACTCTTCCTCCCAGGTCTAACATGTGCCGCTAATGATCGTTGTCTAAATGCAGACAATCCTTGTCTTACAGTGATGGCTGCACAATGGTGATTTTCCAACTCTACGATTTCTTCCACATTTCTCTCTTTCTCTCTCTCTTTTGTTTGGTTAAGTAGGTCTGGGCTGGGTTCGAACCCGCCACCCCTGGTGCACAGGGCCAGCATTCTAACCACTGAGGTACAGGCGCCCAGCCCCTTCCACATTTCTCAATCAATCCCATCATCTATCTATGTAGCTATACCTCATAAGGATGGATTCATGGATTCCTATTTTATCCAATGGGTTACAATCCATTATTGTCCCGCTTTCTTTTGATGCTCAAATCAGAAGCCCATGAGAGTCCCTTCAAGCTGATCCTGTATCCTTTTCATAGGTCCTCCTTAGTTTTTCAATCACTTCCTTACTTTCTGGTACAAAAAAAAATACATATATATGCATTTGTGTGTCTTTTTTCCTGTCTCTGACCTAGAGTAAGCCAATTCTCCACAGACACAATTCCTTCCAGATAAAAGGCTCTCTGCCGATTTGGATGGCTGTCTAGAGTGCTGGCTGGCCCCAAGGCGTCTTTTAAAAAGTTGTTTTTGGATATGACCAAATTAATACAGTATAATTACCCTCTCTTGGAACAGGCTGATTTAAAATTATTATGCTCTCTGAAGTTTTCAATTAACTGGGACCCTAGTAGTCAAGGGCTTACTAAATGTTCTTCAGCAAAAGTTCTAATGCATCCTAGTTTTCATGTGGAGTCTTGACAGGGCTGGAAATGACCCATGGCGTCTGCAGGTTTTACTCATTCAGTGATACTTATTTACTTTGCCCCAGGCACCATGCCTGAACCATGGCTTGTTTCTGTCACACTTAGAGAAAGGCCAGGTAGTCAGGAGCTGCCCAGTAAATTGTAATGATGAACCACTTTAATGAGCAAATGGTGAAAAATTCTTAAATTAGCAAAAGACAAAAACTCTAAAATTCTTACAAAAAATATATATCTAACTGCCTTATACCAAGTGCAGTTCAAAAGCAATATCAGGCACTAGTTCTGGAACATCACGTTGTAAAATAAAAATCTTACTTTGGTCTAGACTTACTTTACAGAGTGATCCTAAGCTGGATTCTACACTTGAGGAGGAAAAGCCCTGCCATAAAGAACACTGAATCAGCTGACAAAACTTAAGAGTATGAATCATGGGATACTTAAAAGAGTATGAATCATGATATAATTTAACATAATGTTAAATTCCTTAAAGTTGATAATGGAATTAAGGTTATGCAGGAGAATGTCCTTGTTCCATGGAAATACTCACTGAGCTCTTTAGAAACAAAGACGTAGCATGATGTACAAAGTTATTCTCAAATAATTCAGAAAAAAATTAACACATATACATGTGTATATGTATACGTATGTGCACACATGCATGTAGTACACACATATGATTATGAGAAAGCAAATGTGGCAAAATGTTAATAGGCAGTGAATCTGGGTAAAGAAAATAGGAGTTCTATGAGCTATTCTTTCTACTTCCCAATAAGCTTAAATTTATTTCCAAATAAAAAGTTAATTTAACTAACAGACTTTTTTTTTTTTTTTGAGACTGAGCCTTACTCTGTTGCCCTGGGTAGAACGCTGTGGTTTCACCATAGATCATAGCAACCTCAAACTCCTGGGTTCAAGTGATCCTCTTGCCTCAGCCTCCCGAGTTGCTGGGACTACAGGCATAAGTCACCATACCTGGCTAGTTTTTTTATATTTTTAGTACAGATGGGGCTGACTGATCAGCTGTTTAGGCTGATCTTGCACTCCTGAGCTCAAGCAATCCATCTGCCTCAGCCTCCCAGAGTGCTGGGATTATAGGCATGAGCCATTGCGCCCAGCCAAAACATAGGTATCTTACTTACTGGTGCCATCAATGCTCCTGCTTCTACATGTGCGAAGCAACTGTGTCAGGGCTTCCCGTATCACATCTCTTTAATCCTCACAACAATTCTTAGGATAAGACTATCATTATCCCCCATTTTACAGGTGAGAAAACTGAGGCACAACAAGGTAACTAACTGATCAAAGGGCACATGGCTAGGATATAGCAGAGCTATGATTCAAACATGACTATTTAATTCAATAGCACAAAATCCCTAACACTGTTAAAATGAGAAATGCAAATCCGTTACCTGAGGGTAGGAATCTTCGAATGCCCGATCTGGAGTCATGTGCTTGATGACATCAGCCAAAACCGTATTTACCTCTCGTTTCTAAGGGGGGGGGAATGGAAATCAACTTAATCCTACTAAATGGAAATCAGTGACCATTTTCATCAGGGAAAGAATTAAGATACTCAGAATATATCACACTTCTTCCAAGAAAAGGTTTCAAATATTCTGCTAAAAATAACAGAAGGGGGGAAATCCCACCCATACAACTTGGTCTAGTTCTATAGCCTTGCACAAAGTCAGGACTAAACACTGTTCTCCAAGGTCATGAGGCCTTACATCGTGCCTCTCAGAGCAGTGGTGAAATTGGCCATGCCACATCCTACCCGCCCGACCCAGGTCCCTCTCTTAGGCACCTGTAGGGACAGCAGAGAGACATTGTGTAAAGAACACAATCTCACCCCCATAAGCCATCTGATCTAACTGCTCACTGTTCATTTTTGCCACGTGCATTAGCAGTGACTACAGGCCCATGGCCTGTTTGTATATGGCTCACTAAAGGGATAGTTTTCAAGTCTCTAGCCAAGTGTTGATTTACAGAAAATAAGTACAGGCAGAAAGACATGCTAAACATCATCATTAGGATGCAATCCACAAAACCCAGTCTTGGAAACTCAATAGGACAGGAGACCCAATTTTTTCAAAAAACAAATTGCAGGGGTTGGGGGGAGGGGAAGAGAAGCAGGGAAGGAAAGAGATTGAGAGAGAACAGATCAAAGTACCCTAAGAAGCCCGCAGCAATGTATATATTAATAACTTATTCTAATCCTGATTTGAATAAATAAACTAAAAGAATTAAAAGACAATTGGGGAAACTGGAATATTGACAATTTAGTGATACCGAAGAATTATTAACTTGTTAAGTTAGGATAATGTATTCAGATTTTGTTTCAAAAAGGGAATCCTTATTTTTACAGATGTGCTGAAATATTGGCAGAAATGATAGGATGTTTGAGATGTGTTTCAAAATATTCCAGGGGTATAAAGAAGTTGTAAGGATATAAATGAAATAAGATTTATCACAAGTAGATAGGTGATGGGTAGAAGGAAGAGCATATGTTAAAAATTTCCACGATAAAATGTAAAATAAAAATAGGGCCTGTAGCTGCAGAAGTCTGTTCTGATAGTGCTGAAGCACCCCGTACAAGTTTGTTTTTTCTGCCTTGTGAACGCACTCAACAATTTGTAACAAAATATGTCTCTCCGCAAAAAGAAGGAAAAAAAAAATCAATGGACCGACCAACATTTATGAAATGTCAACAGTATGTAATGTCAAAATGAGACAAAACCAATTTCTGGTGTTAAAGACCAGGATGGGGGTTATCTTCAACTCTCTAAAGGCTAGGGATTGTGACCAGTGCTGGGGAGTTCTGAGGGTACGTTATTTCCTATTTCTTGCTCTGGACAGTAACTACATGGGTATATTTTTTGAAAATATGTTGAGCAGCAAACTTACAACATGTGCATTTTTTTTATACATATGCTTATCTTAGTCTGTTCTGGATGCTATAACAAAATACCATAAATTAAGCAGTTTATAAACAACAAATTTATTTTTCACTATCCTAGAGGCTAAGAAGTCCAAGATCAGGGGACTGTCAGAGTTAATATTTGGTAAGGGCCCAGTCCTCATAGATGGAGCCTTCCTGCCATGTCCTCACACAGTGGAAAGGGCCAACAAGCCTCTTTGGGCCTCTTTTATAAGGGCACTAACCCCACTAATCGCCTCCCAAAGGTTCTTGCTATTATTACACTGGGGATTAAGTTTCAGTAAATGAATTTTGGGGGGATACAAACATTCAGACCATAACAATGCTATACTTTAATTTTTCAAAGTTGATTAAAAAAAAAGCAACTGGCAATGGGATATAAACACATTTCCACCTACTTCTAAAGTGTTTGCTCTTTGACAAGCCTGGTATTCCCCAAACTCTGGCTCTAGTCTGTGCCTAGTGAAAGAAGCATCTCTGTTTGCTTAGGAAAAAAATTACATGCAAATCAAATATAGTCAGGAAATGACGCTTATTAGACCCCTATGCAAAGTCACATTACATGTAAGCATAAAAGTCTCTAAGGTGTCCTACACTGAGAAAAACTGTTTAACTTTGTATAGTGCAGACTTTCCCAAGTACATATAAGCATGGAACACTTTTGTTACAGTGTACATATTAATACTCTACCATACTTTATTATAAAGAACACAATTTTTATAAGTTGTAAGAATGATTATCATTGTAAAATGCCTAAGTGCCTAAACTAGATTCATTTACAAACATGAAAAACTATAATTCTTATAAAAACAATACCACAGTCATACATACTGTGAAATGCTTGCAGGTGTATTCCACCCACACTTCAGCACAATTAATGTAGTCCTACAAGGAAAAAGTAAAACATCTTTACAATATGCACAACATGGTATACCTTATGGAAAAAGTTCATCTCATAAGAACAGTTCATGTATAGAAAACTGTGGCCCACTGATAATTTAACCATGAGGCATAAGTTATACAAAAACACACATTGCCTGAAACTAATTAGATTTCCATTCAGAATTGCTCCTTGGGCCAAGGTAGAAATCTGGGAAGCTCCACTATGCTTAAAGAATTGGAAGAAGCAAAGGGTGGCATTCTCCAGAAAAAAAAAAAATTAGTTTTTCACTAATTATAGCTTTTTGTTTTTAAAGAAACCTATTTATTTTAATTGTATCATTTGTTTACCTATAGGGAGAAATGATAGCTTAAAGGTACATTTCTTTAATTTCTTTTCTTTTTTTTTTGAGACATATTCTTGCTCAGTTGCCTTGGCTAGAGCACAGTGGCTCCATCACAGCTCACTGCAGCCTCAAACTCCTGGCTCTAAGTAATCCTCCTGCCTCAGCCTCCCAAAGTGCTGGGAATACAGGTGAACCACTATGCCCAGCCAAAAAGATAATTTTTAAAATGAATAAGTACACCACATAACTAAAACAAACAAACAAAAAAAACGGTCAATTTAAAATCTAAATGGTCACCCACCTGTGGATTCTTCAATTTAGTGATAACTTTCCAAGCTTCGTTGAGAATCTGAAGCCGATCACTCTCTGGAGGATCAGCTAAGGCCAAGTTTAACCCCAGTGACCGAAAAAGGAGATGCTAAGAAAAATACAAAACCGTCGTTATTACTGGAGATTTTAAGTCAAGGTACCTTGAGCGTACGTAACAAAAAAGAGAAAAGTTTGTAACATTCAGTCCTTCTTACAGTTAATCTTCCAATAACCTCCTTTTGAAGTTCTACTTCAGATTCATACACTGAGCAGAGCAGTGTAAAGAGTTGGCTCTGTGCATCTGTGGGCCAAAATATTTCACTGGACAAAGCTTTTCATAAATGACTGAGATTTATTTTTAAAGATGGTAGACCCACAACTTTCCTAAATACTTCAAAGTGAGCTAACCTGATGGACAGCAATTACATGGTGTCTAATAGCCACACCTTCTAATTCATCTTCCATTGTGTTCCTCAGGAACAGAGTCTTCGCTTGTTTTCTAGCTGGCCCAGGCTGCCCCCAACACCAGACTCTCTCCCTCGAGAGCTACTGGACAGACACTGCCCCTTTGTTCTCCCCTTGTGCACAGTTAAGAGCCTACCTTGGGGAAACCAGACTCATCGCACTCTTTGATCATCCCAATGAAATCCATGGACCTTGTGGCAACGAACTCAGCACAGAAGGCTGACATGACGGAATTCAACAGCAAGGCACTATAAGACAGAAAATGTACCAAGTCAGCTGAGGCACTTTATGAAAGGCGCTTTAATTTTAGGATGCACATTGCTGGGAAGCCCTTTAATGGTAAGTTTGGGGCAGAGGGGAAGATTCTAGAGACTAACATAGTGTTATGTACATACTTGGAACCTGAAAAATGTTGAATTAACTGGATGTTTAGATAGTTGGGTGGATGAATAGACAGATAAATCAGCAAGCAATCCAATCCACTTAAACAGAAGAAAAATAAGCCTTCAGTCGGCAGGTACACTAATAAAGTTAAACATTAAGTAACCATATTAAGCCACACTGCAAATATATCCATACCTCTTATATATGAGGTCTTATGTTATAGGCATCTACCACCAAAAGGCCGGCAGAGGGGAAATCTCATAAATGTGGGAGACAGGAAGATCAAGCTCCTCCTAGCCAATCACCTATCATAGCCCCATAGGGAAAAGAGTACTATTATCCTCACTTTATAGATAAGAAGACTGAGTACACAGAGGTCAAGTAAGTAGCCCAAGGTCACAAGGCTAAGAAGGAATGAAGCCATGATCGGAGGGCAGATACCTGGACTCCAGTGGTCTAAGCCTCTGTGCTACCCTGTCTCTGGGTCAGCTATCTTGCCCAGGTAATAAGTATACCAAGTTCAAAAAGAGTAGCCAAGTCCATTTTCAAACTCATGAATTATGAATCTTAAAATACTTACTTGTTTCCTAGTTTCTTACATCTCTCCATCATCTCAGTCAGCAGAGCCTAATATGTTAAAAATAGTAATAAAAAAATCATCAGGCTGGAGGCTCTAAAGCAGCATTTCTAACAGATTTCCAAAGTAATACTCTAAGTGATGCAGCCACATGTCCATTTACATAATTCTCAGTGCCTGGTAGGGATGAGGAGGGCAAGGGAAGAAAGATATTTTTACAGAATTTGGCAGAATGAATAGGAAGTAGGGCCCTGGTGTCAGGTACACTTGGGTTCAAATCCAGCCTTGCCAACTACCATTAGCAAGACCTCAGGTGAGTCAAAGACTTTGCTAAGCCTAAGTCTCCTCATCTTTGAGGATAAAAATGCCACTTTCCCATCTACAAGGTTACTACAGGATAAGGCTGGGGGTGATGGTTCACACCTGTAATCCCAGCACTCTGGGAGGCTGAGGCGAGTGGATTGCTTGAGATCAGGAGTTTAAGACCAGCCTGAGCAAGACAAGACCCATTCTCAAAAAATAGGCAGGTATTGTGGCAAATGCCTATAGCCCCACCTACTCGGGAGGCTGAGGCAAGAGGATCGCTTGAACCCAAGAGTTTGAGGTTGCTGTTGCACTCTAATGATGCCACAGCACTCTACCAAGGGCAACAAAGTGAGACTTTGTACCCCCCCCCCAAAAAAAGGTTGCTACAGGATTACAGAGGGACCTTCTGAGCTCTAGAGGATGAAGGAGAGTAGAAATTATTCGTTGCCCTCCTCTTCTCTGACCCCCATGCTCCTTCCCATTTCACAAGGTGCCCACAGGGCACTTAGTAATGCATGTGACCAGCCCTGGGCTGCAGCTTAGTGCCCACCAGTCATGGCAAGAAGTGCTTTGCACGCAGGGTGTCACCTCTCCCAACCCCCCTCCAGGCAGGGCTCTAATTCTCCCATTCGACATACTACAAGAAACTGAGCCATGAAGAGTGCCAGGCTTCACCCAAGGTCACAAAGCCTGCGACAGTAGCTAGGTGGGAATTTGGCAGGCTGACATCAAAGGCCACGTTCTTTGCCTTATTTCCTCTCCAACACATTTTGAAGTGTATTTTTTCCTCAAAAGGAAGGAAATGTTTTACTCATTGGAATACTGTTAATGGCTTTGGAGCTATCTTAAGGCAATTACATATCTTTAAAAGCACTCCTTTTTTTTTTTTTTTTTTTTTTAATCAATGGAAGAAGTATCCTTTAGGGCAGTGGTTGGGGAAAGGTCAACCCTAGGACTAGGACACGAGCTAACTAGAGGACACTGAGCACTGATCCAGGGGCCAGCTAACTGCTGTATTTCCCTTTTCTTGTTTACGCTTCACTGTAGCCTTGTGAGGGCCACAGAACATCCCGTTTTACAGATGAGGAAGCCAAAGCTCAGAGAGGTAAGCCCCTTCCTAGTAAGTGGTGGAAAGGATACTTGCACCAAAATCTGGCCCTGAAGTCTGAAAAACAGAAGGATCATCTTAAGTACAATTCCAGCCTTTCCAGCTGTGTCCCTCTGTGTCACAGGTGTTGCCTAAATAAAGGTGATGGTTGACAATGGGTCTTTAAGGAGATATTCATGTTAAATGTGGTCATACTGGTGTGGCCCTAATCCCACAGGAGTGTCCCTATGGGAAGAAGAGGAAGAGACAGGAAGGATGAACATACATAGAGGAAAAGCGGTGTGAGGACACAGCAAGAAGGCAGCTGTCTGCAAACCAAGGAGAGAGGCCTCACCAGAAGACAATCTTGCCAGCACCCTGATCTTGGACTTACAGCCTCCAGAACCGTGAGGAAACAGTCTGTTTTGCTTAAGCCCTTAGTCTGTGATATTTTGTAATGGGAGCCCAAGCAGACCCCAAAAAGTCCAAATCAGTGATGGTCTTTTATTCTCCTTGTTCATGGTGGGTTAGACATGGGCACATAACCTCTTTCCGACTGTAAGAGGCAGGATGGGAAGTCTTCTGGGAGCTTTGAGGAATCGAAGGTCCCCTGTCTTTCCACCTCTGGATGCAGCGACATCTGGACATGATACCAGGAACGGCTGCAGACATTCTGCTCCTTGCCGGATCGGATGGCAGAGCAGAAAGATGAACTGAAGCTGCCTGGTCTAGAGCCTGCACTTGTGGGAGAGGAAACCCTGAATTATACTTGAAGGCTGTGCTAGTTAAATCTGGTCCTTGCAGCCAGAAGCAGCATCCTAGCTGAAAACAAAACTAATGACATCACACATGGCTTCCCTAACCCACTCATGGGTATTTATTTTTGAAAAGCCATTCTTAAAGACTAATACCAATGTGGTTTTAGAAAAAGGATAGGAAAGGGAAAGGGATGGTCTCTGTATAGCACCAATACTCCCCAACATGCACAAATAATTATTCAATGCCTACCTAATGAACAATTTTAAGGTACAGTTGACCCTTGAACAACAAGGGTCTGAACCGTACAGGTCTGCTTACATGTGGACTCTTTTTTCTGACCAAGCACTCACCAAAAATGCAGTATTCTCAGGATGCCAAACCCAGGTATATGTGGGTTCCACAGGGCTAACAGTGGGACCTGAATGTGTGGATTTAGGTATACATGGGGGTTCTGGAACCAATCCCCCGAGCATACTGAGGGACAGCTCTACCAGCCACTACTGTAGGTGCTGAGGACAGGATAGTGAGGACAACAGGCAGGAACCTACACCGCACAGGTGCGTTCTACTTACACACACGTATGTGGAAGCACACACAGGTACACACACAAAGAAATGAAATGTCTTGGCCTACCACTTCTGGGAAGACGGACCCAGTTAAATGCCAACATATAGACAAAAGATTCTCGCCATTAAGATACGATAAATGCTTAAGCTGAAGTTTTCTTTTTCACAAAGGATGAATGCATTAAAAATGCATCCAAGAACATAATAACTTTTTAAGAGAGCTTTGTTGTAATATAGGAATCTAGGAATACAATAAGTGCCCAGACAGCCAAACATTATGGATCCCAGGCAGGTCTGTTGGGGGTTATTAAATTTTTTTTTTTCTGAGAAGTGACGGAATTGATTATCTTTGGCAAAAAGAAGATGAACAATTGTTCAAAACAGACTGAGATCAAAACGAGCCTCTTGGCTGGGATCAACCACTGAAAAAACTCACAGCTCAGCATATTCCATTTCCACATGCAGCACAGCTTGAAGACTCAGAAGATTCACAAGGCAGGCATGTACTTAGAATGCTCACGTTCATTTTAGGCCTTTGTTATTGTCATTGCCCCTACATGTCACTTAGATATAAAATTTTGTTGTTTTTATAAAAATTGTAACAATAAAAAACGCTTCTGGACAAAGGTTCAAACAGCACTGGCGTTGAGAAAGACATGTGCGCCCTCCCTCCATCAACTGCCACTTCCCAGGGATCACCACTGTCCACACTGTGGTGTTTATTTAGAACTTTCCCTATGCCCTGTGGGTAAATATAATTGAAAAGTATTCTATTACATCATAGAATAACTTTATAAATATTGGGTTGCAACTTGCCTTTTTTACTTCAGAATCTAGCACGGTCCTCTCTCCTCCCTACACTCAAATTGACCTTACTCTTTTTATTTTTTTAAACAGTACTTTGGTTACTGTTTCAGGCCTTACTCTCTAATGCCTGAGGAATCTATATCATGGATATAGTGTAACATTTTGATAGATTGATAGATTGATTAGATTCAATCTAATTGATAGACTCTTAAAACCCTTTTGATTTTGAATTAATTATAGACCAATGCGTAATTGCAGAAACCATAGAGAACTCACCACCCGAGCTTCTTCCATTGGTAACATCTTATTTGACTATAGTACATTATTAAAGCCAGGAAACTGACAATGGTCTAATATGGGCATCCTCAAACTACAGCCCACAGGCCACATGCAGCCTAGGACATTTTTCCAGCCCGCTGGGTGTTTTTGCCACTCCTGCCTGCCCTGCTTAGCAGCCGACTTGTCCTGGGGCCCGCAGTCTCGCTCTCTAATGGTTTGAGGGACAGTGAACTGGCCCCCTGTTTAAAAAGTTTGAGGACCCCTGGTCTAATACAATTAACTAGACTATTTCACCAGGTTTTATTAAAAAAGCCTTTTATGGAAGGAAGAATATGCTTTTGTGTCTAATTCCATGACATTTCATCAATATATATGGATTTATAGAACCACCACCATGTTTAATGAGTAAAATTTTTTTTTGAGACAGAGTCTCATTATGTCACCCTCAGTAGAATGCCATGGTGTCATAGCTCATAGCAACCTCAAACTCTTGGGCTTAAGTGATCCTCTTGCCTCAGCCTCCCAAGTAGCTAGGACCACAGGCGCCTGCCACAATGCCCACCTATTTTTTTGTTGTTGCAGTTGTCGTTGTTGTTTAGTAGACCCAGGCCAGGTTTGAACTCGCCACCCTCGATGTATGTGGCTGGTGCCATAACCACCGCGCTATAGGCGCCGAGCCAATGAATGAATTTTTTAAGGTGATCCCAGAGTAGGGTTAATTTCCCTATTTCAAAAGTATAGGAAGTTAAGAAAAGAAGCCAGGCCAAGGCTGCATTTCTGTTTTTCTAAACCAAGATTAACTAATATAAAGTCCAAGCAACTCCCAAATTTGTCCTTCTGCCCTTACTAAATGAACTTCCCATCAGTGTGTACAAATACTGCTTCATAAAAGAGAATGAAATGATATGCAAGTTGTATTTTCCTTCTTCTTCCCCCCCTTATTTTCCTAAATGAAGCAAAAACATAAACATTGAGTAAAATAAAAAACTAATCTTAAAATCTAATACCCTGCCCCTAATCCAGAGTTAATATGCTCAAGTTTCAAAGAAATACAATATTTCAATGCAAATAGAAATTCTATACCCTAGGCATTAAAAAGAAGAAAATTTTAATTTTTCCTATTATTTCTCTTGCACTGAGATTTTTTTTCTAATTCAAAATAATAGGACTATATTTTTAAGGGGGATTCACAGTGACCACAGCTATTCTTGGATTTGCATTACTAGGATAATCATGTTTTAGAATGTTTAAAGTATAATTTATAGTATGTCCATGGTCCCAGGGGTCAATTTGTTAGGACCTTTAAATCCCATCTCAAGCACAGCAATTAATAAGAGATACCTAGAGAGAGAGAGTATAGAGGAGGAGATGAAAGAACCTGCTGGTTTCAAGAGTTAACACCAAAATGGATAGGTGCCTTTGATTCTTTCTAGTTGTGTGACCTTAAGCCAGTCTGAAAGCCTCAGGTACCTAACTGTAAATTCAGAACAACAGTAGAACCTACCTAAAGAAGCCATGAAAGTGAACTGGGAAAACCCAAGGAAAGCAAGTGACACAGCTCTGCACAGACTGAGCCTCACAAAAGAGGGAACTGAGTAAGAGACTTGAAAGTTTAGCTGCATCCACCTCCTACTTCCATTCTCCATTTGCAAAAAGCTCCACCTTGTAAATGCCTACCGGAATGATTGATGGGCACAAAACTTCTGAAACAGGGGAAGTATTTGCTATGATGTTAAGAGAGGGAAAATCACAACAAAGTTAAACAAGGGAGGCTCAGCGCCCATCGCTCAGTGATTAGGGTGCTAGCCACATACACTGGGGCTGGTGGTTCAAACCGGGCCAGG
>NW_003852439.1:2360411-2373994 GCF_000181295.1 Otolemur garnettii
GGGGGGAGGGAGAGAGGGAGGAGGGGGAGGGAGAGAGGGAGGAAGAGAAATGAGGGGGGAGAGAGAGAGAGAAAGAGGGAGAGAGAGAGAAAGAGAGGGAGAGAAAGAATGTGCTAAAATGTTAGCACTGACCCATTACGGATGGATGGCAGGATTTTGGGTGGCGGTTTTTCTTACTAGATTTTTTTTTTTTATCTTTTCCAAATTATTCCCAATGAATCTGTATTTTTATTAGTACAGTTTTTTTCCTGATTATGAAATTCCCTCGTATCCATTCCACCTCTTGTTCTTCCACAGCCACCAACCAGTTTTCCTCTTCCTAATCTATCTGGTATGCTTCTGCCAATTTGATTGTTAAGCACCACCTTGTCCAAATCACCCCCCTGAGAACCCTCAGAGCACTCTGTTCTCTTGACTTTGTTCAACAACCTCTGAAACCTGGCCCAATGCAACCTGGTCTACTCCTCACCAACCTCATTTTTCACCCTTCTCCAGTAATGCTGGTCTCCTTATCATGCCTGTCACCTGCCTCTTTTCATACAGGCCCCTTCCTTCCCCTGCTTGTCCCTAGCCTTCAAGTTGGCTCAAGCCCCCATCTGCTCCAGTGAGGCCTGTCAGAACTGACCGTAATGGTTGCAGCCACCCTCATTTGCCTGGTACCCACCAAGTGCCAGGTTTTGGCCATGCACTTATGTGGATCATTACAGTCACCATCATAACAGCCCTTAGAGGAAGGTTCTATTGGTCCCATTTTACAGTGGGCAAAACTGAGGCACTGGATGTCAAGAGCCCACAGCAACACAGCAACAGTTGAACCAGGTCTGCCAACTGCCTGTGCCAACCTCGAATGACGTACTTTCTACTTCTTCAACATACACAGTTTACATCCCATAGCTCAGCCAGAAATCAGGAGACTCCATACCATCTACATCCTGCTGATAGGCCTTTTTCCTCTACACCTCCCACCCCACCCCTCAAAAGGCAATCAGCTGCTGGCTGACAATGATGAGAAGTTTATCAAAGGGGGTGTTTGTTTTCACTGTCTAAAGGCAGATTTTATGAAATGGTTGCTTTCTTAAGTACAGAATGTGCCTGGAATCTGATACATAAATCCACTTTTTACTGCATGGAAAAAAAAATGCTGTCTTCAAACAACAAAAAAAGACTTTTTGAATCATTACTCCCTATAATGGACTGAATCTTTGTGTCTCCCCGGACTCATAGATTGAAATCCTAATCCCCACGGTGATGGTAGTAAGAGGTTAAGAGGTGGGCCTTTGGGAAGTAATTAGGTCATGAAGCTGGAGCCCTCTTAAATGGGATCAGTGTCCTGATAAGAGGCAGAGTCCGAGCTGGCTCTCTTTCCACCATGGCAGGATAGAGTAAGAAGGCAGCACACACTAGAAACTGACTCAGGCATCCTGACCTCAGACTTTCAGCCTCCAGAACTGTGAGAAATAAATGTTTGTAGCTTGTAAGCCACTTGACCTATGGGACTTTGATATAGCAGCCAAACGGACTAAGATGCTTCCTGGTCTTATTTTTTTAATTTCAATTATGACTTGAAACTTTTGTACATCAGATATTCACAGTAAAGGCATTCTTCCTTTCCCTCGCCAACCTGCCTATCATGTATATATATTCCAACTGCTGCAACCAAACTTTACCAGCCTTTACTTTGGAGGCTTCACCTCTTAAAGACACACATGATGTACTCCCCAGCTGATTTGCGCCCAGCACTGTCAGGAGCTTTTAGCCATCGAATTTTAACACACATCTTTAATACAACCTTCCTTACTGACATTGATTCTCCTGCATTTTAAAAATGATTAATTTTTCTTCTTAACAAGACACTACACATCCCTTATTTAACTGCCCCAAGAATCAGAGTTTATTATTATTCAGGTGACCTGATTTTTTAATCACTTATTCTACTGCAGTAATGATTTCCTAGAGCTTTAGTCCCAGGAAAACTCTATTCCCAGCTTCTGCCATCCTTTGAGATTACTGAAGCTTAAAATAAAAAGAACAATGCCTTATGACACGTACCTTTTGTTTTTAATCTGACTCTGCCTTTCATTAAAATAAGAAAAAATAAGTGTTCTTATTTTCCCCATGTCTGCTTGCATGTTTCCGTCATTCAGCAGATTAGATAGGGCAGCTCTCTTTCGACACTCAAGTTCGTAAGAGGTTTTCCCCCAAGGTGGGGACAGCATGTAGTTGCTGAAACTATGCCAAGGATCCCAGAGAAAGGGCAGCAAATTTTCAACCCATCTTCCTTTTATACCAGCTTGATTAAAATCAATGTACTTGATAGTAAGAAAATTGACCTGAAAGGTAAGATGTTCAGTTTTTCTCCTCCAACTTTGGAATTGGAAAAAGAAAAAATATAAATAGCATATACTTGCTGAAAAGTTAGAAAACAGACGGGCAAAGAAAAATAAGATGGCCCCAAATCTCACCCTCCAGTGATATTCTGTCCTATCTCCTTCCCAACTCTCTCGTGCAGAGATAAACGGTGTTTGCAAGTTCTATGTGGGGGACATTATACACAAAGGTCTTGTTTGATCCTTGCAACAGACTGGAAATAGGAATTATTGTTACTGCTCCCGTTTGACAGATGAGGAAAGAAGGCTCAGAATGGTTAGCAACAAGTTGCTGGCCTCTACTTTATCACAACAGCTGTAACAGAGCTGAGTTGCACCCTCAGGCACGGTGACTCAGGCTCACACCTGAACACTAGGCCACATTGCCATTGACGACACACACAGCCATGTGTGTAACCACACTTTTACACTCAGCAATAGGTTGTGAACACCGTTATGTTAGTACATACAGATCTTCATGGGTCTCCATTGTTTTAAATGGCATCATTAACATTCCACTCAATGCACATACCACAATTTAACCAATCCCGTCTGATGCTTGCCTCCAATTTTGGACTACTAAGAACAAACCTGTGCATGTGTGTATGTTTATATTTATGCATTCATCTAATTATTTCTGCAGGATAAATTCTTAAAAGTGGGATTGTTTAGTCAAAATCATGTCCTTTCTTTTTCTGGAAGGCTTTCACCATGTGTTGGCCCCACCGAGGAAAAGGCAGGTATCTTTAACACATTAACTGCCATGCTAGGGAACAAAAAGATTTTTTTTCCTTGGGGTCATAGTGTTTTATTAAGTCAAAAGACATGTGAGTTACATATGCTTCATGAAACCCTGGGCTCAAAACTTGCATAAGAAGTTCCCTTCTCAATCTCAAGGAAGAAAAAAATAATATCTCTGCTATGATTCTGATGTTACTTTAACTCCTCACAATACTAAAATTAGACTCCCCAAAATAATCTTATAAGTGTAATTATCTAAGTTTTATTTTTCTTTCAGAAAATGGGGAAAATATTAACTGTTGTACTAATGTTATTGGATTATTACCAAAAAGAGGGCAAAGGAAGGTACCTGAAGGGGCTTATAAAGCTATTGGCCCTGAAGTCAGAGTCTGTGGGTTTGTGTCCAGAAACCACTACTTTCTAGCTGGGTGACCTTACACAGGTATGTGGCCTCTTTGAATGATTACAGCCCCTCTCCCAGAGTTGTTAAACAAGACTATTGGCTGGGTGAGGTGCTCACACCTGTAATCCCAGCACTCAGGGAGGCTGAGGAGGGTGGATAGCCTAAGCTCAAGAGTTTGAGACCAGCCTGAGCAAGAGTGAGACCTTGTCTCTACCAAAAACAGAAAAATTAACCAGGCATTGTACCAGGCACCTGTAGTCTCAGCAGCTTAGAAGGCTGAGACAAGAGGATCATTTGAACCCAAGAGCTTGAGGTTGCTATGAGATATGATGATGCCATAGCACTCTACCCAGAGAAAGTCTCTGTCTCAAAAAAATAAAAAAAACCCAAATAAAAATCCCCCCCCCCCCAATGAGACTATGTAGGAAAAGCACTTAGCACAGAGACAGCCATGAGGTGAGCACCCTGTGAAGGCTGCGGAGTGTTGATGCTGCAGTTGTTAGGAGAGGGCCCTGTTAACATTTGGGGGCACAGAATGCAGGGGCTGCCACAACTTGGAGACAGGGAGGGAAGGGGAGAGTCACACTGAAGCCACCTGCAGGTACCTCGGGGGCGTGGTAGGAGATGCACTGGAAGATCCAGTCCATGGCCGGCGAGTACAAGGGCAGGTAGGATGGGAGATCCACTCCCTGGACCACCAGCTGGTTCTGGACGGTGTCCCCATGAATCTACAGGAGACCAAATAAACACTTAGGAAAAGGAAGAGAAAAATCAAACAATAAACAAAGAGGATGCAACTCAAAGACTATGCACATTTCTAAGCATTTGGATGTCCCCAAGAGAAACAGCCTGGTTTCTCAAGTTGGTTTTCTTTTTTTAAACTAGAAAAAACATACAAAAAGTTTCTCATGTCACCAAACTGAGCTGTTCTGGGAATATGCACTGTGGAAAGAAGTAACCTGATAAAAATGGAGCCAGCAGATGCTGAGAAGAAAGGCTGATCAACTGGAGACGTTTCCTGTTAACACATGCATATTAACTCTCTTCACTTGTTCAGTACAATCAACACATTTTAATTGTCTACAACAGACACTAGTGTAATTTTCTGGGGGCTGCAGCATATTTGAAGAGCTTTAAGGCATTCTCAACTTGGAAAACCAAAGGCGTTTGTGAATTCGCTGTCATATAACTGCTATACCAATTAGCTGTCCTGAGAGTGTTTTCTTACCTGTTTGAATGTAAGGAGGAAGTCAAAAAAGTTCTTATTTAAGCTTTCTTTGAGATGTGGAGCCACTTCCATTCCCACCTGCAGCCAAACAAAACGAGATTACCTTGACAAAGGAAAGTTGCAAATGATAACTACAGTGTGATGGCATTCTTATTCATCAAAAAATACATATATATACATATGTATAGAGAAAAAGTCCAAAGATAAACATTTATTCTTTTTGCTTATGTTTTCTTATTCAACAAACATCTATTGCTTTTATAAGAAAAACCACAGCCTGTAGTCCCAGCTACTTGGGAGGCAGAGGCAAGAGAATCGCCTAAGCTCAGGAGTTGGAGGTTGCTGTGAGCTGTGTGACGCCATGGCACTCTACCCAGGACGATAAACCCGAGGACGATAAAGTGAGACTCTGTCTCTACAAAAAAAGAAAAAGAAGAAAAACCACAGAAGCTATTTTTAATTAAAAAAAAAGAGGGGGGGGCCACATTTGCAGTAATCACCTTTGTCATTTCCCAAAGGTAACAAATGGATTTCAGAACAGATGACCAAGAGAACAAAATCAATATAGCCCTAAAAAGGAATGTACTCTCAAGATGACGTACAAAATCTTCTCTTCCTCTCAGAAAAAAATGATAAACACACATGTGGTTATACTTATTAGATGAAGCAAAAAGATCATGCTACGTAAGAGGGTCAGCGTGGATTTCAGATACTGTGCTGCCACTCCTGAATGTTAAGAGCAACACAGATCCATTCTTTGCTAGGCAGCCATGGAAACAAACCTAAGTTTTAATATGTTTTCAGCAATTGCATATAAGACAAATACAAAGCATAACAATACTATAATCCATTGGCTTCTGAGTTCCTTGTTTAAAGGAACATTTAAAATGTGTAACATTTCCAGCTGAAGAAATTTGTTAATCATAAAGAAAGAGCACAGGTTAGACTGAAAATTGAAGGTAGGAGGAAGGAGGGGAGTTCATATGTTTAAAACAAATACATTTAATTTATAATATTTCATAATATTCTTTATTCTGTTTCATAATATTCTTTATACTGAGTTCCTCAGAAACACCCCAATTCCAAATTGCTGCTTAACTACAAAAACAACTTCATAAAAGAAGATGGTTTCTAGAAACCCTTTGCTTCAAACAGGGACTGACTTCTCCCACTCCCCTCCCCACAAGTCAGGATGGTTAACAATAACAATAGGTTTTAGACAGCTGCAAATAATCCCTTTGGGAAGATTGATTCGAAAGCCACCACAGTGTTAGATTCTAGGAGCATCTCTGTGGTTGCTGGGTAAAGGAAGGGATGTTTCCAAGGACAAGCACATGGACTAAAAAAATAGTAACAACAAACATCAGATCTAGTCCTACTGTGTTCTGATTCTATTGTCTTTCCTTCCACTTAATCATATCGTAGAAAAGGCAATAATTATCTGTTAGGTGACAGCAAAGGCTGGCCTGGTGGGTAAGCTCTAGAGATGAGCTGAAGGGGTTAGTCATACTTTCCTATAATAAACAGTTTCAGCCCCCCTCCCCCCCACGCCAGACTCCATTCCCTGCTTTTGTTTATCTCCTCTCATCAAGCCAAATGAGCAGCTTGGAAATCTGCTCAGGTCTAAAAGATTTCAACTCAGAGCAACAAAGGTAGTTGCTTGAGATTTCCATCTGCTATTGCAGTCTGCCCAGCATTCATCCCCCTGCTGCTATTTGTGGTATCAGTAGAATGATTTATTTTGGGGAGAATCAAACCTTCCTCTCCAAACCATGAGATTTATGGTAGTGCCCGACTCACCACACTCTTGAGGTGAATCCAAGGGTGAATAAGTGAGCCAGGCCTGATCACTAAGCACATCCTGTCCTGTGGCCACAGTGACTAATGTGGAATTGGGCCGGTAACCATGGTGGCCCACTGAGAATCAGCCCTGAGACTCTGGTTAGATCTCTTGAGGTAAAGACACTTTTTCCAACAGGTTCCTACATTGGTAGGATAGAAGCCTGGAGTTAATACGAGCCACCATATGGAAAAGCAAGCCACAGAACGAAGCAGCTCAGAAGAAAGCACAGCTGAGTGACAGAGGGAGAGGTCGACTCTTGACAAGGGTCTCTGAGCCCTGTGTTTAACCACGATTGCACTACTTGGGTCTCTTTAGACACACAAACCAATAAATTCCTCTTTTTGCTTAAAGTAGAATCAACTGGATTTTTGCCACTTGCAACTGAAAAAATCCTTACTAATACGCAGGTTGTCTCTTATTCTATGTCAAAAGATTTTTAGTAACTACCCAACCGGGGAATCAAGGCATTGTCGGGACTAACAAGAATGAGCTCAATGGATGCAGGCATTCCACTATCAGTCTTTCTGGGATGGGTCTGATCTGTCCTCTGCCTGTTTTCCTCATTGTCACTATGTTTCCAAGTTGCATCTGCCATTCAAAGGCACTTCATATATAACAAATGTGATCTTTTCCCTTTTCATGTACCTTTACTTCAAACTTTAAAACTGAACAGGGTTGCAAGGAATGTGTTATGTCCTCCCTTTCTGCTTTCTCTTAAATAACCAGAATCATCTTATCACAGCAGAGATTCTAAGTTTTTTGTTTTTTTTTTGAGACGGAGCCTCAAGCTATCCCCCTGGGTGGAGTGCCATGGCATCACAGCTCACAGCAACCTCCAACTCCTGGGCTCAAGCGAGTCTCCTGCCTCAGCCTCCCAAGTAGCTGGGACTACAGGCGCCTGCCACAACGCCTGGCCATTTTTTGGTTGCAGCCATCATTGTTGTTTGGCGGGCCCGGGCTGACCCGCCACCTTAGGTGTATGTGGCCGGCGCCTTAGCCGCTTGAGCCATAGGCGCCGAGCCAATTCTAAGTTTTTATTACTCTATTATTCGATGGATGTCAGAGTGAGTTCAAAGAATTTGCCACGTCCTGTTGAGAGGCAGTAGAATGGAAATATGCAAAGATATCTTTGCATCTCTCCTATAGGACTCGGCAGGTTGTCTTGTGTACAGGAAGCCCTTGGCAAATGCTGATTTGGGAGGAGTATTCAAGCTTCAGTGTTCAAAAGTTAAAGGTCTTGGCTTGGCGCCTGTAGCTCAACCGGCTAAGGCGCCAGCCACGTACACCTAAGGTGGCGGGTTCGAATCCCCAGCCCGGACCCGCCAAACAACGACGGCTGCAACCAAAAAATAGCCGGGCATTGTGGCGGGCGCCTGTGGTCCCAGCTACTTGGGAGGCGGAGGCAGGAGACTCGCTTGAGCCCAGGAGTTGGAGGTTGCTGTGAGCTGTAAAGCCACGGCACTCTACCTAGGGGGACAGCTTGAGGCTCTGTCTCAAAAAAAAAAAAAAAAAAGTTAAAGGTCTTAGAAATATACCTGCTATTCCTGGATGAAAAGTGCCCCCCAAGTTTTATGCAGAGGGGGATGCACACTTTGGCTTCTGTTCCAAAGTGCGAGCAGGGTGCCCTTAAAACAAAGACTTTTTTTTTCATTTTCAGTATCAAGAAGATCTATAAAAAATGTCCTTCAGAATGGATATCTACTATTTACCAAGGGCAGTGACTGAGTTTTTTTGTGACACTTGAGACCACAGGGCTTCTTGTCATTTGCTAGATGTCATGTAGAAGAAGCAAATCAAAGGCTACATGTTCTTGCCTTCTGATTTCATAACTTGCAGAGTGGCTCATGAGGGACTTTCTAACTGCAGCTTTGTCCTCAAGGATGCCTGGGGTTCATGGGGACAACAAGCTCTCTCTGTTAGGCACAAGGATGGAAGAATCCCACTGCTCCGGAAGTCCTCACAAGGACACAGCACTACGTGGGTTGGAGGAAAGAGACTGTATCTGTTTCAAGGGTGGTATTTTTTGTAAATGAAAAAACATACTAGTTTTAAGTAGAAGCCTCATGGGTGCTTTAAGGGTGAGAAAGGACAGGCGGTTGATTATCAGCACTCCCCAGCCCCCACCCATCAGAGCAGCTGCCTACAGCAGGCCTGGAGCCCTCTGAGGCCTGAGACCTGCTGTCCCACGGGGCACTGCTCCCCTGCCCAACAGCCTTGCCAACTTGCACTCTGAGCCAACTCTTTAACAAGAGGACAAAAGAACTAATAAAGCAATCAAATTCAAGACACAGGGAGAGCATATTTCAAGTCAATGAAAAGCAACCTGTTGTCTGACTGGCTTTGGGAGGCTCCTTCTCAGCAAAAACTGAGAAACAATTAATTCTGAAAACCAGTTCATTTCTAAGAGGATGACCTTAAATCCTTTCTAATTAAAGTTATGGGAAGTTGTTCTACTTTAAAATTAATTTTTAAAAGAAATCCTACAGCTCTATTTTCTGTGGAAGAGCCATGTTCTAAAATTAGCAGCTAATAAAGTCCTTCTCTCAATGACTTGTGGGGGCAGGGGAAGGAGAAGCCCACATGGACAGTTAAGGACACAGGCAGCAGCCAACTTGCGAAGGCAGCGTCTGGCAAGGCCTACCCGGCACAGGTAGGCTCGGGCATACACTGACACCAGCGGGTCTCCAATCCCTCTGATCATGCACGTTAATCGAGGTAGGCACTCGGAAATTCCCCTGTGAGAGACAAAAAGAGGACAGCATTACACCCAATGTGAGAACTCTCTGTTCTTTTATTTTTTGAAAAAAAAAAAAGCTAAAACTTTCTAAATTTCAGGGGGTGGATCAAGTTTCAGGAACACACCAAGGTCAAAATTTCAGAGTTTTCTAAGGCAATGTAACAAACAGTGCTTCTCTCTTGATACAATTCATTCATTGAGTGATTCTTTTCATCTTTATCATTTGCTCAGTGCTGGAGGCTAACCACATTATTTTCTGCTGGAGATCACATTTATTTCACTAATTTTAACAGCTTTTGTCTCCAATGATTTTCCATCAACTGGTCACTCCCTGATCTGTTCTCCCCATTTATATTCCTTGAGCACTAATTTACTGTGCTCTACCCCATTCATTCCTAGCACCTGAGACTGAAGCAGACATCCTCCCACCCCTTCAGTGTGATTTACGATTTACTTCTCCTACAACATAGGACTTCTCTGTTCCTAGGGCATTATGCTCCCCAAACTGTTGAGGCAAAATAACTGTTTCTTCAGTACCTGTTATCCCCCCCAAACTGTACCAGGTATTCCTAGATCCCAATCAGATACATCTGGGATAAATTATAAATCCATTCAAAGAGGTTATCAATGGAGCACCATTGAGTTAGTCCCTGGCTTCAAAAATTTATTACCTAGCTATCCAGTATGACTCAGCGTTTCCCCAGCTCTGCAGAAAACAGATCTGGATTTCCCAAGCTCTATAAACTATTCTTAAAAAGATGTCTGTGATGTAGCCAAGCCCAGTGACATGTGCTTGCAGTGTCCGTTACTCAGGAGGCTGAGGTGGGAGGATCATTCGAGCTTAGGAGTTCCAGACCAGCCTAGACTCCATCTACAAGAAACCCAAAAACCAAAAAACACAAAACCTAAGCCCTAAGGGCACACGTTTCTGCTTCTAACATCAGCGTTTTCATCAATAACAGCAGCAGCAATACTGAGTTGGGCCCACTGCACACCGGGTAAGACTCAGTTTTGCACATGCAGCTCAAGAGGACCCTCACAGACCTCTTCTTAGGGCTGTGTTCAAAGGAGAAAAAGACTGGGGCTCAGGAACGCGGAATAACTTGCTCAGGACCACAAAGCTAGTCACAGCACAGCCCGGATTCAAATCTTCCACAAGCTACTCGACCAGCCTCTCCTAGCTTGAGTTTTCCTCTTTGTCACATGGGGATTAAGATGGTATCTCCATTAAGTTTTCATCTGAGTAGCACTCATTAAGTCCTCAGTGAATAATAGCTACGAGTACCCTGCCGTTAATGTGTGTGCCATGTACGTATATGTGTTTGATATTTAGAAATGCTATAACTCTAGGCATTAGAAAAGAGCCTTACGTTTTAGAGAGGAACTTGTTACACTTCAGGATGGATGCTTCCACATAACTACAAACACATTCTGTTAAGGAAGACATTTTCCAGACAGCCTTTTTTGCTATAGGGAAAAAACTATAAACTATTCATGAACAAAAGTAAGCAGGTCTCAGATGGGGGCCACAATGACCCTAAACAATCCAAAAATTGAAGTAAGCTTGTGGCTTGTGGTTTCTTGACGTGGTTTTCAAGGTTTCATACTCATTTAAAATAAACTATGGAAAATGTTACATGTCGACTCATGGTTGCATGCTGAAATTTAAACTGGGTTTTGAACATTTCCAATCAAGGCTTTCTGGGGGAAAGAATGAGCTTTCGTTAACTAAGATACAATTTGTGTACAATGTTGAATTTCTGGTTCACAAATATTGGCATTTGTGCAGAAGAGCTTGACCTGTTCTTTCAAGTTCTTGGAACCAGAGAAAACACAAAGACGAAGCATTTCAATTGAGAGAATTAATGTGGGAATGTTCCTCAAGGAAACAAAAGTCTGGTACATGGCATCATATTCAAAGTAAAAAACAAAAAACTGTTTGGAGACAGCGAGAGTCCAAGGGCTTCTACAGCGTGGCGTGCCTGTATTTTTAGGCTAGCAACCGTAACGAGACCAGATTTTCAACAGGAATTTCAGGGCATCCCATCACATGGCTTCTATTATCTTTAAAATCATCAGACAAAAAAAGGATACAATCTTGGAATGAGTTCCCTGATGGAAGCAATCTTGAAAAACCAATTTAGGCATGTTTCCTTGGCCGTGTCATTTGTATTCTCTGGAGAAAAGTGATCTGTAACACAAAAACAATAACCATCAGCCCTCCTAAATGCTACAAGTCCTGGAATAGGAACAAGTTACTATGGAGCAGAAGAGGGGGCAGGGTATTCAGTCCCTTGGTGCCCTACCTTCCAAGTATCATTATCATTATTAGGAAGCAACAGATAACAAGAGTTTGCCCACACTCGGGTTTTCTAGGCGCCAGGTGCTGTTCAGAGTGCTTTACAGATGTTAGCTCACCTAATCCCTGTAACAGCCCTGTGAGGCATATACGTTTATTAACCTCCTTTACGGATGCACAGTAGAGGCACAGAGATTAGAAACTTGCCAAGGGCCCACAGAAAGCAAATGTAAGAGCTGGAATTCAACCAGACAGTCTGGCCTCCTTGACTATTTTCTTAATCACTGCTTCTAAAATAATTCAGAGGCTCTTGGTTACCTACCAGTGACTAAGACAATATTGTTCAGAATTCTAGATGCTTTAGGGAACCACAACTACAACATGAAATGTGACTAAGCTTTTGTTCTGTGCATCATGTGAACCAATGCTTTACTTTTTACTGAAGGTAAAGCAAGACCCTGAGGTGAGAAACCAGCCAGAGTTAGGCTGCCAGCTCCAGCTCAAGATGGCTCACAGGCCCATGTCACCATGCGGTGAAACTGCCAGTTAATCCCGTATCTCTTCTCTTCCTCTTTAACAATAGAGCTTTTATTTTTCTGCTGGGCAAATAGCCATCCTTGCAACTAGGTGTGGTCATATGCACATGTGAGTTCTGCACCAAGGATATATAAACAGAAGCGCAACTTCTGGGCTTGCCCTCTCTTACTCCTTCTTCCTATGTGCTGATTGGAATGCAGATACACTAGCTGGAACCTCTGCAGTCATTTTGAATCATGAGAACAAGACAGAAGTCAGGATCCCTGGCACCAGAGGCTAGCTGCCCCAATAGCCCTGAACTTCATTATTATTTTAAGTTTTCTGGTACAGGCACCCAAGCCTAATCTTGATACATTTTTTTTTTTTAATTTAAAAAAATAACAGAAATGTATTTCTCATATCTAGACTTGACATATATCTTAAGGAATGGAAGAGAACATGAAAAATGAAGAAATAACCAAATCCATCAATATGAAAAAGGCTATTGTTAAACTCTTACATAGAAATGATTTCTTCTAAATGATTTCAGCAAAGATTAGAGCTCCATCCCATCACTGAACATGTTTTATACTTTAAGGATTCAACCAAAAAGAGAAAAGTTAATTAGAATATAGCTCTCATTTTCTTTTACAGTGAGTAGCTCTAATTTGACAACTTGGAATATGATTAAAGTTATCAAAATTTCTGTGAAATCAGAGCTGAGAATAGTAGCTTATGCCTGTGATTCTAGCACTCTAGAATGCCAAGGCAGAAGGATGACTTGAGATCAACAATTCAAGACCAGCCTGAGCAAGAAGGAAACCCCTGTCTCTACTAAAAATAGAAAATTAGCCAGGCATTGTGGTGTATATGCCTGTAATCCCAGTTACTTGGGAAGCTGAAGTAGAAACATGGCTTGAGTCTCAATGAGTCTGAGGCTGCAGTGAGCTATGATGACACCTCTGCATTCTAAACAGGGCAACAGAGCATGACTCAGTCTCAAGAAACAAAACAAAATAAATTTCTATGAAATCAGCAAAAAAGATAAGCCTCTAGGTACTTCTCTACTAAAGAACAGTCACTAATCACAACTATAGATATTGTGAAACAGCAATCTCAAGTATTTACTATCTCTGGATATCTGGTATGCTTTATTCATTTGAGAATTCGCTGTTTTCAAAAGGATGGGAAATGACCATTTTCCCCTTCCTTGTCTGAATCCGTACACATAAACTAAGTTTTCTTCTACTTTCAAGAGACCCAGTCAGGCAAAGATAAGGGATATTCTTTTCTTTTTTTTTTTTTTTGGAGACATAGTTTCACTATGTCACCCTCAGTAGAGTGCCACGGCATCATAGCTCACAGCAACCTCAGACTCTTGGGCTCAAGCGATTCTCTTGCCTTAGCCTCCTAAGTAGCTGGGACTATAGGTACCTGCCACAATACCTGG
>NW_003852439.1:2374452-2383100 GCF_000181295.1 Otolemur garnettii
AAAAAAAAAAAAAAATCCAAAAGCAAAAACAGGTCTCTGAGGTCATTTATAAAAGTTTTCATTCTATAGTTGAGGGAAGTGAGGTTCAGCAAAGGGTTATACAGTGATCCAGTTTGCCTAAAAGATCTGGAAATCATTCTAAAAGCACATTGTCCTGAATATACACACTGACGACAAGCTGTATAACAGTCTGCATATACGAGGGGTGGGGAAACCTATGGCCTTAGGGCCGCATGTAGCTTTCTAGGTCCTTAAGCACAGCCTTTTGACTAAATCAAAATTTTATAGAAAGAAAATCTTTTATTTTTATTAATACATTTTAATTCATCTTTTATATTTATTTTATTTTTAAAATACCAAAGAATAAAATGAGTTTTCATGAAATAATCCTCCCAGATTGACGGGCACAATTAGAACATTACTAAGCCCCAAGGGGTAAATGACAGCTGCTACACTCATGATTTAGTTCTAACTTTCCCTGCCTGACTGGCACCACTACTGCATGAGGCCAGTGGATGAGAGTTTATGGGGGTCGAGCACGCCAGTCTGTCATCAGCTTTTGATAAAGGTGCACTGTGTTTCTGTCTGAAGCCAATTTGTGAACAGTTGCACATCTCAACAGTATTTTTTAATTCTGTCTGCTTAAGAGCCTATCATGTCAAAGACCAGGAGAACACTGAAGGAGGAAAAGAGATTTCTCAGTGAGGACTGGCAAGTGCAATATTATCTTATTTCTGCTAAAGATGCGGTGATTTGCTTGCTTTGTGTAACTGCAACATTACTGTTAAAGAAATTCAATGCTGGCTTGGCACACATAGCTTAGTGGTTAGGGCACCGGCCACATACACTGGGGCTTTGAACTCAGCCTGGGCCTGCTAAACAACAATGACAACCTCAACAACAACAACAAAAAAATATAGCTGGGCATTGTGGCAGGTGCCTGTAGTCCCAGCTACTTGGGAGGCTGAGGTAAGAGAATTGATTAAGCAAGAGTTTGAGGTTGCTGTGAGATGTGATGTCATGACACTCTACCGAGGATGACATAGTGAGACTGTCTCAAAAAAAAAAAAAAAAAAGAAAGAAATTCAATGCTCATCAGCATTATAACACTTATAAGTACTGCAAATATTTTAAATTAGAGAAGTGACACAAAAGGTTGTATTATAGAAATTAAAAGATCAAAATCCAAGACAATTCTTTTAAGCAGCAGTAAGACCTGGAAATAATGCCACTAAATCAACTTATAAAAAAAGTAGCTCGGCTCGACGCCTGTGGCTCAAGTGGCTAAGGCGCCAGCCACATACACCTAAGGTGGCGGGTTCGAATCCAGCCCGGGCCCGCCAAACAACAATGATGTCTGCAACCAAAAAATGGCCAGGTGTTGTGGTGGGTGCCGGTGGTCCCAGCTGCTTGGGAGGCGGAGGCAGGAGACTCACTTGAGCCTAGGAGTTGGAGGTTGCTGTGAGCTGTGATGCCACGGCACTCTACCCAGGGGGACAGCTTGAGGGTTTGTCTCAAAAAAAAAAGTAGCTTACATACTTGGGGGAAAAAGGGAAGCTATTCAGTGATGTAAAAACTGGAAAGAATGCATTGTCGAAACTGTAGGATGCTTAGACCCCAATAACCTTTCAAAATACAAACAACAGCCTCTTTCGAGGAGAGCCATAACTGACTGGCAGCATGAATTAGTCACAGCTTAACAGAACAACTTCGTGCTGGATTTCTGAAGGAAAATATATATTATTCAATCTCTTTGGATGAATCAACTGACTCGGTGCAGGTTCTATATTTCATTCAGGTCGTCTCATTTCATCTTTCCATCATCACAGAAAGAAAAACAAAAAACAAAAAAGGAAGCTATACTTCACTGGGGTCGTAACAGAAGATTTTCTTTGCTAGGAAGAGTCACTTGCTTTGGGCATTTTTGTGAACAGAAATGGATGAAGTTACTTTTAACAACTTTCGAGATAAATGTGAAGTTGGACTGAATTCGGTAAATTTACTGAATGTCAGTCCAGACAGTGCTCCTTCCATGACAGGAAAACATGAAGGGTTTACTGCACAGATAAAAAAAGTCTTAACAGATTCAAATGTTCTCATTTTTTTCCACTGTATCTTCTATCAGCAGAATCTCTGTGCTAAAGCTACTATTTTAACTGACACTTTGCAAGAGTCATAAGCATTGCTAACTGTATCATACAAATACAACATGGCAGCATCAATTTCATAACTGCTAAAGTTGAAACATGAGCTATTCAGTGTGGATTTGCCTATCATGTTTAAGAGCACTATTACAGCAACAGTATTAGCTAAACTTTTTCTCTGTGAGAACAGATAGTTCTCACAGATGAAGAACAGAATCAGCAGTGTGAGTTATTGAAAGATTTCCATAGGAATGCAGCATCTCTGTGTTGTATCATGTCAAATCAAAATGGCTTGAGTATTTCTTTGCATGGTAAAACTAAGCCTATATATGATGGAACTATATATGAAAGACTTTTTTCAAAACACTTTTTCTTCCAAGGGAAATTTTAGATGAACATTCTCTCCAGTTAGCAAAGGTCACTGATGAGCAGGATGATAGATGCCAGTCATCTGAGGAATATGCAGCTGTTACAGACCTATTAATTGGAGAACACAATGAAAGGTTCACTGACTTTGAGAATCAGGACATCATGCTCAAGTTAGCATTTTAGCCTCACTTGGTTGATATCACCAAGGCACCTAAAGAACTACAGAAGGAATGGATTGAGCTCTTGGTAGATGACATTTTAAAGTCATTGCCTGATGCTAAGAAAGATCCGATTGAAATATGGAAAAATGGAGTAGAATACCCACACCTTCTGCAACTTGCCTGAAGAAAGATTTCTTGCTTTTCAACCACTTATTGCTACAAATCTACCTTCTCCTATCTAATCCAAATCAAGACAACATTAAGGTCACAAACGACTGATATCCCTCTAGAGGATCAGCTGACTCTGCAGACCTCTGTGCTGCCACCAAGTATTCAAATGCTTTCCGACAAAAAGCACACACAACAAAGTCATCAAAAGGTTAGTTATTAGGGTGTTTGGCACACATCTTGGGGGTGGGACACAATTATAAGAAGGTTTTACTTAACAAATGCAAACAATGTAACCTAAATCGTTGTACCCTCAATTAACCTGAAACAATAAAAAAGAAAGATTAACTTTAAAATTAATAGTTTTCATTTTTTGAAATTAAGTACACAGTAGATTTTTATAAAATGATGTACAATTTTGAGCATACCTAATTGAAGTTTCTTGAACGTGGCCTTATTTGATTATAGCTAAATTAACACAGCCTTCCAACATGAAAAGCTCCCTACCCTTGGCATATACCAATACAAAGTCTTTAGCCTTTCCTTCTAGCTCAAGAGACAATTTAAGAAATGGATTATATTATGTAGGACTTTATGATCTCATAGCATATGAAATATCACATTTCTTTACTTCATTTACTCATCACAGATATGCCTTAAGGGCCAACTAAAAGAAGTGTTCTAGGCTTTGAGGAAGTAACTATGCATAAGGCAGGCCCTGTCTTCATGAAGTTTACATTCCAGTGGGGGAAGACAAATGTTAAAGAGAAAAAAAAAATAAGCAGGTACCCCACCCCCCCGCCCAAAATACTATCCAATAGCAGCCAGTACTATGAAAGATATAAAACTAGACACTGGAATAGAGAATGACCTGAGTGAGATTTAGGGGCCGAGGTAGAGTTCTTTAGATATAATGGTCAGAGAAGGCTCCTGCAGAGGCAGGAATTTGAGCTGAGCCCTAAATTACAAAAGGGAACAAGCCATACTTGGAAGTGGAGAAGATATATCCCAGAGAGAGGAACCAGCAGGGGCAAGGCCCTAAGGTAGGTCTGACTTCAACACAGTCACATAACAAAGCAAGCCAGTGGGTCCTGCACAATGGGAGAAGCAGGTGTCACACACCAGCTCACACTAGGGTTGCAGCCTTGGTGAGGAGTTTGAGAGTTCTGCGCACAGGAGTAGCATGGCACGACATGATTTATATTTTAGGACTCAGCCTGCTATGTGGGAATGAATTCAAAATCTAAAAATTAATTCAGAAGAGACTTTGACATAACAAAGAACAGAGATTTTCCTTCTAGTTCTCACTTGTTTTTCTTTCATGTGCTTTCTTTTTCAAACCTGAACTTCTGTGGATATTTTAGGAAGAGGCAGGAGACCAATGAGTCTAGTTCTCTATCATTTATTTGCCAAGTCTCTACACTGGCAGTGAAAGGTCTCTTTACGTAACGGTATTATAGGGACTGGCCTCCTTAGTTAGTCCATGTTGGAAAGGCCAGGTTAGTTAAGGCCACCGCCTGTTCTCATGTGACCCACATCAGCCACGGGGAAAGACTGCAGGTGAGAGTGTGGAGATAATGATAATAAGAACCATAACACAACAAACCCAAATTATTTTTCCCGATCTGGAAAAAAAATGATCTTATCATTCAGAATAAATGAATGGCTTCTTCACACAGTCGCTGAATTAAGAAATGTTAGAAAAAAAATCTAATAGTATATACTTTTTGTGAACCCAAAAGACACTATATCTTGAAGGCAAAGGGCTTTACCAGTCAGAACTTGATTCAAATGGAAAGAATGAGTACAAATGCCACCAGATTTCTTGTCGTACATAATTTCTTTGGGCAGAATTCTGCACAGTAGATTTCAAAAGCATTCTTTGTAGCAGTTAGGAGCCTTTCCCCAGATCACTGACAACTTTGTGCAAAGTCTGTCCCCTTTCCCTTTCAGGTTCTTGGAACCAGAGAAAACATGTACAGATGAAGATTTTCACTAAAAGGAAAAAAAAATAATGCAAAAGCCTAATTTGCATTGCTCAAGGCAAAAAACAGATATTTGGTGAGGGAAGAATTTTAGTGGTAGAAGTGCTAATTAATACAGCTAGACAAGGACCCGCCTTTTATTTTGAACTTTCAGAGTTTTAGGTAGGGAGTTAATTACTAGGATTTTTTTTTCTTTAATTGGTCCTAAAATGTTGTATAGTCACTGAAAATGCAAACTCAAATGCCTCTGGGGAACAGGCAAGTAATTTTAACATGTAATCAACAGAAACAAATTATTTGTGAGCTACTGTAGGGTCTCTTATTTGTTCTAGGTCTTTGAAATCTGATGTCTTTTTTTTCTTTCAAGTATTCCACACTGTGATCTTAGTAATCATTGCTTTTCCTCCCTCCCTTTCTGCAATGTGGTGAGTAAACAGGAAATAGTATTTATGGTACCTCAGCATGGTTTTTCCTATACTTCAGTAACATCTGAACTTCAAGGGATATTCCTAATTTTTCTGGGACTTGACTGTAGCCATCCTGATCAAATACTTACTTTTATTTTTTTATTTTTATTTCATTTGAGACAGAGTCTCACTCTGTTGCCCTCGGTAGAGTGCCATGGCATATCTCACAGCAACTTTGAATTCCTGGGCTCAAGGGATTCTCTTGTCTCAGTCTATGAAGCTGGAACTACAGGTGCCCACTACAACGCCTGGCCAATTTTTCTATTTTTCCACACAGACAGGGTCTCGCTCTTGCTCAGGGTGGTCTCAGACTCCAAGTTCAGAAGATCCAGATGTCTCAGGCTTCCAGAGAGCACGGATTACAGGTACGAGCCACCGTGTATGGCCTGATGTCTTTTTTTATACTCATAGCACATCTCAATCATCTCCATTTGGATTAGCCACAACCCAAGTGCTTAAAAGTCACATGTGGCCAGTGGCTGCCATATTGGATAGTGCAGGTGCAGCGATAAGAGCAAGGCTCTCCCTGGCTGGTGACAGGGCCTCAGGCAAGACCTTGACTATTCTGCCCTGGTTTTGCCTTTCCATAATGATACAAGATGATTCTGAAGAGCTTTTCTAGGCCCAGGAGTAGGTAGAGCTCTGTCTCTTTCTTCCCAAGTAACCTACACATTAAATAGTTTTGAAAAGATAGGTAGGTAAGTAGTTAAATGGGAGAGGGAAAAAGAGAAGAAATGGTAGAAGGAAGGAAGGGGCAAAGAAAAAAGAATACAGAATACAGGCTCACACCTGTAATCCTATCACTCTGGGAGGCTAAGGCAGGTGGATGCTTGAGCTCAGGGGTTTGAGACTAGCCTAAGCAAGAGCGGGACCCCATCGCTACTATTTTTAGAGCCAGGCGCTGTGGCAGGCACTAGTAGTCCCAGCTACTTGGGAGGCTGAGGCAAGAGGATGCTCAAACCCAAGAGTTTGTGCTATGAGGTATGATGATACTACGGCACTCTACCCAGTGCAACAAAGTGAGACTCTTATTTCAAAGAAAAGAAAAGAAAAAAGAAAGAGAGAGAGAGAAAGAGAGAGAGAGAGAGAAAGGAAGGGAGGGAGCAGAAGAGAGGGTAAGGGGGGAGAGGGGGAGAGAGGGAGGGAGGAAGAGGAAGAGGAAGAGAAAGAGAGAAAGAAAGACAAAGAGTGAGAAAGATAGAAAGACAGAAAGAAAGAGAGAGAAAAAAAGAAAGAAAAAGAATATGGGTCAAATGACAGGTTACTCTCCCTTCATCTCCTGGGGGGATATCACTGCTAGAAGCAGAGGGAGTCACAGTGAAAAGGGAACATTCATGGATATGAATGTCTCCTTACAACAGTCCTTGGAACTTGAAATGAGGAATTTTTAAAAAAGGAAGCTGCAGCTGAGAGTTACATTGCCAGACATGTCTTTTTTTTTTTTAGAGACAGAGTCTCACTTTGTTGCCCTTGGTAGAGTGCCGTGGTATCACAGCTCACACCAGCTCCTAGGCTTAGGTGATCCTCTTGCCTCAGCCTCTTGAGTAGCTGGGACGATAGGCACCCGCCACAATGCTCAGCTATTTTTTTGTTGTTGCAGTTTCGCCGGGGCCAGGTTCGAATCTGCTACCCTCAGTATATGGGGCTAGCTCCCTACTCACTGAGCCACAGGCGCTGCCTCAGACATGTCATTATTATCATGTATATGGCAAAAGAAATTGCTCATGTATTTGCCCCATTATAAGCTTGTGAGAATTCACATTTGATTGGTAATATATTTAATGCAAAATCACTTGAGTATAGTTTGAATCAATGTGTCAGTTACTAATATTTATTTGACATCGTTCTTTAATATATATGAATTTTTTTCCTAAAACAATGTGCTTTTTAGGAAAGAAAGAAATGAAGAAAAAATACTAAAATGTCAAGCAGCAGAGGAAAATAAGTTGGTGTGAAAGTTCCAGCTGAATCTGTCATACCTTTTCATTCTTGCAGATTCAAACTACTCGTCCAAATTTCCTAGACAGGCCTTTTAGAAACCTTCTAATGTTTTTGGAAGATTGAGATGGATACCGGAAAAGTGGCGCCCCAGCCAGCTCAGCCAAGCGGGGCTTGGGGACCTGCCACCTCTGTGTTGGTGGCAGCAGCCGACAGAGGAACTGGCAGGTTGGAACAAGTGGATGGGAGCTTCCCTCCCCCCCAAAGGCTCCAGTAGAGCGGCGCTAGAGGACCTGCCGGCTCTGCCACCAAACCAGCAGGCTGGAGCAAAGGGGGGAGCTTCCCTCCTTCAACAGAGACTTCAGTAGCGAAAAGAACCGAATAGTACAGGGAAAGACACTGGCGCCGTGCTGTCTCCTCACGTGGACTTCTGGCAATTCCTCCACTGCATCCCTGATTGGTCCATTTTCAAAACCTATTCACGAATAGTCTATTTTCAAGCCCCAAAAGCTCATTGGACAACTGCCCCTATATAAGCCAGAGACCCTGAGCACAGATTTGGGCAGATCTCAGGAGAAGAGCAAAGAGGTCTGGCTCTGTAACACTTGTATCCTGCTCTATAAGATTTGCCCCTTTGTAAGAGCTGTAAACACTCACAAGGGGGTTCGCCCCTTTGTAAGAGCTGTAAACACAAGGAGGTTTGCTCCTTTATAAAAGCTGTAAACACTTACAAGGAGGTTTGCTCCTTTATAAGAGCTGTAACACTCGTATGATAAAACCTATCTTACTGCTAATTCTACTCTACAAGGAGGTTTGGCTTATTATAAGAGCTATAACACTTATACCTATTGAATAAAACCTATCCTGTGGTCCGTCGCTTCATTCTTCAAACCGCCGAGACCAAGAGCCTGGAAATTCAGTATCAAAAATCCGGTAACAAGATGATCAGAAGTCTTCAAAGTTTTTTTTATGTTTTGTTTCTTTCCTTTTAACACACCCCAAATTAATAATTTTACTGAGTCTTAATGAATCGTGACTCAATAAAAGCCCAACCCCAGGTCTAGGACAGAATGACAATCAAGAAATAGGAATGGCGTTACCTGGTAAGACACTGCGGTTATCCAAACACATGGAAAAGATGCGTTCATACACGAGCTTTCCTGGGGAGGGAAGGACAGATGGTGTTAGCCTCACACTCTTCCAAAGCAAACACTTAAACAGACTTTGTAATGAGGGATTTGGCAATGTGCTTTCCCAGACAAGCTCTAACTTGCGATGCTATGCTGCCATCTAGTGGGACAGATTTTAAGCCATATTTTTGTTTTTCATTTCTAATGAAAAGGGGACTTCTACTTTCTGTGAGAAGCAGGAAAATGACTAGTTTTACCCTTTGGAGTCTTTTTTTTTTTTTTTTTT
>NW_003852439.1:2383213-2391109 GCF_000181295.1 Otolemur garnettii
GCCTCCCAAGTAGCTGGGACCACAGGCGCCCGCCACAACGCCCGGCTATTTTTTGGTTGCAGCCGTCATTGTGGTTTGGCGGGTCTGGGCTGGGGATTCGAACCCGCCACCTTAGGTGTATGTGGCTGGCGCCTTAGCCGGTTGAGCTATAGGCGCCGAGCCACCCTTTGGAGTCTTAACTGAAACTTGGGGCCAAAGGAGCCTCCCGTACCTCACTCACAGACTATGGTCTACGTTCTACGCTAGGCCAGAGGTGGAAACACGCAGTCTGCGACCGGTTTTGTTAGGCACACACTACGACAGCCCACAAAATGCTTTAACATTTTTAAAATTAGTTACCAATAGGTAAAAACTGGGTGAATTCACATGAAAGAAAGCTGGGTTTCTTGCTTCTTCATATCAGATGTGCCCAGAATGTACCCATGTCCCTTCAGGGTGACACCCAACGAGAGCAGATTAGGAGCTGCCCCTTGAAATGGCACATACACTACCCAGATGGAAACAGCTCCAGCCTGATCAGTGCCTGGCATACAGTGGGTTCGCAAGACTTGCTGGATGGATAGACGAACATATTTTAGGTTTTCCAGGTCATTGGTCTCTATTGTAACTACTCAACTTTGCCACTGTAGCACAAAAGCAGCCACAGGCAGTATGTAAACAAATGGTCGCAGCTGCATTCCAGTAAAACTATAAAAACAGGTGGGTAGTAGGGAAGCCTAAACTAGTACCCAAATTTTTATTTATTCTGTACATATATTTTGGAAAATGTTATCAATATGCAGCAGGTAAAAATTACAGTTCTTACTCATTTTCTAAATCCTCCCCAATCACCTTCAATGTAAAAGTATTTCCCTCTATTTATGTGGTTTTTTTTCCTCCAGAACCCTGTCTCTCAAGGCAGTAAAGAACAACATATATTATCTTTACATGGCAAAGGAGACAGGAAAATGGAAAATGTAAGGAGATTTCTAATCAAAGAACATGGGCTCAAATGACATCACCAAGCAATGACATAATGATGGGATCAAGTGAAGGAAACCAGCCAAGCTAAGAGGTACCATCTAGGAGCCTCTCCTACTGTGGACCTACATTACAATTGCCTGAAGACACTCATTGAAGGCTGGGAGAGGTGGCTTCCACCTATAATCCTAGCACTCTGGGAGGCTGAGGCAGGCGGATCACTTGAGCTCAGGAGTTCGAGACCAGACAGAGCAGGAGTGAAATCCTCGTCAAACCAAAAAAACTAGCCAGACATTATGGCAGGTGTCTGTCGTCCCAGCTACTCAGGAGGCTGAAGCAAGAGAATCTCCTGAGTCCAAGAGCTTAAGGCTGCTGTGAGCTATGATAATGCCATAGCACTCTACCCAGGGCAATAGAGTGAGACTCTGTCTTAATAAATAAATAAATAGATAAAAGACACTTGTTGAAAATGCACATTTCTGGAGCCCATAGAGCTAAAGAAAAAGAATATTTTGGAGGGTGAGAACTAGGAATATGGACTTTGAATAACTTCACTAGTAATTCTTATATACAAGGAAGTGTGAGAACCCCTGATTTAGGCATATGCCAGTGGGCCTCTGAGCTAACACTTGCCTTGGCTCCAGGATCTTCAGAAACAGCAACAAGCTTCCCCCTCCCTCTCCACCAGTGCTTCTCGAACCTGCCTGCACATTCAGAGTACCTAGGGCTCTTGAGAATGTGTGGATGTCTGTGTCTGTCCTCAGAGGCAGTGACATAAATGGTCTAGGGGGTAGCTGGGACATCGGGAGTGTTTTAAAACTCCCCAGGTGATTTCAGTGTGCAGCCAAGGATAAGAAGTGCTGTTCCAAACCGTCGATTCCACTTAGAAGATCCCAGGAAGCCTTAGAGAACAAGCCCCCAGTTTTCAAAGCCACTTGCCTCTTTCCTCCTGCCAGGATGTGCTTTCCTTAGCCAGGGCCGTGTGTTCCTAGGCCTCTCCTATGACACAGGCAGGAGCCCAGTGTTGTGGCTGCCGTGGTTTTACCTCTGACTATGACACAGCAAGCCATGATGGGCAGCTGTGCGACTTCGCAGCCTCTTATGTGCACAGAATGGATGCAGCACAAAGCGCCTCTGTGGCCTACATTAAAAGTTGCCATCTCTCTAAAAGTACTTTCTTTAAAAATAAAGATGATCTACCCCCACCCCCATAAAAAGTATATTTCACCTTATATCCTAAGAGCCTTTCACTGTTTTTCTCACTCTGTCCCCTGGATAGAGTATTGTGGCATCATAGCTCACACCAACCTCAAACTCCTGTCCTTAAGCGATCCTCTTGCCTCAGCCTCCCAAGTAGCTGGGACTACAGGCACCCATCACAATGCCCAGCTACTTTTTTCTATTTTTATTTTTATTTTATTTGAGACAGAGTTTTAGTTTGTTGTCCTTGGTAGAGTGCCATAGCGTCATAGCTCATGGCAACCTCAAACTCTTGAGCTTAAGCAATCCTCTTACCTCAGCCTCCCAAAGAGCTGGCACTATAGGTGCCCACCACAACACCTGGCTATTTTTTAAGAGACAGGGTTTCATTCTTACTCAGCATGGTCTTGAACTCCTAAGCTTAGGCAATGTACCTGCCTCGGCCTCCCAGAGAACTAGGTTTACAGGCATAAGACACCATGGCCGGCCTGCAAATTATTTTTGGTTGAATAGCTATTTTTCTCTTACGAAGTTAACGGACAACTACTTTAAGAAATAATACTTGGTCCTAGATTTACTTCCTATCTTGACTCACTTTTTCATAAATCAAATACCAGAAAATAGGTAACTAACCCACTGGTAACAGCTGGCGCTGTCTGAGTACTGACTATGTGCCAAGTGTCATTTGAAGTTGTTTCTGCTCATCCTGCCAGCAAGCTCTTAGAAGAGCAAAATCATCATATGATTCTTACATAATTCTCTCACTTACTTCTCTCCAGAAACTCTTGCAGGTATGATCTATGATACCCCATTTTACATGAGAAGAAACTGAGACTGCAGTTCGTACAACTCTGAAGGAGTGGCAGGCATCAAAGCCTTTATACCACTGCCTCTAGTGAAATCCCAACAAGAGCCAGGCGCATATGCTCCCAGTTGTGCATGCCAGTCTCGCTGGGCACCGGGGCCCTGTCCTATACCCCTACACTGCAAGATGTTCTGACCTCTATCAACCTGTCAACAACCACTGAACTTCTGGAGCATTGCACATCATCCTATGGAGCAGAGCCATGACAATGCACAAAGACAGACCCCAGGACTCCAGACCTTCACCAAGCAAGGTAGAGATTCAGTCCATTTTTAAGAAGTGAAAATTCATTTTTCCCATAGCATAACAAAGTTTCCATGAACACCAGGCCATGGAGGCTGCCTCAATAACCCTAAGGAACATTATCATCAGCATCATTATTATTTTGAGACAGAGTCTCACTTTGTTGCCCTGGGTAGAGTGCTATGGTGTCACAGCTCACAATAACCTCAAACTCTTGGGCTCAAGCAATCCTCTTGCCTCAGCCTCCTCAGTAGCTGGGACTACAGGTGCCCGCCATAACGCCCAGCTATTTTTAGAGACATGGTTGCTCTTGCTCTCGTTCAGGCTGGTCTCGAACTTCTAAACTCAAGCAATCCACCCGCCTTGGCCTCCCAGAGTGCTAGGATTACAGGCCTGAGCCACCCAGGCAGCCTGAAGAATATCATCAAAGACACAAACAATGGCACCCCCAGGAAGAACATTCTTAAGTGGAGAAGGGTATGAGGCTTGGGGAGTGCTGAGAGCAAGTACTTTGTGCAAATGCTTGGTTCTGAGTAGGGAAAATATTCCCACAGTTGAAAATTCCAAAAAGACTGAGAGAGGGTTCTCTCTCAGCCCATTCCATCCCCCTCCACCCTGATCACCCTGAGAATAACTACTGTTGTTACTGTCTTGGATATCCTTCTAATGTCTCTGCAGACAAGAAAAAGTGAATAGGAGCATGTAGTCTGCATTCTTCTCCTTTCTTACACAAAGTAACATACTCCATATTGTTCCACATCTTGACTTTTCCACTTGTAGATCCTTCCCTAGGGGTACACAGGGCCATCCTCATCCTCAAGTAAAAGCCACTGTTTACTTCAACATACAGACACACCATTATTTATTTCACTGGCCCCCTACACTGATGGCCACGTGGGTTGTTTACAACCTTTTGCTATTACAAATGGGATAAATTCCTAAAGGTGAAATTGCTGGGTCAAAGGCACACACATTTGTAGTTTTCATGAAATGAGAAACTTCCCCAGGGAGCAATGTACAAAAGAAATAGAGGAGGTGCCTGATTGCAGACAACCAGCTCTGCCACTCACTATGCTGGTGACCTAGAGCAGGCTACTTTCCTTCCCTGTGCCTCAGGTTCCTCATCTATAAAATGGGGACAACATAAGGCCCTACCTCACAGGGCCATTGTGCACATACGGGAATTGGTATCTCTAATGCACCTAGAATGATCCGGCCCACAGACCTTTCTTGTTAAGGACTTATCACCATTATCCCCAGCCCCTCCCAGCTATTTTCTGGACTGCAACAGAGATGGTAGGCACATATTACAGCCTGGCTCATCGTGGGTCTGGGGTGCCGCCAGCAGGGGGCTGTTGGCACAGTGACTGTCCAAAGTTCTTGCAAGGTATATGCACAGTCTGGGTCTGGCAAGGCTTGCAAGACAGAAACTGGATCTCATTAGGGTCCCAGAACTAGTCCAGCTCAGGGGTGCTGACTCATGCAAAAGAAAGTTGCAGGAGAAAGGTGAGGGAAACCAGGCCAGTGGGTAAATCCAGCAGGAGAAATGGGACTGCCACGAACACCAGAAATAGGTGCTGGCCTCTCCCTGACTGATGTCCCCGCTTCCTTGAAGGCACCCTCTGGAGGCTCCTCATGCCCTCAGAGTCAAAGCCCAAGTCCTTCCAGTGGCCCCCAACGACACCGTGATCTCTGGCCACGTCAGCTCCTGCCCATTTCCCCCTTGCCTGTCTCCCTTCCAACTACTGTAGCCAGCTCTCCAAACCTGCCTGGCATGCTCCCAATGCCCCACCGAGGATCTCTGCCCCAGCTGCTCCTTGGCCCCCCACCTCCTAGAGCCACACAGCTTCTCTCTCACCTCCTTCCAGCACCTGCTCACGCCACCTCTCAGCCTGGCCTCCCCTGACCCCCCTAAAACTGCAATCCCCTCTATCCCCCGCCAAGTCCCCTATATCACCCTCACCACTCACCCCCCATCTTGCTCTATTTGTTTGCCCTTTTTTTTGAAACAGAGCTTCAAGCTATCACCACCCTGGTGATAGAGTGCTGTGGCATTACTGCTCACAGCAACCTCCAACTCCTGGGCTCAAGCGATTCTCCTGCCTCTGCCTCTCAAGTAGCTGGGACTACACCCGCCACAGCCACCTGACTATTTTTTGGTTGCAGCCGTCATTGTTGTTTGGCGAGTCTGGGCTGGAGTCAAACCCACCAGCTCAGGGTATGTGGCTGGTGCCTTAGCCGCTTGAGCCACAGGTGCCGAGCCTATTTGTTTGCTTTTTTCTACAGTAAAAGTCATTGTCTAACATACAACCATCTACCATACCTAGCTGTTCTGCAAATTCTCCTCACTGAAACAAGCACCAAGGCAGGGATTGTATAGACTTCTATTTGCTGATACACCCCCGACTGCCAAGTCATCTGAACTCAACAGGTCCTATCTTTCAGCTGGGGCAGCTCTTCTTTTTGTCCAGTTAGCATCCACTCCCTTTTTTTGCTCTTAACAGCATCACCTCTTTTCTTTTGAGGTGACCCAGACCTTGATAATCTGTATCCCTTGATACTACAAATGGCTCAGGGAATGATGTGTGATCTGAGCCAGGTCACTTAGGTGAATCCTGAGAGTGCTTTTGAAATGCTTGGAAAAAACAGCTCTTTCCTTGCTATAGGACCACTAGCAGTAAAGCTGCCAGAAGCTAAGGATGCCTTGTGAAGCTTGACAAGGAAGCCAACCCAAGGCACAGCACTAGAAAAGACAAGGTCCTGATAATATTCTCTGAGTTCCTACATCCCACACCCTGAAGCCAGAAACTACTCCTGGACTTTTCAGCATGAGCCCATAAATACTCCCATTTTCCATGGCTAGTGAAGTTTTCTGCCACTTACTTTAGCTAACACACTCAGACTCACAGTCTCCTGGGCAAGACTGGGATTGCGGAGCTGAACAGTTCTCTCCAACTGACATTTTATTTTCTGACATATTAGATCTTTTCATGAGTTACAGACAAGACTTGCTAGGTTGAGATGTCTCTGTTCTGACCTCCTATGTGTTCCGCGTAGAAGGCGACACTATTTCCTACTTCTTCAGCCGCTGAACATCACAGGCAGCCTAGAGGGCTGCATGATTTGGGCAAACTGCTGGTGTCATGATGTCCTGGCTCAACCAACCACTGCCAAGCAGCGCAGGGGCCTCTGCTCCTTCAGGTCATCCTCTCCAAGCTAGACATTTCTACTGGACTTGAGAGGGTCAGTCTAGACCTTTCTACTGGGCTCCCAAAGATCATTCTGCCTGTTGCATAGAGCATGGAAGGCCACGGGCAGTCACAATTATGCAGGAATACCTCATGGGAGCTGTAGCCATCATCCAGGTAGGAAAGGAAGACAGCTAAGATTAAGATTTTAACAGCAAAGACAGAGAAAAATGGACATCCTGGGGAGAGATCTAGCAAGCTGAACTGCAGAACTTGGTGACTAGACATGGGCATATGGGAAAAAACTCTCAGATTCCCAGCTTGGGCAAATGATGGTGCATTTCCTTATACAGAAACCCAGCAGGGGAGGGAGAAGGCTGGGAACAGATGCCAAGTCAGTTTCAGATGCCCATGCGACAGCAATGTACTGGAGTTGGTGCAGATAGGACATATGCATTCCAACTTGCCCTGCTCCACTTTACTCGCCCATCAGAAGATTAAAAGAAATAAAATTTATGATTCTTTCAAAAATAACACCTTTGTTAATGGGCATGGGAGGTACAGTTTTGTCTTTCCCATGAATTACCTAATTATTTAAATCACAGAACTTAATTTAGAGTAATTCTACCACCCAATTCCTGACAAAACAAACACATTTCCTAGATCTAAGATGAATGTGACTGGGACTTACCAAATGTATCAAGTATGTCAGTGATAAGGACAAATTTGCTTGGGTAGAACTGAATCACGCTGGTGTCTGAAAGAAGCTTGGAACACTAGAAAAAGAGAGAGAAAAAAAAAAAAGAAAACTTACTGTGGTGGGTCTGACTTGGTTAGGACTCTCCAAGCCTGGAAAATTAATGACTTCTATACACAAGTTAAGGTACTTAGCATATGCCAAGCCCTGTCCTAGGATATAATGGTAAGTGAAACCAGGGTGGCTTGATAAACAGAGCCAGACTCTACTCACCACAGAGCCTCTTAAGGAAAGACATTTATCACCTGGCTCCAGGAAAGCCACAGAATGAAGTCTTATCCGGAACAATTCTACTTGTATACTGAACAGGAATAGCACTTGAAGTCACTGAGAGACATCAATGTTACCCCTCACATCATAGGCCTCTCAGGCGATCTCATCTTTGCTCCAAATTCTTTCCAGCCTGACTTCTGGTTTACTTCAGGGTGGGCTGGATTCTATGGTGCTTTTCTATGAAATGATCCCATAAGTAAATACTCAAGGCTTCATAAACTCACATCAATTATTTATACTCACTCCTGCATTTCTCTCTAAAAGGAAGTAGGATGAGCTCCAAAAAGTATAAGTTTCTCAACAAAATCCTTATTGCTGAGAACATTTCAGCTTTGCAAGAACTGCTCAATCCTATATTCTCACTTATGCCCAAGGGCCACTGACATGTTCAGAACTCTTTTTTTTTTTTT
>NW_003852439.1:2391269-2397712 GCF_000181295.1 Otolemur garnettii
AGCCATCATTGTTGTTTGGCGGGCCCTGGCTGGATTTGAACCCGCCACCTTAGGTGTATGTGGCTGGCGCCTTAGCCACTTGAGCCACAGGCACCGAGCCATGTTCAGAAATCTTAACGGAAGACTATGGCCACATGATGTGGCCCCACCACTCTAGATTAAGTCATCTTTTACACAGAAACAAAAAAGGTATTTCTACTTCGAAGAACTAAATTTAATGCCTAGGAGTCTTTACAAATTCAAAAGTCAGCATAAGGAATTAAATAACTTTATTTTATTGTACCAGTGGTTGACCCTCAGGAAAAAAAATAGCTTTTGGACATTTAGAAACAGGCCTTTCATATGCACTTCCAATATACAGAGAATGGTTAAAATGCCTTCCAACAGGCTGACATGTGTTTTCAGTTTGGCCATGTTACCCAATATCTAAATTGTTAGAGTCACCAAGTTTCTCCTTAGCATTACAAGCCTAAAAGTAAACAATGTGTCTGACTTGAGAAACATCCTCTTACAGCCCAGATGTTACTTGAAGGGGGGGGGGAAAGTAAGCTGTTAAAACAGTGGTGCTGACACCAAACGTGGCATTTGGATGTATGTGGAATTCCATCTCCCAGCGCCTTGCTTTGTGATTTTCATATGCCCTTTGTGAGAGTTCCAACTTAAACAACTGCCCCATGAGATTTCAGGGCTGGAAAAAAACTAACAACCCGGAATCTTAGAGACTGTTTACAATAAACAGCTCTTGGTTTCTAGGGATATGACAGCTCCCAGTTTCCTCCGCAGAACCTTGCTTACAGATTTCTCAGGGATGAGTTACTGCCCACTGGTGAAGTGAGAGAGAGAAAATTTAAACAGAAGATTTCAAATTAAACACAGCTGGGACTTCCCGAACATCTGTGCGTTGATTTCCTCTCAAGTTGGTTTCAGAGAACACGTATTTTGTAAAGGTTAACCAGAACCAGAGTTTTTTTTAATCCAAAGTTAAAGCCATTATTATCTTATTATATATTAATAAATTGAAGTTACCTTTAAAATCACTATCTTGAAGATGTCAGTTTTTAAAGCTCTGGTGCCATTTCTTAAACTTGTCTAGTAAGAATCAAGTTATTTGTTGAAAATACAAATTCCCTGCTCCATGTCACTCCTACTGGTCAAAGTCGCCAGCTAAACAAAAAAGTTAGCAGGATGCCCGTAGTCCTGGCTCTTCCAAAAGCTGGGATGGTAGATAGTTTCAGCTCAGGATTCTAGGCTGCAGTGAGCTATGATTGCACCACTGCACTTCAGCCTGGGGACACAGTGAAAGCAAGACTGTGTCTTTAAGGTAAAAAAAAAAAAAAACAACAACCTCCAGCCAACGAATCAGTATTTTAATAAGGGCTCCAACAACTGGGAACACAAACAAGTTTGGAAACATTGGGTTTGTGCTATTCATAATCTGTAGTACATTCTGCACGGGATATAAGCATTTTATAAAATAACTGTTCTCAACTTCGGAATCATCTCGGGAGTTTTTAAAAATAATGGTGCCCAATCCTTCCTACCCTCACCCTGAGACTCTGATTAAACTGGTATAGGGTGCAGCCTAGACACTGGGTTTTTATTTTATTTTTTTATTGAGACAGAGTCTCACTTTGTCACCCTCGGTAAAGTGCCTAGTGGTGTCATAGCTCACAGCAACCTCAAACTCTTGGGCTCAAGAGATTCTCTTGCCTCAGCCTCCCTAGTAGACTAAAGGTGCCCACCAAAACATCCGGCTATTTTTTTTTTTTTTTCTGTTTAACAGGGCTGGGCCAGGTAGGAACCCACCAGACCTGGAACATGTGGCGAGCACCCTAACCACTGACCTACGGGTGCCCAGCTGACACTGGGTTTTAAAACATTGTTTTCTTTTTAATTTTCTGGGCACATAATAGTTGTATATCTTCCTAGAGTACATGAGATGTTTTGATACAAGCATACAATGTGAATTAATCAAATCAGGGTAACAGGGGTACCCATCACCTTAGGCATTTAACATGTATTTGTGTTATTAACATTCCCACTCTAGTCTTTTAGGTACTTTAAAATACATTTGGATTTGTAAAAGCTTCCAAATGATTCTAACGTGCAGCCAAGGTTGAGAATCTTTGTAACAATATTTACCTGAACAAGTGACTGATAAAATTACTCTGCCTCAAACATCAATAGTTGCTATCAAACCTACTAATGCTGTTGGAAAAATACTGAAAGGGTGTTTTCCTTTTGTTTCTAATTAGCAATATTCTAGAAGGACAGTAGCAGTTTTTAAAATTAAGATTTTAAAAAATATTTAAATAACTAAAACAAACGGATAAATTAAAAGATGACTGTGGCTGAGTGCCGAGGGAGGGAGGGAGACCATTATCACCTGGAATGTATTTTAAAAACCCTAAAACTCAGTAAAAACAAACAAACAAAAATCCAAACATCATAATGGAAAAATGAGCAACAGAAATCAGCAAAGGGCATTTTGTAGAAAAAGAAACCCCAATGGCCTAAAAACATGTGAAAATATGCATAATTTATAAGTAGGGAGCTGCAAATTAAAACCACAATTAGGAGGTGATTTTATTACCTCCTAGACTGGAAAAATTAAAAGAGGAAATCTGCTCATACCAAACTGTGGTAGAACACCAAGGAGCACAGACTCTCACAGACCCACCGCCACTGCGAGGGTATGTTGGCACAGTTACTATGGAAAATAACTTAGCATTATCTGCAAAGCTAAAGAGGCACAGCGCTTACCACCAAGCCATTTCACTCTTGAGGTATGTGCTTTTATCTCGAGAAATGCTTTTCACGGGCACCAGAAGACATGCCAAAGAGTGAGCACAGTACCACTGTTCATAATAAAGTAAAAAGAAAAGAACCAGATGCCCATCAGTAGATGGTATAATTTATACATCAGAAAACTCTTTTATACTCAATGCAATCGCTATCAAAATATCAGAAAATCGCTATCAAAATATCAGAAGTTTTTCTTGGTTTGGGGGAGGTACAGACAGGTAAAAATTGATACGCTAATCCCAAAATTCATGCAGAAATGCAAATAACACAAAATAGCCAATTTTAAAAAAGAACAAAGTTAGGGCAGTGCCTGTGGCTCAACGGAGTAGAGCGCCAGCCCCATATGCCAGAGGTGGTGGGTTCAAACCCAGCCCCGGCCAAAATGGCATTAAAAAAAAAAAAAAAAAAGAACAAAGTTAAAAGTCTTTTTTTTTTTTTTTCGACAGAGTTTCACTTTATCGTCCTCAGTAGAGTGCCATGGCATCACACAGCTCACAGTAACCTCCAACTCCTGGGCTTAGGCGATTCTCTAGCCTCAGCCTCCCAAGTAGCTGACACCACAGGCACCTGCCACAACACCCAGCTATTTTTTGGATGCCGTTTGGCTGGGGTCAGGTTTGAACCCGCCACCCTTGGTATATGGGGCCCGGTGCCCTTACTCACTGAGCCACAGGCGCCGCCCAAAGTTAAAAGTCTCAGCAAGATAAATATACTACATGTTCTCACTCACATGTGGGAGCTAAAAAGAGCTGAACCCATAGAAGGAGAGAGAAGAATAGTGAAGGTTAGAGGGTGAGGAGAGTTAAAGGGAAAGAGGACAGAAAGAAGTTAGTTGGTTAACGGGTACAAAATTACAGCTAGACAAAAGGAGTACGTTCTAGTATTATACAGAGCTGTAGGTTCACTACAGTTAATGGCAATTTATTGTGTATTTTCAAATAGCTAGTAGAGAGGATTTTGAATGTTCCCAACACAAAGAAATGATAAGTACTTGAGGTGATGGATATGCTAATTAGCCTGATTTGATTATATATTGTATGCATGTACAGAAATATGACTCTGTGCCCATAAACATGTTGGCTTATTATACGTCAGTTTAAAAAACACACTATGCTAAGTGAAAAAAAAAAAAGCTGCATGAAAACCTTACATAGTGAATGATACCATATATACCCATGAGATGCCCAGGAAAGGCAGATTTACAGCAGACCAGCGTTTTCCAGGGCTGGGTGTGGCAGCCGGGTTTGATCGCAAACGGGCTTCAGAGAATTTTCAGGAGTTACAAAAATATTCTAAAACTGGATTGTGTGATAGTTACACAATGCTATAAATTTACTAAAAATCACTGACTTATTTACAAGGGGTTAACTTTATGATATGTAAAATATACCTCACTGAAGCAGCCACCAACTCCCCACCAAAAAGAAACTTTACTACGGAGCAAATAAGGTGAACCGTTCTCATTTCCCCAGACTCCGTACCTGCACCTGTTTTCTACATAAAGAAGGCAGTCTTTAAAATACTGTAGAATTGTTACTATTAACCAGACCTGGAGTTAATCACACATTCTTATGATTATTTTGTTTGAGAAAACATAAGTCAAATCTCCTCCAGATGTAAAACATTCCGAAGCCCGAGCTCTATGCACTACAGTAATCTATGGAGAAATGCTGCCAGGGAAAATATTTTGAAGCAGCACTTGTTAGTACAGATAGTTTCTCACTCGAGCCACTCAGCAAGCAACCTTCATCATGTGCTTCCAGGATGAGAGGACCATTCTTCGTGAGTATTTACTTTGTAAACTAACAAAAGTGACTGAAGAGAAACGGGCTTGGGCTTGCCTCTTATCATGAAACGCCAAAAAAAATCACCCCTGCCATATCAGAAGTCATCTCAAAGGACTTCGAGTGTCCAGGGCAAAGACTCCAGGGCTCTCCTATCTCTTAAAAGACAGGTGAGAAAACAAATGTCACATTACCATGAATTGAATGAGAATGGGATCTGTCCTTTTGAACTAAAATGGCTGTTCAGATAGCCTTTGTTAACTCTGCTCCAAAAATGAAAATGTATGAATTATTCCCTTTATAGTGTACTTCAGAGCATATTTAGCCACGATAAGAAGATCTTCAGGGCCAAGAAACCGAAGAAGCTGTTTTCTGTATGGGACTTGCTCTTGTGATCAAAGAATTATCATTGGATCAACAAATTCATCAACAATAAAAAAATGCAATAACCTCTCCTAACACTGCAAACTTCTTTTCCTTGTCATGTAATTATGCAGAATATGTCTTAAAAATGCATTTGTCATCTCAACACAGTCTTTGTGGCCTCCCATGGAAAAAAAATGCACTTATCAAGGACATGTGCCATTAATCCCAAAGATATGTGTACTCAAGCCAATCTGGTCAAGTAAACCCCCAAAACCGTTACTCAATCTCTAGTATGCACGAGTCATAAATGTGTCAGGGGTTGTACTGTAGCCAATTTACTACACAACCCAAGGGTATCATTAATTCTGTATCCTAGAGTGCATGACGCTTTCTGGAATTATGCAGTGCACAACCTGTGCAGATGTATATGGTGGACCTGAAGTTCATAATCATGGCTATCAGAGTGAGCATAGAAAGAGATGAACAAAGAAATGATGGTAAGACCTCGAAGGTAGGCCTCTAAAAACCTTAATTATCCACAAAAGGAGTTTTATACAGGAAGTTCTGGGACAGGGGAAAAAAAAAAAAAGATCACTAGACCAGACCTGGATGACTATTTTCAGAGCCTTCACTTTCTGGTCTGAGGCCCAAGCATCCTTCAGTGATTGGTTGAGCTCCTCTATGCGGTTCACATAATCCTGTTGAGTCAAATTCAATAGCTCCTTCTGGGAACCCTGTGGGGAAAGAGGAGAAAGTGAATGAATACGAGGAAAAACTATGTTCCACCATCACCCCCATGAAGAATATTGGGTATCAGCTGAGCTTTAGTCTCTAAATTTTCCTCATATCCCCACCAGATTCTTTGAGTTTTCTGACAATGGTAGGCAGAGTATAGTAGTTAATAAGACTGGCTAAGGAGGCGAGTCAGACCTAAGCCACCTTCCCGCTCAGCCACTTACTAGCTATATGCATCTGGGTTTGCTGGTTTCTTCCTTGCACCCTGTCTGCAAATCAAGATAACAGGACTTACCTCATGCAACCAATTTGTATTGGGCCTACTGTGTGCCAGGCAGGGTACTAGATGTTTTAGATATAAAAATATTTTTGTTCAGGATTCCCAAGCCAAGACATAGCTAAGCCTTGAACAACACAGGTTTAAATGTACGGGTCCACACACATGCAGATTTTCTTCTGCCTCTGCCCCCTGAAATAGAAAAACCAACCCCTCCTCTATCTCCTCCCCCTCAGCCTCTCCTCAATGTGAAGACAGCGAGGATGACACTGCTATTATGATCCAATTCCAGTCAATCAATAATAAATGTATTTTCTCTTCCTTGTGATATTCTTAATAACATTACTTTTCTCTAGCTTCTTTTATTGTAAGAACACAGTGGATTATACAAAACATGCAAAAAGTGTTAATCAACTGTTATGTTATCAGTAAGGCAAGCTATTATTAACGTTTTTGGAGAGACAAAAGTAAAACTT
>NW_003852439.1:2397916-2409157 GCF_000181295.1 Otolemur garnettii
AACCCGCCACCTTAGGTGTACGTGGCTGGCGCCTTAGCCGGTTGAGCTATAGGCGCCGAGCCAAAACTTGAATTTTTGACTGTGTCAAGGGTTGACACCCTTAATTCCTCCATTGTTCAAGGGTTAAGTATATTTCTCACAACTGTAATCCTAATACTCTGGGAGGCTGAGGCAGGTGGATTGCTTGAGCTCTTGGGTTTGAGACAGCCTGAGCAAAAGCAAGACCCCCCTCCCTACTAAAAATAGAAAAACTGAGGCAAGAGGATCGCTTCAGCCCAAGAGTTTGAGGTTGCTATGAGCTATGACGCCATGGCAGTGTACCCAGGGTGACAGCTTGAGACTCTGTCAAAAAATTTAAAAAAGTATATTTCTGCACTGATAGAGCTTAAGTTACCAAGGACAAGATGGACATTAACACAAACTGACATAAGCACTTGTGAGGAAACAGTTTTATGAGGCCACATATCACTGTTCTTTGAATCTGAGCTGCCTACTGAAAAAAGTACAACTATTTCATATGCCACTAAGGAAGTTAAATACTGATCATGGGTGGACAGGCACCAACAGAGGAACACACTCCTATTTCAGAGATATTCACACATGAAGGAAAAGGTTTTCTTAGAAGGGGGAAAATATGGTAACAAAGAAATGGACTGTAGACTCAGGGAGGGTGAGGTAAGGAATGGCTTCCTGGAGGAAGTGATGCTCGAGACAAACCCTCAGCGGAGCATAGGTGCTAACTAGGCACAGGGAGGTGGCAACTAAACCAAGGAGAGCATATCTGAGGCAGAGAGAAGACCACAGATGAGAGCAAGAGGATCGCATGGATGAAATGGTAACAGTCCTTGGCACACAGTAAGTGCCTCAAAACCCTCAGCTATGGTGAAGAGGCTACTCACACAGCTTACAGCAGTGAGGGTCATGCTCACACATCATAAGATGAGGGCTCAAAACTTTTTCGTATGAACATTTCCTGGAATTCAAGTGAGCAACTCCTATTAAAGAAATAAAAGTAGGCTGGGAACCATGGCTCATGCTCATCAGCCCAGCACTTTGGGGAGGCTGAGGTGGGAAGATCTCTTGAGCCCAGGAGTTTAAGGTTAAAGTGAGGTATAATCATACTACCACACTCTAGCTTGGGTGATACAGTGAGACCCTGTCTCAAAGAAAGAAAGAGAGAGGGAAGGGGAGGAAAGGGAGGGGAGGGGAGGGAAGGGAAGGGAAAAGAAATAAAAGAAGAATATTCAGGTAATTTAGACTGATCCCAGCTGGTCACTGAAACTGTAAGGTAGAGATTTTCCTGCCCCTCTGCAGTAGCAGGAACCAAGTGACTAGTTTGGGCAAATGGACCACGAGCAAAGTGGAAAATGCCCCTTCTGGACTGAGGCAGTGAAAAACTATCCTCTTCAGCGCCTGCTGTTGACAACCTTGGAAGCCAAACACTGAGATGGCAGCACTGTGAGATGCTGCTGTGTCTGTCACCTGCACTCAATGTGTAACATGAGCAAGAAACAAACCTTCGTTATAGTAAACCACAGAGACAGGGGATTTGTTTGTTACTACAGCACAACCTAGCCATATCCTTACTAATACATGCTAACCTGGAAACCATGGGACAGCCAATTGCTGCTGCAAGGAGGGAGAGGCAAGGAAACCAGTCTGTAGAAAAAAGAAAAAAGTGGAGAACCAGAGAATGAATTAGCAACCAGGAGCTACACAGAAACAGGAGAGAAACAGCAAGGACAGCTGTCATGTTTCTAGGAGGCTCTTTGGTTCCTGGTCCCAGGCCACTGTGCCCTTGGATTCAGGGTAGTGCCACTATCTCTTCCAATATAGCTTCCATCGCTTCTCAGCCTTTTGGCTAAGGTCAAGTGTAGTATCTGTTCTTATTAGTTTAATATCTGATACGTCCTCTATCCAATAAAGCTTCCATTTTCAACATAAGCCAGCTTTGGTAACTTTCAGATACAGACTAACGATTAAATCCCTCAGCAATTTCCTTACTACCCGCCAGAGCTGGTTCATAATACACAGGTTGAGGTTCTTGAGCACTATGATTCAAAATCCGTTACTTCCAAATTGGAAATTAAAAACTGTGTACTACTACTGGACTCAGCTAAGCACACAACATCTCTGATCACAGAGTCGGACGGACCCTGCACTGAGGGGCAAGAGGCAGGACAAGGCAACAGCAATAGCCATTATGTGGCTCTCTATGGTTACCAAAGTACACTCATTCAATCTGCACAACTATTCTTTATCCCTGTTTTATAGATGGAGAAACAGATACAGGAAAGGTGTATTGCTCTGTTAGTAAGCAGTCTAACTATGGCCTCCACACTTAGGATAATGCTGGTTATTCCATGTGCTGGTGCCCTTCTAAGCATTTCATGTACATTAACTCAATCCCTATAACAACAGGACCTATGGGTAGGTATTGTTTATCAGCCTTATTTTATAGATAAGTAAACTCAGGAACAGAGCAGTTAAAATTTTGTCTAAAATCATAGAATTACCCAATGGCAGAGCTGGGGTTCAAACTCAGGAGTCCAGATCTATATTTTGTCCTCTGACCTACCATGCCATGCTGCCTCTCAAAATGACATTCCAGAAGATACAAACTCACCTGTCTCTGGGGGCCAGGCTAGTGTTGTTTACAAAGGAATCAGGACAGGGAGGCCCATAGTAACCTGGACAATGCATACTCTGGTCAAATGCAAAAATGTCGGCCCATAGCTGCCATGTGGAATTTTTTGTGAGGAGCGAGAAATATACATTTGTCTGTTAAATTTACCTTTTATTTTTTGAGACAGAGTCTTACTTTGTCACCCTGGATAGAGTGTCATGGTGACATAGCTCACAGCAACCTCAAACTCATGGGCTTAAGCAATCCTCTTGCCTCAGCCTTTCAAGTAGCTGGGACTACAGGGACCTGCCAAAACTCCTGGCTACTCTTTTTTTGTTGTTGCAGTTTTTGGCCAGGGCTGGGTTTGAACCTGCCACCTCCAGCATATGGGGCCGGCGCCCTACTCCTTGACCCACTGGCACCAGCAGCTACTGTTTTTTTAAGAGACTGGGTCTCAGCTCGGCGCCTATAGCTCAACAGGCTAGGGCGCCAGCCACGTACACCTAAGGTGGCGGGTTTGAATCCCCAGCCCGGACCCGCCAAAACAACAATGATGGCTGCAACCAAAAAATAGCCGGGCGTTGTGGCGGGCGCCTGTGGTCCCAGCTACTTGGGAGGCAGAGGCAGGAGACTCGCTTGAGCCCAGGAGTTGGAGGTTGCTGTGAGCTGTAATGCCACGGCACTCTGCCAAGGGTGACTAAGACTGTGTCACAAAAAAAAAAAAAGAGACTGGGTCTCACTCTTGCTTAGCCTAGTCTCGAACACCTGAGTTCAAACAATCCACCTGCCTTGGCCTCCCAGAGTGCTAGGATGATAGGTGTAAGCCACTGTGCCCAGCCCAAATTTACCAATTTTTAAGAGTCAAAGTGCATGCAAAACAATTAAAAGATGCCTGTGGACCATATCCAGCCAGCAGAGCAGCCATATGCAGCTTCTGTTGCAAGAAAAGATCTTTATACTATCAAGGCTGTTTCCGAGGAAGGTGACTCCAGCTGGTTTTTATCATTAGACACTGTCCCCAGACGACCCAGCTTTGCTCAGTCATTACAAGAAAAGAAGTCTTCAGAAATGCAGCCCAAGTCAGGCTTCCACCAGCTCGGCCAACTGCACAGCTGGCATCTTTCCTTGGATACAGTCATTGCCTCAGGAGGACTGAGCACGATGCGCTGCTCAAGAATTAATCAAAGAGCAGCCACTCAGATTGATCTCACTTGGCAGAAGGAATGAGAAGCACCCCCCATTCCCTGAGCCCCACAAATGACTTGCTTACTTCCTCAAAGTCATCCAGCTCCTCCAGTCGGGTCCGAACCTTCTCTGACATCGCAGATGTGGCAGTCCCAGCTTTGCCTAAACAGAATGGATTTATGTTACCCAGGTGGCTTTTCCAATGGAAGGCATCTTTCATTCCACACTTCATCATGAATAAAGATGCTATAAAATGATTTCATTACAGAAAACTGAGATTGTCAAAGCAACTTCCCTATGTAACCAAAGTTCCATCCAAAACACTTCCCACTTAAAACTGCCTCTGGGAACACAGGGGGCCAACATCAGAAAGGTTAACTGCCACATTCCAGATTTATGGACTTTGCTCTGTATCATTTGTTTATTGCTAAAGAAAAGTGGTCCAGATACAGATGCCAAAAATCCATCATTTAATTGTTTTCCAAGAACAAAAGGCCCTCTCAGGCTTGTACTCACACTGTAGAACTGTTGTGCCCTTATACTAACACAACAACCATCTCACTGTCTGCCCTTAGGTGGAAACACCAGGGCTTCAAAGCCCTCTTCGAGCAAAGGACTAGCTGTGCCTCCTTCCAGCATCTGTCAGCACACATCTCACTGTCAGCGGGGACCGGAGGGGAGGGATGAAGGAAAGGACTCCAGGCTGCAGGCCAGACACAGGACAAGGTGAAACATCTTGCCGGCTTCTGCCTTCTATAGCCACTTATCTCGGAATGCTTTTCCCGTGTTAAGGGGGCTTCTGCTCTAATTCTGAGGTCATGTGGCTCACATTATCCCCTTATTCCTCCCTACCAAACCCACTCATAGGAACTAAAGTTTATTCCTTTATCCCTTGATTGCTCAGCTCTGGGGCTGATTCATATTAAGTCTGTGGTCAGCTGAAAGCATGGTGCAATTATTTAATTACTAGCAACTATTCCACTGATGAAGTCTCCTCCAATGATTTGCCTTTGCTATGTTGCTCCTTTTCCTTCATTCTGAAATATATACATGGAAAGTATGTACATGGACATTTTAGTAAATAATTATAAAACCTTTCTACCACCCACACCATATATTGTCTTGCTGCCTTCATTCACTATAATTTTGCTATCAATTTGTTCATGATGTTGACCCATGGTGTTCTCTAGCTGTAGTTCACTCATTTTCATTGTTGTTTAGTATTTTCCACTGTACGAATATACCACAACTTATTTCTTCATGCAACTTTCTCTTTTTAATTATTTATTTATTTTTTGAGACAGAGTCTCACTTTACTGCCCAGACTGGGGTGCCATAGCATCAGCCTAGCTCACAGCAACCTCACGCTCTTGGGCTGAAGTGATTCTCCTGCCTCAGCTTCCTGAGTAGCTGAGACTGCAAATGTGCCCTGTTAACACTGGTTAATCTTTCTATTTTCAGTAGACATGGGGTCTTGATTTTGCTCAGGCTGGTCTTGAACTCCTGAGCTCAAGCAATCCTTCCAGAGTATAAGGATTCTGGTGTGAGCCACCAAACCTGGTTCATGCACTATTGGTGGAAGTCTCAGTCGTTTCCCATGTGGAGCTACTACAACCAATGCAGCTATGATCATTTCTGTGCATTATCTCCTGGTTCATACCATAGGTGCATGAATTTCTGCAGGGCAGTGATGCTCAATCTTTTACAGGAATCACTTAAGAATATTTTTAGGGTCTCGGCACCTGTGGCTCAAGTGGCTAAGGCGCCAGCCACATGCACCTAAGGTGGCGGGTTCAAATCCAGCCCGGGCCCGCCAAACAATGTCGGCTGCAACCAAAAATAGCTGAGCGTTGTGGCGGGTGCCTGTGGTTCCAGCTACATGAGAGGCAGAGGCAGGAAACTCACTTGAGCCCAGGAGTTAGAGGTTGCTGTGAGCTGTGATGCCACAGCACTCTACCCAGGGAGACAGCTTGAGGCTCTGTCTCAAAAAAAAGAATATTTTCAGGCTAGGCAAGGTGGCTCACACCTGTAATCCTAGCACTCTGGTAGGCTGAGGCAGGTGGTTAGCCTGAACTCAGGAGTTCCAGACCAGCCTGAGCAAGAGCAAGACCCCATCTCTACTAAAAATAGAAAAATTAGCCAGGCATTGTGAGGGCGCCAGTAGTCTCAGCTACTCTTGAGGCTAAGGCAAGAGAATCTCTCGAGCCAAAGAATTTGAGGTTACTGTGAGCTATGATGCCAGGGCACCCTACCCAAGGCAACAGAGTGAGACCCTGTCTCAAAAAAAAAAAAAAAAAAAAAAGAATGTGTTCAAATGTATATTCTTATTCAGTAGATGTGGGGCAAGGCTGTTATTTCTCATAAGCTCCCATGTCATGCCACTGTGGCTGGTTCTTGTGCCACACTTGAAGAAGCGTGGATCTAGGGAAGGGCTGGAAAACTCTTTCTTATAAAAGGCCTGATATAAATATTCTAGGTTTTGTGAGTTATGTAGTTTCTCTGTTGCAACAACTTGACTCTACCATTGTAGCACAAAAGCACGCATAGGTAACATGCGTGTTCCATGGAACATATGTGTTCCAATAAAACTTTATTTCCAAAAACAGGTAGTGAAAAAAAAAAACAGGTAGTGAACCAGACTTGGCCTACAGGACACAGTTGACCAACTCCCTGACTGAGGGTATACACTAGCAGTGGAACTGCTGGACCAAAGAATTGACCCAGTGCCTTTTTTCTTTTTGAGACAGAGTCTCAAGGTCACCCTGGGTAAAATGCCGTGGCATCACAGCTCACAGCAACCTCAAACTCTTGGGCTTAAGCGATTCTCTTGCCTCAGCCTCCCAGGTAGCTGGGACTACAGGAGCCCACCACAATGCCCAGCTAATTTTTATATTGCATTTGTCATTGTTGTTTTTTAGCTGGCCCAGGTTAGGTTTGAACTCAACAGCTTTGGTGTATGGGGCCAGCACCCTACCCACTGAGCTATGAGCACTGCCAGACCCACTGCCTTAATGCCTTTGAGCTGCTATAACAAAATACATAAACTGGGTGGCATATAAATCATAACAATTTATTTTTAACAGTTCTGGAGGTTGGAAAGTCCAAGATGGCAGCAGATTTAGCATCTGGTGAGGGCCTGCTTTCTGGCTCATAAAGGGTGCCTTCTTCTATGTCCTCACATGGCAGAAGGAGTAAGGGAGATTCCTTGGACCTCTTTGTGAGGGCACTGATCCCATTTATGAGGCCTCCACCCTCATGACGTAATCACCTCCCAAAAGAGCCCATCTCCTGAGACCATCACTTGAGGGTTAGGATTTCAACATATGAATTCTGGTAGGACACAAACATTCAGAACATAGCACTCATCTTCAAACTTAGTGTATAAAGCAAAATTTCTACAAAATGGTTGTATCACTTTACATTTTGACAAGCAGTGTGTGAGAGTTCACATTGCTCTACATTCTGACCAACACTTGGTGCTGTGGTCTGGACATGGTTTGCTTGACCCCACCAACTTGCATGTTGAAATGTGATTCCTAATGTTGGAGGTGGGGCCTGGTAAGAGTAGCTTGAGAAAACGGGGCAGGCAGATCCCTCACAAATGGCTTGGTGTCATTCTCCCAATAATTAAATCAGACAGTATTCATTCTTATTCCTACAAGAACTGGTTGTTGAAAAGAGCCCGGACCCTTCTCCTTCTCTCTCCTGCTTCCTCCTTCACCATGTGATCTCCGTATACACCAGCTCTCATTTGTTTTCCTTCTTGTGTGGAAACAGCCTGAGGTCCTCAGCAGAAAATGCTGGTGCCACACATCTTGTACAACCTGCAAAACTGTGAGCCAAATAAACCTCTTTTCAATATAAATTACTCAGCCTCAGGTGTTCCTCTATAGCAGTGATTTTCAACTAGTATGCCATGAAAATTTATAAAGATCATTAATGAAATTATTTTCAAAAGAAGTTCAAAGCACAGTAAGTATATTCTTTTCTTTACTCTTAGTTTTGATCGCCTTAATTTAAGTGTGCCAAAGAAGTTTAACTATAGATTCAAGTGTGCCACGAGATTAAAAAAAAGGTTGAAAAACTCCAAGCACTCTGGGAGGCCGAGGTGGGTGGATTGCCCTGAGCCCACAAGGTTTGAGACCAGCCTGAGCAGAAGCAAGACCCTGTCTCTTAAAAAAAGAAAAAAAATAGCCGGGCGTGTGGCAGGCACCTGTAGTCCCAGCTACTTGGGAGGCTGAGGCAAGAGAACCACTTAAGCCTAAGAGTTTGAAGTTGCTGTGAGCTATGACATCATAGCACTCTACCAAGGGGGACAAAGTGAGACTCTGCCTCAAAAAAAAGTTGAAAAACACTACTCTATAGCAACACTAAGCAGACTAAGACACTTGGTATCACTGACCTATTTGATCTTTCCAAACTGGTGCTTATATGATGGTATGATTTATTTTTATGGTCTGGGATCAAAGTTAGGCCCATAGGCAAAGCTGTTCCTGCTCTAGCATGTGATCTGTTAGTCACTCCAGAACCAGGTAACTCTGCTGCACAGCAGTTAGAGACACCCTCGCTACTCTATTCAAGAACCAGTGGCCTGTAAAACTGAGCAGGTGACCAGCCTTACCAGTATCTTATTTCACTAGGGACAAAGACTTAAGGCAAAGGGCAGGGTCTCTAAAGCAGTTTCCTGCTGACAGAGGAGGTGCTAAGAGGGGAGACTATTCCTCTGTAACTCTGAAACAATAAGCTAATGTTTTATTCCCAGTAACCCCTTTTTTATTCATGCTTTAAGTAAGCATTTTAGTTCTACGTCTATACACAATCTAAGAGACAACAGTGTCAACTGAATTAAACATCAGGATTGCATAACACAAACTTTTTATTCCTTTGTAAAATGATATTAAAGGTGATGGCAGAATTTTCCCACCAAACCAACAATGAAAAACCTCATCTTACCTTTTTCAGATCCCATGAACAGATTCTGCAGAGATAAGAAAATCATTAATAGTTTTAAAAATCTAAGGCAACATGGTCATCATTTTCCAATAAGTCATTTAGTTATCCAAGTGAAAGACAGAAATACATATTCAAAGAAGGAAAATATTTGTCACTAACAACCACTAGAGAGTCAAATATCTAACTTAACTCAGGGCTCTCTCAAGATGAGCCAACAAATACCGAAAGTTCTGATATGCAGTAGAGTCACAAACTAGAACCATTTTAACCTTCTCTAAATCAGGGTTTTTCACCCTCTGCACTACTATAATTTGGGGTCAGATAACTGTCTTTTGTGGGGGACAATTCTGTGCACTGGAGGATTTTTAGCGTCATCTCCGGCCTCCACCCACAAGATGCCAGTAGCACCCCCAGAGTTGAGACAATCAAAAATGGCCCCAGATGCTGCCAGATGACCCCCAGGGGGAATAAATTAGTCTCGGATGAGAATCAGTGATCCAAGTTAAAAAAAGAACATACATTTGGAAAAGAATAAGAAAAATGTAAATAGTGCAGTAATTCTGCCTATCGTTCTGCTCAATGAGCACATTCCTGCCCTAGGAGAAAAAGGGAGCAGAGTGGCGTCGTAGCCGAGCCTTCGCCGTCCTCTCTCTTCACAGCTTGATTTGAAGATGGGTACACGCTACGCGTCTCAGTTGTTCTTACATCGCTGTGTGGCCCACGACTATCTTTAAGACAAATGTAACTGAGATACAGTTACAGACTCCAGGAAGTTGTGTTAAATGGGAAGAGGTACAGCTTTCTTTCCCTGTCTGCCTTCTGTCTACCAACCTGGACGTGAGGCCTACTAAATACAGCAGAGAAGACAGAAAGAGCTGGACCCTGATGACCGTGGAGCTGCCATACCAGCCCTGGATTCCCCACCTCTAGACTTCTTTCCAGGATAAGGAAATATTCACAGTACTCTTATTTATATCCTTGTAGGGAGTTTCAGTTATTAGCAACTAAACCTAATCCTAACTAATACCAGCATTGACCTGCTTTCCTCTGGTTGGTCTTGGCTCTCCTGAGCCTTTCCTCCCTGATCAACTTGCCAAGTAGAGGATAAGCCTCGTGTTCCATATACATCTCCAGGTACAGGCCAACTAATTCCTCTAGTAAACACTCAAAGCAATAGTTAGTGCTAGCTCTGGGAGAAAACCCAGCTATGTGGGACTCATCAAGCCCACACTGTCCTTCCCCAGGGTGGTATTCTCCTCCCTTCTGTGAAGCCCCATCTCTACAAACCTCCCCCAATGACAGGACCCTGCTATCCCAATTACTCCTCTGAACTATACCACATCCCTGATTCTTGACACACTGTTTTGAGAAACCAATCAGCATATTTTCCTCTCAAGGAACATTGACATAAGTAAGTAAAACTTACAGAGCCCAGGAATTGAGGCAATACAACAAAAAGAAATTATTGGCTCGGCGCCTGTAGCTCAAACAGCTAAGGCGCCAGTCACATAAACCAGAGCTGGAAGGTTCAAATCCAGCCAGGGACTGCCAAACAACAATGAAAACTACAACCAAAAAATAGCTGGACATTGTGGAGGGTGCCTGTAGTCCCAGCTACGTGGGAGGCTGAGGCAAGACAATCACTTAAGCCCAGGAGTTGGAGGTTGCTGTGAGCTGTGATGCCACAGCACTCTACCCAGGGCGACAGCTTGAGGCTCTGTGTCAAAAAAAAAAAAAAGAAAGAAATTACTACTAACTCTGAAGTAGGCCCCAGGAGAATGTCTATTAGTACTCACGATAGATAGCTTTTCTGTAGTTGTATATCGGGCAAGGATTTCTCCCCGTTTGTTGGCCCAAGGCTCAAAATCCGCTCCGACAACAGAGTTATCATCTTTATCACGTTTCTTTCTGGAGCTGTCCTAAGGAAAGGCAAGATAATCTCTTCAGCAGTAATATCATTTTAATCTTTAGAAAAATATATGTAGGCTGGTAAGGCACAGTCAATGGTTCAAGCCTGTAATCTCAGCACTTTGGGAGGTCATGGTGAGAGGATCGCTTGAGGCCAGGTGTTTGAGACCAGTCTAGGTAACACAGTGAAATCCTATCTGTAAAAAAATTTAAAAATTAGTAGGGCATAATGGTGCATGTCTGTGGTCTCAGCTACTTGTGAGGCTGAGGCAGGAGGACTGCTTGAGCCCAGGAAGTTGGGGCTGCAAGGAGCTATGATTATACACTACACCCCACCTTGGCCAAGAGAGTGAGACACTGTCTCTATTTAAAAAAAAGAAAAAAGGGTGGTGCCTGTGGCTCAGTGAGTAGAGTGTCAGCCCCATATACCAAGGGTGGTGAGTTCAAACCCAGCCCTGGCCAAACAGCAACAACAAAAAATAAAAAAACATAAAAATTATAAAAAAAGAAAAAAAGAAAAAAATTATAAAAAGAATAAAATTAAAATAAGGAATACTTTTTTTTTTTTT
>NW_003852439.1:2409208-2415231 GCF_000181295.1 Otolemur garnettii
AACTCCTGGGCTCAAGCGAGTCTCCTGCCTCAGCCTCCCAAGTAGCTGGGAGCACAGGCGTCCACCACAATACCAGGCTATTTTTTGGTTGCAGCCATCACTGTTATTTGGCGGATTCGAACCTGTCACCTTAGGTGTATGTGGCTGGCGCCTTAGCCGCTTGAGCCACAGGCGCCGAGCCAGGAATACATTTTAAAATGCTCTCAAAACAAAAGAGAAAGACTTCTGAACCTACACCAGTCTCTCACCAGCAATGTCTTCCCACGAATGATAAGGATGATCTAAATAAATCGTTATAATCAGAATGCACCCATGTGCATTACTTACATAACTTAGAAACAAAAAGGCAAAGAAAACCACCCATCCCTGCCCCCACAGAACCAATCCTGCCGCTGCACTGGGCCATGTTACCGTGGCTGCTGCCAAGGCTGCAGGGTCGGCAGAGGCTGCAAACATGGACAGGGGGTCAGTCCCATCGAGGACGCTGCTCAGCGGGTCCACCATGGAGCTGGAGGAGGAGGAGGACGTGGAAGAAGTGCTTCCTTTCCGGTTCACTTTCTTTGTCTTTGATTCTGTGACCTGTGGGGAAAATTACTGGAGATAAGAAATGTAGGTCTCCCATGAGTTTTCCCAGTGAAAGACTCAAATAGGTTATTTCATCTCATTCTGTTAGCTGAATCGAAGGTTTGTTTGCAGCAAGAGCTTATCAATCTACAGAGAGTGCTTTTTTTTTTTTTTTTGTGATAAACTGACATGACTCAATCACAGCAATAATGGAAGGAAACGTATGGAGTTAAGAAATGTTAAAAAATTAAATGGTCATTAAATCCTAGCACTTTGGGAGGCTGAGGTGGGTGGATGGCCTGAGCTCAAGAGTTCGAGACCAGCCTAAGCAAAAGTGAGACCTCATTTCTACTAAAAATAAGAAAACTAGCTGGATGTTGTGGTGGGTACCTATTATCTTAGCTACTTGGGAGATTGAAGCCCAGGAGTTTAAGGTTGCTGGAAGATATGATGCCACAGCACTTTACCTAGGATGACAGAGTGAGACTCTGTCTCAAAAAAAAAAAAAAAAAAAAATTAATTGGGAGGCCATTATACTGAGATGGCTCCAGCACCCTGGGTTCCCATGCAACAAACCAAAGCCCAACTCCATGTAAATAGTACAGCAAATTACAAGTTTCCAGCTAATCTCTAACTAGAGACTACCAATCAGAAACTACCACCTAACTTGGAAGTAGGGAATTTCTACTTTAACTAATCAAATACTTTCTTTGTCTTATTCCTAAGAACATCTTATAAAAGTTAAAAGCTGTTTGGGCCTATCATCTTAGCACTCTGGGAGGCTGAGGCAGGAGGATCCCTAGAGCTCAGGAGTTTGAAACCAACCTAAGCAAGAGACCCTGCCTCTACTAAAACAGAAAAATTAGCCAGGCCTTGTAGTAAGCGCCTATAGTCCCAGCCACTTGGGAGGCTGAGGCAGGAGGATTGCTTGAACCCAGGAGTTTGAGGTTGCTGTGAGTTAGGCTGATGCCATGGGACTCTAGTCTGAGCAACAGAGTGAGACTTTATATTGAACAAAAAAAGTTATCCCTTCACACCTCCTCATTGAAATCCTGAACTGCTTGAAGTCTGAAGCTGCCTGATTCATGAAATGCTAAATGCTTAAATAAATTCATTAAAATTTTAATATGTCTAAATTTATCTTTAAACAGAAGGAAAAAGTAGGGCCATTACAATTTAGAAGGTGATTATAACACAATAAATACTCACTTGCACTCTGCTCGTTTTCTGATACAGAGAATTTCCTAGATGGCAGGAATATCTGTTCTAATGAGGGGACTCCTGGTGGGCTGCTGGATGGGGACTGGTCACCAGAAAGACCAACCCAGGATTCGAAGCCTGTTTGAAACTCCAGCACAAATTTTGAACACCAAGGCTCAGCAGAGCTTTTTGGTTGGTGAACGCACTAGTGTCAGGGGGTGGGGTGGGGTGATGTGCCTGATTCTGAAAGCTCTGCCCTTCCTCCTGAACCTCCCCTATGTGTCTCTTCATCTGGATGGTCTTTGCTTATAACCCTCACAATAAAATTGTAAGAGTAACTCTTTTTGGAGTTCTATGAGTCACTCTAGTAAATTATCAAACCTGTTGGGGGACTGTGGGAAATCCCTGGATTTGTAGCCTGGGGACCTCTGAATTTGCAGCTGGCACCTAAAGTGAAGGCAGCCTTACTGAAGGCCTCACCCTCAAAAACCTGTGGAGTCTGACACTAACTCTGGGTGACTAGTGTCTGAAATGAGTCGAACTGCGGCATAGGGGAGAGAGAGAAGCCCCTCCTGCTGCTGCACATTTATTGTTTTTGTCTGCCTGGTACCCGGGACTCTGTCTCCAAATTTTCCTCGAGAAAACTTTTTTCCCCCTTGTTCAGTTCCTATGGGCCTCGTGGGATGGACCCGGCTCCCAGGGTGGGCACTCAACCTAACCTAATTACTCTGCATATTTTATACCCTTGGTCACCAAGTCGATTCAGAGAGGGACAACTAACAAAACTGGGTCGATGCAAACTGCTTGAGAAAAGAAATCGCTCTGCTGTTGGCGCTGCTAAGCTGGCAGGATAAGCCTGGAGCTGCGGCAGCTATTCTGCCAGCACAGGGGGAATGAGTTCCTGGCAATGGAAGCAACTTGCTGTGGGGTCAGCCACTGCCACAAGAGAGTCTAGGGCCTTGAAGAGCCCTGGAAAGCTGAATCTCAATCTTGGGATCTTCTGCTTTATGTAATCATTTCCACACAGTCTCACATTCCCCGTGCTGAGAACTCGCACGTGCTCCCCCCATAACCACTGAGTAGCCGCTCCTTGCTAATGAAAGAGTGCTAACCCAGGAGAGAGGGACTGTCTATGTCACTTGCCTGTTTTTGTTTTATTTTTTAAATAAACTCATAGATAGACTAAGATGCTATTTAGGGCAGTGCCCTACACTGGTAATTAGAGGGATTCTTAATATTCCAAATAAAAAAATGAAGCAGCAAGATGTATTTTGTTGACACATCCATACAGGAACAAAGTCATCTCGTTCCCTTGACGACCTGACTAATATGAGAAAGTAGGGAGTAAACCCAGTGGTGGGCAGGGCCGACGCTGCAGAGGAGAGGCAGGGAGCACACAGGGTGATTCAAATATGCAGAAGCAGCTACCACGGCGGAACACTGTCTGTCATTTCAAGGGAGGAGACTGTCACCTAGAGAGACCCTTAACAAAACTTACAGTTATAGGTTTCAGAGGGTGATAGTCCCCGAACTCCAGTGGCACAGCCTCTAGGCGGCATGATGCAAATTCAGCTTTGTAGTTCCTATTCCTGGAATGCCTGGTAAACAGCAAAACATAGAAGCCAATTAACTGCTAGGGAACCGAAAACAGGAAGAACTTTTGCTGAGATTTTATAAATGTTAGGATAGTTTAAACCAGAACATACTTCTACCAAGACCAACAAGAAACACTAATTTTTTTTTTTTCCAAATCTAGACTTACAAGACCAGAAATCAGAAGGAAGGGACACTTGCCTAACATGACTGACTCCAGCTCCCCTCATCCAGCTTTCTCTCTCCGGCATTTGCTGATTCTTATTTTTTTCTATTAAAGACAGAGTCTCACTTTGTCACCCTTGGTAGAGTAACATGGCATCATAGCTCACAGCAACCTCAACTCTTGGGCTTAAGTGATTCTCTTGCCTCACCCTCCCAAGTAGCTGGTGACTGCTACAACACCCTACTAGTTTTATTTTTTAATTTTTATTTATTTAAAAAAATTTTTTTTGACACAGAGTCTCACTTTGTCACCCTTTGGTAGAATGCCATGACATCATAGCTCACTGCAACCTCAAACTCCTGGGCTCAAGTGATCCTCTTGCCTCAGCCTCCCAAGTATCTGGGACTACAGGCGCCCACCACAATGCCTAGGTATTTTTAGAGATGAGGTCTCATTCTTGCTCAGGACTTCTCTAAGTCCTGAGCTTAGGCGATTCGCTCACTCAGCCTCTCAGAGAGCTAGGATTATAGGTGGGAGACACCACATTAGGAAGTTATAAACCTTAAGCTACCAGTGGTCACAACGGAGAAGTTTTGCCTAAGAATGATGCCAGCCAGAAGAGCTGAGCAAACAGAAAGACCAGATGCTGAGGGCATCATTTAAGTGCCTGAATCTGGCTATAGCTGGAGGCAGCCAACCACCAGAGGCTCGAGTCTTTACATTCTCTGTTTGACTAAAGTTAATCTGAACTGGATTTCTGTCATTTGACATTGAAAGAGAAGAATTTTTCTTTTTTTTGAGACAGAGGTTCAGTATGTTGCCCTTGGTAGAGTGCGTGGCATCACAGCTCACAGTAACCTCAAACTCTTGGGCTCATGCGATTCTCTTGCCTCAGCCTCCTAAGTAGCTGGGACTACAGGCACCCACCACAACACCTGGCTATTTTTTGTTGCAGTTGTCATTGTCATTTTAGACGGCCTGGGCTGGGTTCAAACCCGCCAGCCTTGGTGTATGTGGCTAGTGCAGTAACCACTGTACTATGGGCATTAAGCCAGAGAGAATTTCTTAAAAGGAAAAAGATACTCTATGTTCAAAGGAGTAATAAGACGACTAGTATGTCTGGGCTGGCGCCTGTGGCTCAGTGAGTAGGGCACTGGCCTCATATACCGAGGGTGGTGGGTTCAAACCCAGCCCTGGCCAAACTGCAACAAAGAGATAGCCAAGCATTCTGGAGGTGCCTGTGGTCCCAGCTCCTTGGGAGGCTGAGGCAGGAGAATCGCCTAGGCCCAGGAGCTGGAGGTTGCTGTGAGCTGTGACTCCACAGCACTCTACCAAGTGCAACAAAGTGAGACTCTGTCTCTAAAAAAAAAAAAGAAAAAAAGACTAGTATGTCTGTACAAAGATGAAAAGCAGAAGACATAGGAATGTCTTTAAAGTACTGAAAGAGAGGGATTATGGTGGCTAGTGCCTATAATCCTAGCATTTTGGGAGGCCAAGGTGGGAGGACCACTTAAGGCCAGGAGTTTAAGACCAACCGGCCTAAACAATGTAGCAAGACCCCATCTCTACAAAAAATAGCAAATGAGGCAGGCATGGTGGTGCCCACCTGTGGTCCCTTCCTTGGGAGGAAGAATTGCTTGAGCCCAGGAGTTTGAGGTTGCAGTAAGCTATGAGAATGCTACTGTACTCCAGCCTAGAGGACAGATCAATGGCCTGTCTCAAAAAAAAAAAAAAAAAGGAAATAAAGTACTGAAAGAAAATAATTGCCAACCTAGAATTAGAATTCTATCCTACTGAAACTCTCCTTCAAACATAAGAACAAATTAAGTAAGTTTCCAGTCAAATGAAAATTGAGAACAGCATCAGCATCAGAACATTTCAGACAAAATGCTGGGCAGGACCTGGTAGCTGACACTGTACACCCAGCTACTCGGGAGGCTGAGGCAGGAGGGTCACCTGAAGCCAGGAGTTTGAGGTTACTGTGAACTAGGATGATAGCACAGCACTCTAGCCTGGGCAACAGAGACTGTCTCACCAAAAAAGGGGGGAAGGGACTAAAAGCAGAATAATGATCTCAGTTGAAACCATCAACCGTATGTACATATGTAGTATATATTTAAATATGTATGCATACATATGCATGTGTGTATACACATCTACATACATGCAAACACTAAAGAATAGCAAGCAGTACAAGTTAGAGTAAAACTAAATGAATACTGACTACAGAACGTAATAGTAATAGAACTCAGGTTGGGTGCAGTGGCTCATGCCTGTAATCCTAGCACTCTAGGAGGCCAAAGCAGGTGGACCGCTTAAGCTCGGGACTTCAAGACCAGCTGAGCAAGAGTGGGACCTCATCTCTACTAAAAATAGAAAAACTAGTCAGGCATTGCAGTAGGTACCTGTAGTCCCAGCTACTCCGGAGGCTGAGGCAAGAGGATCACTTGAGCCCAAGACATTGAGACTGCTGTGAGCTATGATGCCACAGCACTCTACC
>NW_003852439.1:2415934-2422923 GCF_000181295.1 Otolemur garnettii
CTGAGAGCTAGGCTGATGCCACGTCCCTAGCACTCTACCCAGGACAAAAGAGTGAGATTCTGTCTTAAAAGAAAACATTGGAGGGCGGTGCCTGCGGCTCAAAGGAGTAGGGCGCTAGCCCCATATACCGGAGGTGGTGGATTCAAACCCAGCCCTGGCCAAAAAAAAAAAAAAAAACTGACAGAACTAAAAGAGCAAACAAATAAACCTGAAATCTCAAGAGGGAGAGATTAGCATACCACTTTCTATAATTTACAGAATATCAAAAAAAATAAGATGCAGAAGATCTGAACAAAACAATGAACAGGCTTGATTTAACTGGCCCATGATACGCTGCACCCAGTAAAGCCAGAATATACCTTCCAACTGAATACACTTTCTTTTCAAGTACATAAGAAACAAAACATACATTTACAATAGGTCCCAACAGTCACACTCCTGGCTCCTGGGCATTTATCCCAGAGAGATAAAAGTGTATGTCTAGACAAAAATCTGTACACAAATGTTTTAGCTTTATCTGTAATAGCTAAAAACTGGAAACAATTCTGATGTCTTTCAGTGGGTAAAATGGTTAACAAACTGTGGCAGGTCCCTATCATGGAACACTAGACAGCAATAAAAGGAACAAACTACTGATACATGCAGCGACCTGGATGGGTCTCAAGGGTATTAGGCTGAGTGTGCGTTTTTGGGGGGTGTGGCAGAAGCTAAGCTCAAAAGGTTACATATTATATGATTATGTTTATGTAACATTGAAATGACATTTCAGAATTTTTTTTGAGACAGTTTCACTCTGTTGCCCTAGGTAGAGTACTACAGCATCTTAGCTCACAGCAACCCCAAATCTTGGCCTGAAGAGATCCTCTTGCCTCAGTCTCCCAAGTAGCTGGGACTACAGGCGGCTGCCACAACATCCAGTTAGTTTTTCTCAAACTCCTAATCTCAGGCAATCTGCCTACTTCAGCCTCCCAGACTGCTAGGATTGCAGGTGTGAGCCACTGCACCCCACCGTTATTGGTTCCCAAGAGCTAGGAATGGGGCTGGTGGAGGTGTGGGGGATGCAGGAATGCATGTGACCATGAGACTAGCACAAGGAACCTTTGCGGTGATGGAACAGTTTCTACTGATTCTGGTGGTAGTTACATGGGTCTACACAAAATAAAATACAGAACAACTATAATATGATACAATAAGAAATATATATTTGATCTTTGTCCCTAATTCCTGGCACAAGAGCTTCTAGGACCGGAGAATCTCCAGAGTGATGAGGTGTCCTTTGTATATGCTAATGGGATGACTGGTAGCTGGGGACACCTAAATAGTCTCAGGATGGGGGCTGATCACCAGAAAGAACAAGACATGTTTGAAGGGTTGCAACTTTCAGCCCTACCCTACTCCTACAAATCACCAATGGTCAATGATTTAATCAATCATGCCTACGTCACAGATCCTCCAAAACCCCTAAATAAATGGGCTTACAGAGCTTCTGGGCTGGTGAGCACATCAGGGTGCTGAAAGGGTGGTGTGCTCAGCCAGCATGGATGCTCCATTACCACCTCATGCCCTCTGCAGCTGCTCCCACCAATACCCTGCCCAAGGCGGCTCTTTCTAAGCTGTATCCTTTATAATAAACTAGCAACAGTACATAAACTTTTTTCCTGAGTTCGGTGAGGTACTCTAGCAAATTATTGAACTCAAGGCAGAATTGTGGAAACCCCACTGTATACCCAGTTGGTTAGAGGTGTAGGTAGGAGGCCTAGGGCTTGGCAATTGGTATCTGAAGTAGGAGCACAGTCTGTGGGACGTGATGCTAACTCCAGGTACACAGGGTCAGAACTGAATCAAATCATTGGACACCCAATTAGTATCCAGAAAGTTAGAACATTGATTGATATGAGGGAGCAAACCCCACATTTGGTCTAAGTGTTGTATGGGTAGAAACAATCATAATAGTAACAATACACATTTACAAATGAGTATAGAGAAAACTGGTAAAGTGTGAATAAAGTCTATGGATTGCTAATCTCCTGGTTTTGCACTGGAGTTAAGTCAAATGTTGCCACTGAGAGATGAGATGAAGGGGACCTAGGTCCTCCACACAGTTAACTGTGCAACTTCCAGTGAATCTGTAATTATTTCAAAATAAAAAGGTTTTTAACAAGCTGAAAAATTCCCCAAATGTTTACAAATAGAACATTATACAGGGTGTCCACAAAGTTCACATGCAATTTAAAATAGCTATAAATTTGAAACTGCACAGAACTTTATGGACGGCTGCTATAGCTGACCCTTGAACAACACAGGAGGGTAGGGGTGCTAAGCCAACACAGATGAAAATCCACATAGCTTTTGATTCCCCCCAAACTACTGCTACCAGACTACTGTTGACCAGAAGCTTTATTGATAACATAAACAGTCAATGAACCCATATTTTGTATGTTACATTCATCATATGCTACATTCTTGCAATAAAGTAAGCTAGAGAAAAGAAAATGTTATTAAGAAAATCATAAGGAGGCCGAAAAAAATGGCTAACAGCAATCTCAGAGGCTGGAGTAGGAGGATTCCTTGAGCTCAGGAGTTAAGAGACCAGCAGGAGCAAGAGTGAGACCTCATCTCTACTAAAAATAGAAAACTTAGCTGGGTACTGTGGCAAGCACCTGTAGTCCCAGCTACGCAGGAGGCTGTGGCAGGACCACTTGAACCAGGAGTCTGAAGTTGCGGTGGGTTAAGCTGACGCTACAGCACTCTAGCCTGGGCAACTGAGTGAGGCCCTATCTCAAAATTAAAAAAAGAAAGAAAGAAAGAAAGAAAGTCACAAGGAGAGGGAAGAAGAGAGGTTCATCTAACTGTCTCAGGGGTGGCAGAGGAGGAAGAAAAATCTGCATGTTCAGTAAACTGTTGCGGTTCAACTGTACTTCTAAATGACATGAGAGTCAAAGATAAAACTAAAGTGGAAATTAGAAAATATTTTTGAAGTAAATAGTAACAGAAATACAACATTATTAAAACTTGTGGGGTCGGCTCCTATAGCTCAACTGGCTAAGGCGCCAGCCATGTACACCTAAGGTGGTGGGTTCGAATCCCCAGCCCCCAAAAAATAGCCGGGCGTTGTGGCGGGCGCCTGTGGTCCCAGCTACTTGGGAGGCGGAGGCAAGAGACTCGCTTGAGCCCAGGAGTTGGAGGTTGCTGTGAGCTGTAATGCCATGGCACTGTACCCAGGGGGACAGCTTGAGGCTCTGTCTCAAAAAAAAAAAAAAAAAAAAAACTTGTGAGCTGCAGCTAAATCTGTGCTTAGAAGGAAATTTATAGAATTTATATCAGAAAAGAGGGCAGCCCAAAAGTAAACAATCTAAGTATCCATCTTAAGAAACCAGAAGAGCAGGCTGGGTGCGGTGGCTCTTGCCTATAAATTTATCATTCTGGGAAGCTGAGGCAGGAAGATCCCTTGAGCTCAAGAGTTTGAGACCAGCCTGAGAAAGAATGAGACCCCCTCCCTAGTCCCTATTTTTTTTTTTTTTTGGCTGAGGCTGGGTTTGAACCCACCACGTCCGGCATATGGGGCCAGCACCCTACTCCTTTGAGCCACAAGCGCCGCCCCCACCCCAGTCCCTATTAAAAATAAAAAGAAATTAGCCAGGCATTGTGGCAGGAGCTTGTAGACTCAGCTACTTATGAAGCTGAGGCAGGGGGGTGGCTCGAGCCCAGAAGTTTGAGGTTTCTGTGAGCTAGGTCAATGCCATGGCACTCTAGCCTGGGCAACAAAGTGAGATGCTGTCTTGAAGCAAAAAAAAAAAAAAGAAAGAAATTAGAAGAGTAGATTAAATCCAAGAAAACACAACACATATAAAAGGAAATAAAGAACAGCAAATGATGGAATAAAAAAACAAATGTACAAGAGCACATCAACAAAGCCAAAACTTGTTTCATTAACAATAAGAATTGACTGGATGCAGTGGCTCACTCCTGTGGTCCCTGCTATTCAGGAGACTGAGGCAGAAAGATCCCTTGAGCCCTGAAGTTCCAGGCTATAGTGAGCTATGATCGTACTACTGCACTCCTATCTGGGTGACAGCGTGAGACTTCTGCCTCTAAATAAATAAACATTTTTTTAAAAAAATAAGACACATAAGGTTCTGTGAGCTGAGTACTTTCATAAAAATTGTGATAGCCCATCACAACCAGTGGCACATTATCCTCAGTTCCCTTATCTGTGAAATGGGGTGATCTGTCTCTAAAAAAATATAAAATAAAAATTGGTAAGCCCCATAACAAGAATGACTGGAAACAGACACCAAATAGTCATTTTAGGAATGAAAAGGGGGCTATAAGTATAAATCTCACAATTATTAAAAAGAGCATAAAGAATTTTTATGAATAATTTTATAATAATATGTTTGAAAATTTAGATTAAATGGACAAATTCCTAGGAAACCAAATCTTAGCAAAACTGATGGAAGAAACAGAATATCTGTGTAGTCCTATTGCTATAAAATAAAAACAATCTATAAGTAAAAATTTACCTACAGATGACCTCACAGGAGAAATCTTCTGAATATTTAAATAAAGAATGCTAATCTTAAACTCTTCCAGAAACTATATAGATATAAAAGTAAGCAAATATTAAAGACTAACTCATTAATGAGAAAACTGGTGAGATGTCACAACCAGTTGCAAGGAGAATCCAAAGAACACACATTCTGCAGCTGGGGGTGGCAGGTGATTTTTATTTTTTATTTATTTATTTATTTTTTACAGTTTTTGGCCGGGGCTGGGTTTGAGCGCGCCACCTCTGGCATAAGGGACCAGTGCCCTACTCCTTTGAGCCACAGGCACCACACAAGGTGACAGGGTGTCACTGTGTTATGAAAAGCTAATTTCCATTTTGCAGACTCTATTGCCTTCTGGGCTTGCATTCTTTGATAAAACACAAGGCCATGGTTGAAGAAACCCAGGTGGTAACAGACTGAAGGCAACCCCCCAAAAAATCAGTGGGTAGGTGATTTTTAAAGATGACCCTCAGTGATTCCCCACTTCCTGCTTTTTATTTTTTTATTTTTTGGAGACAGTCTCACTCTGTCACCCTTGGTAGAGTGCCATGGCATCAGCCTAGCTCACAGCAACCTCAATCTCTTGGGCTTGAACAATCCTCCTGCCTCACCCTCCCAAGTAGCTGGGATTACAGGCACCTGCCACCAGGCCTGGCTGGTTTTTCCGTTTATTAGTAGAGAGAGACAGGGTCTCCTTCTTACTCAGAGTGGTCTCCAACACCTGAGCTCTAGCAATCCACTTGCCTCAGCCTCCCAGAGTGCTGGAATTACAGGTGTGAGCCACTACACCTGTCCCCACTTCTTGCTAATAATACCCTTGCATAATCCCCTCCTCTCGAGTGTGGCAGGACCTAGTGACCTGCTCCCAACAAACAGGACAAGGTGATAGGGTGTCACTGTGTTATGAAAAGCTAATTTCCATTTTGCAGACTCTATTGGCTTCTGGGCTTGCATGCTTTGATAAACACAATGCCATGTTGAAGAGACCCAGGTGGTAACAGACTGAAGGCAACCTCCAGCCGAGTTTTCCACTGAAGCACAAATATTTTTCCTATGCTAAGAAGGAACATCCTAAACATCATTTGACATCCTGAAGATTTATTCAGTTCAATTCACCAAATTAATAGATTTAAGAAAAAAATATCATATGATCATCTTAACAGAACTTTATGTTGAGTTCAGACGTGAACCAGGTTTTATTGCTTTTGGCTTCCAAATCTAAAATACTAAGCAGGCCTGTGTTAAAGAAATGATTATTCTGGGGCAAAGCAGTGGCTCAGTGGGTAGGGCACCAGCCCCATATACCGAGGGTGGTGGGCTCCAACTCGGCCCCAGCCAAACTGCAACAAAAAAATAGCTGGGCATTGTGGTGGGTGCCTGTGGTCCCAGCTACTTGGGAGGCTGAGGCAAGAGAATCACGTAAGCCCCAGAGTTGGAGGTTGCTGTGAGCTGTGTGACGCCATTGCACTCTAATGAGGGCAATATAGTGAGACTCTGTCTCCAAAAAAAAAAAAAAAAAAGAAAGAAAGAAATGATTATTCTGATAGTTGTTAAGACAGGAAAAAGACTTTACTCAAGAGTACTGCAATAAGGGTCAACTCTACTGCAAGGGAGACAGAGATGAAGCTCAACTCTGAATTTCAACAAGGGCTGCTAATTTCAGCCAACAAAGTGAGGAGTCAGTAGATGGAAAATGAGGAGAGGAGCCGTGTGGGGGAGGGGGTGGGGAAGGATTTTGCTTAATGGCCTAAAAGATTTAGCTAAAGGCAGGCCTCCGACATCAAAGGTGGGGATGATCAGATATCAAGTGTGATGTGATTGGTCAGCAGGACAAAGAACACAGCAGGTCAAGGACTTAAGGAAAAGCATGTTCAGAGGAACCTAACTAAAAGTTTGGTAAGGAGAGAGTGCTTGTGCTCTATCACTTGAATGGTCTCATTGGTCAAAAGTTGAAAAGAAAAATGACAGTTCATTGCTTACTACGCAACTGCAACACAAATTCTAAAGTACTTTCAAACTAAACAGTGAATTCTAAACAGTATAGAAAGATGTCCCACTGGATTTAAGAGTAAAAATAGGGTTCTATTCTAGAGAATATTTGAAATATCAATGCAGTTTCTTTATCAAAGGAATTACCATTAAGGGAATTGGTAAACTCTTGATACCCATGTGAAAGTAACTGCAATACCAAAAAATAGCCCATTAATTTAGAAACATCTGCTGTTTTCATAGAATCCTCTCACATCATTATTCTTAAAACTAGTCTGAGATCTACTTGAATAATTTAAAAATATGTAAGTGTAGAAGAAAACTTCTAAAAAGCTTCGTGAAGGAACGATTAACTTCTATTAACAGTGAAACTAGTGTTAGATTTTTCTAGAGCATACCGGAACCATGTTTTGTTTTGTTTTTTTTAAAGGTTTAAAATAAGGGCTCGGC
>NW_003852439.1:2423167-2424798 GCF_000181295.1 Otolemur garnettii
AAAAAAAAAAAGGGTTTAAAATATGAAGAGGCACCATCTCTACTAAAAACAGAAAAATTAGCCACATATTGTGGTAGCTACCTATACTCTCAAGTGCTCCTGAGGCTTAAGCAAGAGGATCACTGAACCCAGGAGTTGGAGGTTGCTGCCAGCTATGATGCCACAGCATTCTACCCAGGGTGACAGAGTGAGAGACTGTCTCAAAAAAAAAAAAAAAAGTTGGGGGAATTTTTTGGGAAAAAAATACTGCTACTGGAAATAAAAGAAAGAAAACCATGACAAACCACTCTATTTTGCGAAAGCTCATGGCAAACCACACTATACATGTATTTTGATTGTTTTTTCCTTGAGACACAGAATCTTAGTGACATCATCACAGCTCACTGCAACTTCAAACTCTTAGGTTCAAGTGATCCTCCTGCCTCAGCCTCCAGAGTGACTGGGACTACAGGTGACCACTACAATGTTCAGATAATTTTTCTATTTTTGGAAGAAAAAAGGTCTCACTTTTACTCACGCTGGTCTCCAACTCCTGAGCTCAAGCAATCCCCCCACCTCAGCCTCCCAGAGTGCTAGGATTTACAGATGTGAGCCACCGCAGTCGGCCTATATTCTGATTTTCTATCACTTCCATTATTTCCTCAAATTTGCTCTCTGATTCTTAGCATTTCCTGCTGTTTGAGATGTTAAAACATTTTTTTTCAATCCGGAGGTCTTCGGTAAGGCTAACAGCGACCTCTAGTGAGCATCTTCTCAAAAAAAATCTTTTTCCTGCTAACATAGCTGATTATACTATAGCTAGTAAAAATTCCCCATAATCCTAACCTTCAGCAATACAAAGGGCCCATCTAGTTCAAAGGCAGTTGCCACATGAAAAAGGCTCCCATTTCACTCGGTTTAGCCCTTCACTGTGCAAAGTGTGTTCCACAGATCACTAGCAATGGTTATCAACTGAGAAGGTTGAAATCTCCAGATATATAGAATCAGAATCTGGTTGTATTTTAACAAAAATCTCAGATGGTTTATATGCACATTAGAGGATGATAACGCCTTATTTTTTAATTATTTACCTCTGATAATACAGATACACAGAAACTCCATTAGGATGTACCAAATTAATCACCTTGTACTGGAAACACCAGAATCCACTAAATGGGTTTGTGCCAGGTATTTTACTTAAGCAAATTTCCAGTTACTAATCCCATAATCTGACCACACAGCTTTTTCTCCCACAATCACAATATTACCCTCCACCCCCCCCAAAAATCTCATTTAAAATGATGTAGAAATTCCAACTTCAAAAATGGGGTATTTCCAACCGTGCTTCACAGGATTAAGCAGAGAATATGATTCAAGATATACAGATGACATCTCTTATCTTAGGCCAGGACAAAGTATTAGGGGAAAAAAAAAGTGTGAGTAAAAAGAGGCATTCTCCGGGAGGTGCCCGTGGCTCAGTGAGAATCTGCGAGCCCCACATACCGAGGGTGGCGGGTTCAAATCCGGCCCCAGCCAAACTGCAACCAAAAAATAGCCCGGCGTTGTGGCGGGCATCTGTAGTCCCAGCTACTCGGGAGGCTGAGGCAAGAGAATTGCTTAAGCCCAGGAGTTGAAGGTTGCTGTGAGCTGTG
>NW_003852439.1:2425262-2448189 GCF_000181295.1 Otolemur garnettii
AAGTAGCTGGGACTACAGGCGCCCGCCACAACGCCTGGCCATTTTTTGGTTGCAGCCATCGTTGTTTGGCGGGCCCGGGCTGGGGATTTGAACCCGCCACCTTAGGTGTATGTGGCTGGTGCCTTAGCCGCTTGAGCCACAGGCGCCGAGCCTCTAGTCCTTATCTTAAACATTGTTATTGTTATTAAATTGTAAGCCTTTTTAATTTTGCGAAGGCAAAAAGTGTAAACCTAATAAACACATGTATATGTAAAAATAAATAAAATAAAGAGGCATTCTCTGGGATACCCTTGACAACACAGTGGGATTTGGGGAACCCTGTAAGCCAAAAACCTCAGCCTAGGCTTAGTTTTGATGGCTTGCTGACAATGATTACAATCACAGCCTCAGTTCCAAACTGCAGCTCTCCTTGTGGGCTGTTTATATGATGTTAAGTAAACTGCTTAATCTCTTTGCCTCCATTTCCTCATCTGAAAAATGGGATTGTTATAAGGATTAAATGAGATGTTGCAAGTTAAGCACTTGGCATGATAAGTGATACAAAATAAAGGCTTGATAAGTGTAAATTTAATGACAGAAACACATTTCTCCTCTGTGATCTTCCCCAGTTTCCCCATTCATTCTTAAATATTATTTAGCACCTGTCACCATGTTCTAGGTTCTGGGAATACAATGATGGACAAAACTCAGTCCTGCTAACTTTGAAGGAGCAAGAAGTCTACTGGAGAAAGTGAATGACAAACATGCAGTACCACACATAGAAATGTTTAGAACGAGGATTACAACTATATAGACCCTGGACATTAAACAGGTTATGGCACCTCTCTAATTTAAAATAAAAATACCAAAGGTAAAAATGCACTTCGATGTAGAGATTAAAACAGCATCTCTCTGGATTTTCTGATTACAAATTCCAGGTAAATTCATTGCAAGCAGCTATTTCTCATGTTTTGGGTGCTTCAGCCTTACTGATTCTCAAAAAGGTGCTTAGCCTTTTGGTCAAGTCAGCATGAGTAAGTAGGTCCAAGAAAACTCTACAGTGTGGAAGTGCTCAGAGGTACATGGTGCAGATTTAGTGTGTCAAGGAAGTGGTCTCTTAAGTGTCAGCCAAGTGAAGAGAATAAAAGACAACTGTCTGTCAAGCATAAAATCAGTAAGTTTTACCTGATTATTTCTAAAGTCTAGGGCTACACTTTCATTTGCTCATTCATTCATTCCATGTAAGTTATTTCACATCATTTGAAGAGAAAGACCAGAAAATTATCTTGCTTTCTGAGATGCAAGAGAGATACCCCATCCCCAACAATGTCACAACCACCATCACAACTTGCTCCACTTCTTGCCAGCACACAGACGTGCCTACCACCCGCTGGAGCCTGAAGCTTCAGTCACGCCTAGCTACTCCGGCCACCACAGCCCTCCAGGCCTGCCAAACTTGGCACATGCCATTCCCTCCCACATGGTGAGGAATCATTCTCCCAACCCCAATGTAAGTCTCTTCCTCTCTGATGCCTTCCCCTAGCTCCAGGTGAACTTGAGTAGCTCAGGAAACAAACCAACAGCCCAGTCCCCCGAGTGGTGCAGACTCAGTGCTGAGTCCTCCATTCCCCTCATCCACTGCCCACAGGACCCGCGCCAACTTCTGGGAAAGTGGGAACCTGGAACCTTGAGATTTCTTTAGGGAAAGAATGAAGAGAGGGCCAGAGAAGACGCAGCGAGGCTGTAGACGGAGGGAGAACCGAGAACCCACCGGTCTGGCTTCGGGTTGCTCCTCCGGACCGCAGTAGCGGCCCGGGATTCTGTGGTCAAGACAACTGGAGGTGGGGTGGGAGGCCACCAGACCCAAAAAGGGGAGCAATTCACACTCGCAGAGACAGCAAGGACAGCCCCGCTAAAACCCACCCGCTGCTTCTTCCTTACCAAGGAAAGACGGCCATCTTCCCAGTCACATGACCGCTTATTCCGAGGGCCGCCGCCCCGCGTCCCCCGCCCAGGCCCCGCCCTGGCCGCCATGATTGTGAGGGGCAAGCACGGCTCCTCAGAGCCCAGGCAATGACTTCCGCCGGCGCCATGATTGTAAGGGGCAAGCCGTGGGCCGGGCGGTGTTCCGCAGCGCGTCCGTGGCCATGATTGTGAGGGGCAGGCCGGGGCGGCAAGGCCGCCGGGGCCGTGATGGTGAAGGGCACGCCGGTGCGGCTGGCTGCCTAGCTCAGCTGCGCCCTCCAGGGGCGGAGAAGAATTCAGGCGCTGGCGTAGCGGAGACGGGAGGGTCTGGGTTCACTCAGTTGAGGGATTTGCCCCAATTCGCTGTTGCTTCTGAATTACGCCACACGCCCTCTCTAGGGCCCGGCTTTTCCTTGTGTACTTTTCCGGGGGTGAGGAACTTCCAGAATCCCCTTCCCACTAATAACATCTTGGATCTCGGGCTGCCCTGAATCCAAATGTGATTAACAGGAACTAGACCAAATGGGGAAATTGGTTAGCGTTTCCTCACACTTGGCAAAGCTGTACCCTTACAATGAGAACGGAAAAGAACCCGAACTCTGTAAAATAATTTAGAGAATTTTATTCAGTGCCCAATGTGTGCAACCATGAGGATGGTCCTGGAAAGCCATGCCCAAGAAGTCACAGTGGTCTCGCTGGGGTCACAGTTTGATTTTAAACATTCCAAAGAGACAGGAATTACATGTAAATTCATAAATCAATACATAGAAGGCATATGTTGATTTGGCATGAAAAGGAAGGACATTTAAGCAGGGAATTACAGGTTATCTGGGTTTAAATAGTCTTTCATGTCTAATTGGTTAAAGAAATGCTTTGTCTTAACCTGCTTGCGTGACTAAAGCTTTGTCTTGCAGTCTTAGGCCTGTTAATGCCTTAGAAAGGGAGCTCTAGATGGAGGGGAGCATGGAGAGGCATGTCTGACTACCCTTCTCAAGACCAGCAGCATTTAGAAGGGTATTTCTGGGGTCCCCTTGGCCAAGAAGGGGTCCATTCAGTCAGCTGGGGGGAGGACTTAAGATTTTTAGTTCATACTATGATGGTGGATACACATTTCAATTACAGAACTTATGAGCTCTTGTGCTTTCTCTGATTTTTGAAAAAGTGGATGTAACATAGCATATTTTCAAAACAGCTACCATTTACTAAATGCTTACTGTGTGTCAGGCACTGTGCTGAAAAGTTTGCATGCAGCCTTCATTTTTTTTCCTCCCTATAAACCTCTGAAATAAACACCGTGATTATCTATTTTTCCAAACCAAACAATGGGGGACACTCTTGTTGATCACAAGGCAGCATCTGATCCTTCCTGTTTACTTTTACTTTCAAGTGGGTTTTTTTCTTTTTTAACAGAAAGAGTTCAGAAAGCCATGTTCTCAGGTTCCCCTGGAAAAGGCAATAGAATATTCTCTCAACTCTACTTTTGCACACTGAATCCTAGTTTCTTCATCTGTGAAATTAGGATAATTCTGGTTTTTTAAGGTGAAGGGAGATGATTTTAAAATGGCTGGCACATGGTCAACAATCAAGAGAAGCCATGCTTTGAGGCAAGCACATAATCATATAGCACCTCTGTGATCTTTGTGTTTTCAGAGCTTCTTTGTCCGCGGCAACATATGAGTACTATGCAGTCTACCAAAAGAGCAGTGCTTCTCACATGTCAATGCAAATATCACTAACCTAGAGACCTTATCGAAAAGTAGGCTCTGAGATGTGGGGTGAGGCCTGGGCTTCTGCCTTTCTAACTAGTTCCTGGGCTGTATTGCAGCTGGTGGTCCCTTTGGACACAAAAGTAATGGCAGCACCTGTGGGTGATGGGGGAAGGCCATAGGGCAGTGCAGTATCCTGTTAAGATTATTCAACCAAACCCCGATTAGATCATGTATAGGAAACAGACTTTGGAAGTAATTCTGAAATAGGTTGTTAGCTTTATGGAATATGTGAGTAACTAAGAGATTTTCTCCACCATAAGATGAGAAGCAAAACCAAGGTTCTGGTGGCAGCTTTGTTCATGTCCTTGAGAAATTAAAGAATTGAGGGCCATAGAGAAACACTGACCAAAGAGAATAGACAAGCATACCATATTCCAGTTTGATTTGCTGTATTAAGTAATGAAAAGTTCTCCTGTTTAAAAAATTTTATAACCTACACAGATGTACACTATGGGCCTTTAGACATCAGAAAACAGGATCTTTATCCCATATTCTTAAAAGGATATTAAGAATATATATATTTGCTGCATTTTCAAAATACCAATATCTCTTTAAAATTGAAGTTAGAAAGATTAAATATACACAGTATCAATTTTATGTGAAAAGTGCAAAGCCTTTTTTGGAAATGGTGTTCCAACTCCATTTATTTATGTTTTTATAACTCTTTTCATTTGGGGGTGGTATCTGTGATTGTGCATGGAACAGTGACAAAATGGGGGCAAAGGATCTTCATCTCTAGAATGAAGATCCTTCAGTTTTTAGCTCCGTGTGAATAATAAGGAGTTTCCAGTCATATCCACTATTACCTAATAAAGGAGTTTCCAGTCATATCCACTATTCCCAACATATGAAGTAAACAAGAGTTGAAAGGTGGCCAGAGGAGAGTGAGGGCTTTTTCCATACAGCCTTGCAGAGGATAAAATGCAACATCTCCTTATTAAGGGGCAAGTGAGGGGCGCTTCACTACACTCACATTAGATTGAGTAGGCAGTAGCAAGACCAGCAGTCTTAAAGCTGTGCCAATCAGCAGCTTTGATGTAAGCTGCAACCTCAGCATTCTCTCCTTTCTTCCTCTACTTCCCCAAATGGCTCCTTAGCAGGCTTTGAGCCCTTAATAAGCTAAGAAATTTCCAGCTCTTTTCTTCTGAAAAGTCTAACTTCTGCCAACTCAATGATGGACTAAGCACTGGTATGGGTGATGTATTAAATAGGTGGATATACCTTTCATGGAACTTAATTATAAAACATGATCAGATTCTAAGACTGTTTTGGTCATTAACTTTTCAATATCTATTCCTTAATAGTCATTTCCTTGATAAATAAAAAAGATAAACCAGATTTCCTTTAAGATGAAAAGTTTATTTTACCTTTTGCCTAGAAGCAAAACTAGGGAAATTAAAGTATAAAAATAAATACAATTTACATTAATGGACATTCCACTCAAAGTAAAAATGATAAAAATAATGTATATAAATAAAAACCCATCAAAAGCACAAAACAATGTCTGGCACTTGTATGAGGAAAAGGTGTGAACATTAAAAAAAAAGTGTAAAACACACATACTTTTAACTTTAAATTAAAAACACCACTCAAGTTTCTCATCCTTAATCTAAAACTAGTTTACCTTTCTCTATAACATACTATTTGTTTTAGCTAATTTGCATTAGTACACATAAAACTTTTAACATCTTTCTTTCTTATCAAAGAGACCTACAATGATGTAAGGAAACTGTATCCTGAGTTTTCAGAATGATAAAGCACAGTTTATCATATTAAGAAGATAATTTAACATACTTTGCCTACAAATTAAAAAATTGGTAACTTGGACTTTTTTGACTGTCTTCTAATTTTCTGGTTCACTCATTCAGTAAGATTTATCTCAATAAAGAAAATCAAGTTTACACCCAGGGTAGATTATTATTTTCTGTCTATGGCTAGATGTAAACAGAACAAAAAAATCAGAAAAAACTTATCTTTATCCTATATTCTTAAAAGGATATTAAGAATATATATATGCTGCATTTTCAAAATACCAATATCTCTTTAAAATTGAAGTTAGAAAGATTAAGTATACACAGTCTCAATTTTATGTGAGAAGCACAAAGCCCTTTTTAAAAATGATAAATTAATAGTGACATTTCTTTCATAAAGTCATGTTTTCTTGTTAATATTTATCAGTTGATACTTTTAATGAATATGTTAGTGATGAAAAACCTTAAACATTAGTGCCTTTAACCAATGCAGAGTTTGTTCTTTTTTTCCTACTAGCTGTATCAACCAAGTAGGATGCAAAATTTTAACTAGGCAATATTATTTTCCCAGATGAAATCTGGATTTACCATTATAATTATATAGCCCTTTTTTCTCTTCTAAATCAAGCATGCTAGAAAAAGCAGACTATGAAGAAACAAAATACACAGGCTAAATAGAAAATATAACTGCATGCAACACATGTAATTCTTACTTTACAGAAATGGATATAATAATGCATTCCTAAGTGCTACATTCAAGAAGATTGTGCTGTCTTCCCAAAACTGGTTATCCTTCACAAAAAGATCTTATAAGCTAGTATAAATATTTCTGACAGTAAGTACTGGGGTAACATACATGTGTAAGACAACTTGTTGACAAGAATGTGACTCACAGCTACTTCCGTGATAAATTTTAGGTGGACCAGTCAACTATATGGTAAATCAAAGAATATGGATATTGAGAGACTAATCTGAGCTTTTAAAGTTTAAAAGCCAGGGAAAGACAATCTTCTGTAATAATTTTCCCGTGAATAAAATAGTATCTAATTTGTTTATCAAATTCAGCAACAAGTATGTAGAGATGAATTAAATTTGTTTTAGAACTTATAATTTGTCATCTTTTCAATCTTTTCTAAAAATAAATCCAAATGTCTATTAAGTTTACCAAAAGAGTCTCTGTAGATATCTGGGTGCATAAAACAAACTGGTAATTGTGTAGGTTAAGCACAGAGATGAGGCAATTCCTAAACACTAATTTGTCTTTACCCAAACCTATTATTGAGAGGAAAATGGAGGCGTGGGGCAGGAATTAGGCAGACTGACCACATTCTCCACATAATTGCTCAGCCTTTTGATGTCAGTGGTGTAAACAGAGTCCAGGGTTAAATAAAAATAAAACTCTTGGGTAGGGAATGTAAGAATCCTCCTCTCCCTTTTTATCCTAATGAATGCTGTCTTCTTAAATTGTCGCAACATTTGGCCGCTTTCTTTGGATTTTTCCTGCATATACTCCTAAAAATAGAGCAAAACTCATATTATTTCTCAATGGTAGCTTTTTCTATGGTACCACTTAATGAGTGCTTACTATGGACCAAGCACTTAGCTAAGCAATATACATTTTCATCATATTTGCCCCTTACAGGAAATAATCGTGAAGTAGAGGATAACACAGCTGAAGCATAGAAGAATACCTGCTTTAGTTAATAAAACTAGAAGTAGACACTCTAAGAACCCAATTCCACCAGATTCATTATTTTACTTAACCATTTTGCATAACCACCTCAGTAGTTTCTGAATTTCACTACAAACTCTAGTCAAGCACAAAACATCAAATCAAGAAATATGTTTAAAAACATGACATCAGAGATTACAATGTAGTTTGTTAAAACTATGAATAACTTTCAATGCTTTGCAGCATACTTTAACACTTTGGAATTCTACTTCAGTCTACTTTTATCATAACACAAAAGAGGCTCCTATAAATTGCTTCATAAAGGTTTATCTCTATGTAGAGCAAATCAAAGCATAATTTCAAATTTGTATGAAACATAATCCAAGCCATTAAAAATCTAAGCAAGAAAGAGTAATCTTTTTAAGAGCAACAATAGGTTCCTTTGTTCAGATTCATAGTATTTTAACCAGTCAGTATCCCAAATTCTCGGTTTATGTAAAAAAATAAAATTCTTTAGACACTTTCAATTGTCTAAATATGCAGACATGTAAAATAAATCTTCAGAAAATACAGGAAGGAATTTTGGTAGCTTCTTTAAGAACATATTAATTGTCCATGTTAATTCAAAGGTTAAGCAATTACAATTGTTTGTATTAATAATAAAGTTGCAAAGCAATTAAAACTCAATAGTTCTAAGTACTGGACCTCACTATATGTTATTAACATCAATGACTGCCTGTTGATCTTTTAACCTTTGAGTATTACTGGATAGAAACAGTACTTGCTATTTGGCTTATAAGTTCACAAGTGACAAAAAGTGGAAATGAAATGTATGAGAAAAGAACATGGACAGTCACTGTGGCAAATTGATAATATTAGGCAAAACAATATTGATTCCTCAATCACTTTCCAACTAGCTCAGATTTATTGAAATATATATATATGTATATATCATTGAAAATGTCTTAAAATTCCACAAATCTGGTGTTAAGTCAGAGTTTTTCCAAATGGTTATCTTTCAAATTAGCTGATTCTGCCTATGGAATAAGCAAAATCTTCAAGTATGTAATCCTCTTTAAAACAATTCAATTGACTGTCACAGTGATTTCCAAAAGATGACCTTTTAAATTATCCTACATATGTATGACATTATGAATCATATGCAATACATATACACAAAAAGTCAGCATCATTTCAAAGTCATGATCAATAATTTGCTCCCTCTTTGAATTTATGTGAACAAATGGTGATAACATGAAGAAATTACTTATATTGCTTGTTCCCTCCTAATTCTAAGGAAATTACTTAGTGATAAAAGCTCTAAAATTTGCCTAATTGTATAATGGAAAGATTACAGTTGACTAAAGATTTAATTGTTAATGATTAACTTAGTTTTCTTTTAAATGTTCAGAAAGCAGTATAGCGAAATTAATGTACATTTTGAAAGCATTTTTTAAATGGATCACATAATTCTAAGTGAACTTAAAGTGTCTTAACAAAGATACCTAAAAAATATTAAAGCATTTAGTTAGGAGCTTTAACTTAACTCAACACTGAATTTGTCTTCTTGCCACCATAAACAAAATTTTAAAATACAGGTTTAGTTAACTTTTAAATAATCCTCCAATAATGAACATAAGGAGAGACTTGGTTCAAGCTTCTTATCAAGGAAAAGATTAAGAACCTCCCCCCAGCATATTCACATATGATCTGGTGGTCAGAGGGAGAAGTTTTCATCCCTTTTCACACAGACACAAATATTCCTGGGTGATAGACTCCCCCAAAGTTGAAGAGACATGCCTAGATTTAAGCATCATCATTATCATTTAAGATCATCACTTAAGATCATCATTATCTTCTACTCATTAAAAAAAAGCTTTCTGACTTGAGCATGGATAATTCTACAAAATTTTCAGAATAAAAAATGTTTTCCATAGAAATATTAAAGAAATTAAGATTAAAACCACAATTTTACTAAGATTTCTTGCTTGCCACAAAATATACCAAGGAACCCTAATAGGAATGACCGTGACTATGCCAAAATTATGGTGGCAAGGAAAGACATATCAAACTTCAGTGGCCTGGGTTACAGGGAAGCGTGTGCACTTCTTTCTATTGAATGGGCTTCAGGAATTCATTTTCTACACACCTGAAACAGGCGCTCTGTTAGGCACTCTGCTCTGTGAAGACTTCTGTCTATTTTGCACAACCCCCTTCACTGATGTCTTAGGGGTTCTAATTGAATATAAAAAAATTAATAAGTCACTTGCATTAAGGTCTAAATTTTCAAAATTCAAAGAAAGCAACCATACTGCATCAAATGTTCAAAGCACAAATAAGCTTGAAAAGAATTTAAGTCTCACGCATGTGCATAGTAAAGAAAGCTATATTTTTTTTTTTTTTTTTTTTTTGAGACAGAGCCTCAAGCTGTCCCCCTGGGTAGAGTGCCGTGGCATCACAGCTCACTCCAACTCCTGGGCTCAAGCGAGTCTCCTGCCTCCGCCTCCCAAGTAGCTGGGACCACAGGCGCCCGCCACAACGCCCGGCTATTTTTTGGTTGCAGCCATCATTGTTGTTTTGGCGGGTCCGGGCTGGGGATTCGAACCCGCCACCTTAGGTGTACGTGGCTGGTGCCTTAGCCGGTTGAGCTATAGGCGCCGAGCCGAAAGCTATATTTTTGCTTCAGCAAGAGACTATAACCATGACTTATATTTTGTTGGAGAATCACTTTGTTGATGCTGAATTTACTATATGGATATTTAAATTATTTAATGAGCAAAATCATATGAAATGAAAAGTAAAAACATGCCAACGTAAGATGATAATTAAAATACACAACATTACACCAAGAGGGTTATATTTGAAGATAAAACTTTTAAAAGATTTTTCCCAATGCTATAAAAAAAATACTGAAAAATAGTTATCCTTTATGAAAAGAACATTATATTTTTCCTTCTCAGAGCAAATCTTGATTTGAATATTCTTAAATACCCATGTATGTCACATTCTTACCCTTGTCTACTAAGTAGCCTATGAACAGGTGCATTCTGTCCTTGGTTTGGCTGAAGGACTCTGTTGACAAATTGAATAAAAAGTTAATTCAAAAAACTAATTCTGTTTTCTCATTTTCTTTCAATGGATGAAAGATGATGGCAGTAGGATGGAAAACATGTATGCAATGATATGGCCTATATACAACCACAAAGCAAAGCAAATTGATTAAAGCATATTAATATGGTACCTCTCTCTCTCTAAATATATATATATACACACACACACACACACATACACACTTTTTTTTTTTTAAGACAGAATCTTAAGCTGTTGTCCTAGGTAGAGTGCCATGGTGTCATCATAGCTCACAGCAACATCCAACTCTTGGACTCAAGAGATCCTCTTGCCTCAGTTTCATATTTTTTAGTAGAGAAAGGGTCTCACTTTTGCTCAGGCTGGTCTCGAACTCATGACCTCAAGCAATCTACCTGCCTCAGCCTCCCAGAGTGCTAGGATTACAGGCGTGAGCCACTGCGCCTGGCTGGGGGTACTCATATTTTGTTCACCAAGATCCCAAACCTCAGGTTTTTATCAAGAAGAGATAAAACATATGCATTAACCCTTGTGCTTTTAGGTCATTCTCTTATATACTTAACCAACATATGCATTAACCCTTGTGCTTTTAGGTCATTCTCTTATATACTTAACAAAAGGATAACTTTTCCTTTCAAACATGCGAGAGAAGAAAATATCACTTTCATTTTAAAAGAATAGAAAATGGTTCAGAAATACTAAGTTAGCTTTTTAAGGTTTATAATTCTCAAAGATTCTCTGGACTGTGGACTGAACTCAAGACATATCAAGCTCAAATTTCCACCAGAGATACCATGTCCCACACAAAGCTCCAGGTACATCTCGTGTGACACATGACTAGGTATATGACCAGGTATTGACTTGAATCCTAAGCCCAAGATCCTCCAACTCAGCAAGGAGTGTTTTACTGATGTAAAGTAGAACAAAGTCAACAAAAAATATCAGGATTTATAAAAATTTTTTCTTAAAAAAAGCCTCTCACTGAGACTAAGTGATTTTTCTCACCTTGTTTCAGAAGGATTTTGTTTAACCAGGAATTTCTTATTTGGCATTCCCATTTCAGCAGCTCTAATACAACATAAAAAGAAGGACACAAACAATGTATTTAGAGAAGGGAACAAAACATGCTTACAAGTGTAATATTGGATGACACAAATAGATCATCACTTAGAAACTGGTATACCACTGTAAGTATACTAAGCATATAAAGATTACTTTCAAGAGAGAATGATTTGTAAAAGTTAAGATATAAAAAACAAAAAAGATAGTTAAGATATTCTTCTCATTTAGTTTTTCTTCTCAGGAAATCTTTAGGGTATCAGAAAAAGAATATATTTAAAAGATAAAAAGTTAAATATTGAATATAAGGATTTACTGTTTTTAAGACTGCTGGCTGGCTATCAACCATACAAGTTAAATGTGAACAAACTTAGGAATTGATAAATTTATCTAAAGATGAAATTAGATTTTACCACCTGATTTTATTCTTTCTTTCTTTCTTTTCTTTTTTTTTTTTTTGTAGACAGAGTTTCATTATATTGCCCTCGGTAGAGTGCCTTGGTGTCACAGCTCACAGCAACCTCAAACTCTTGGGCTTAAGCAATTCTCTTGCCTCAGCCTCCCAAGCAGCTGGGACTACAGGTGCCCGCCATAATGCCCAGATACTTTTGTTGTTGTTGTTATTGTTGTTTAGCAGGCCCAGGCCAGGTTTGAACCACCAGTGGCCAGCGCCCTAACCAGTGAGCTACAGGTGCCAAGCAAATGAAACTTCTTTGTATAAAAAGGAATTTCTAGCAGATCAATGGTAGAAAAGTTAACTGTTCTTTCTAATTTGATATGTAAACAGACCGACAAATGACTAAAATTGCTTAATACTAATTAATACAACATAATATTAAAAAACTTACTTCATGTACTTCTTCCTATCAAGAGACTTCTGTGTTGCAGCTGAAAGAGCCACTCGGGGACTTTTTATTTTATCCTTTAAAACACAAAAGTAACAGAAAACTACTGGTGCCAATACTACTATAATACAAGATGATCCCAAAAGGCCTGGAAAAGCTTTTCTTTACTAACATTTGTTTTGAGGCAGAAACTCACTTTGTTGCCCTCAGTAGAGTACCGTGGCATCATAGCTCACAGCAACCTCAAACTCTTGGTCTCAAGCGATCCTCTTGCCTCAAGCTCCCAAGAGGCTGAGACTATAGGTATCTGCCACAACACCCGGTTATTTTTAGAGATGAGGTCTCTCTCTTGCTCAGATTGTTCTCGAACTTCTTTCTTTTTTTTTTAGAGACAGAGTTTCACTTCAGGGCCCTCAGTAGAGTGCCAGGGCATCACACAGCTCACAGCAACCCGCAACTCCTGGGCTTAGGTGATTCTCTTGCCTCAGCTTCCAAAGTAGCTGGGACTACAGGCGCCCGCCACAACGCCCGGCTGTTTTTGGTTGCAGTTTGGCTGGGGCAGTTTGAACCCGTCACCCTCAGTATATGGGGCCGGCACCGTATCCACTGAGCCACAGGTGCCGCCCTGTTCTCGAACTTCTAAGCTCAGGCAATCCATCCACCTGGGCCTTGCAGAGTGCTAGGATTATAGGCATGAGCTACTGCACCCAGTCTTCCTTACTAACATTTTTACCTTTAACTTAGTTTTCTGAGATAGCCTAATTCTACAAATCAAGTAATTAAAATTACTTTTTCCCAATGAAATAAGTTTTGCTTGTTTTCTCTTTGCCAACCACACTAAGATCATTAATTCAAATCACAAACCACCAATACTGATATATTTCAAAGTAATTTAAAGTCTGTTTCCAACTGATTTCAAAAAAGGCAAAATCCACATGAGTTTCAAGGGAATTTAACCAGGAGCTGCTGGTAAGTTTTTTATTTATTTTTTATGTATTTATTTTTTGAGATAGTCTCACTATGTCACTCTCAATAGAGTACCATGGCATCACAGCTCACAACAACCTCAAACTTTTGGGCTTAAGAGATTCTCTTGTCTCAGCCTCCCACATAGCTGGAACTACAGGCACCTACCACAATGCCCAGCTATTATTTGTCGCAGTTGTCACTGTTTAGCTGGCCCGGGTCAGGTTCGAACCTGCCAGCCTTGGTGTATGTGACTGGCGCCATAAGTACTGTGCTACGGGCACCGAGCTTGCTGGTTAAGTTTTTTATAAGCCATCCAAGCAAAACATTCAAAACTCCAACTCCAAAATCCAATCAGAAAATAATATGTAATTCTTTCATTATGTAATTCTTTTAAATCATTTTACAGATTTAAATGTTGCTAGTAATCCTAGGAATTTAACAAATGTTAGAAAGGTGATGAGGTCAATGAAAAAAATGACATTTAGTATCAACTACCCTAAACCCAAAAAAACTCCACTCATCAGAAAATCACATAACATACCATTTGCCTGAGCATTTTCTCTTTTCGAGCTTCTCGGTCATGATGTAGAATAGACATTCTTTCAGCTGCATCCATTACAAAGAATATGTCATGAATGCCATACAGGGCAGCACGCAACTAGGTTCAAAAGCAAAAATACCATACACATTTAAAAGATGAGTGTAGAGTTCAGTAATATTATATAAACTATTAACACTTTATGTATTAAAAAAAATTAAAGTAGTTTTCACTGAAACCTATTTTCAGTGATTAAATGGAAAGAGAAAAAAATGTAAAATTTCTGTTTCTTAAAAGCCTAAAGGGTATGTGTGGTTGGTTACCTGAGCTAACACTCTTTCCTGAAGTGAAGCATCCTGTGCTGAAACAATGCCTCTCTTTAATGGTGCTTCTGACTGAAAACTTCTCATGAATTCCATAGTATCCTGCAAAAAGAAATGCTCCTTCAAAAACATTTTTCTAGGAAGACTCATTATCACTGGAGTTTCCTTTTTTCTTTTTCTCAGTCAATCCAAAATTATAGTTGTCCCTTATTATCTGTAGGTGACTAGTTCCAAAACCCCTAAAGATACCAAAATCTAAGAATACTCATCTCTCCTATATAAAATGGTATATAGTACTTGCATATAGTCTATAAACACCCTCCCATATTCAGTGGTTCTCAACCTTCCCAATGCCATGACCCTTTAATATAGTTCCTCATGTTGTGGCGACCCCCAACCATAAAATTATTTTCATTGCTACTTCATAATTGGAATTTTGCTGCTGTTATGAATCATAATGTAAATATCTGATATGCAAGAGACCCCCAAAGAGGTTGTGACCCACAAGTTGAGAACCATTGCTTTAAATCATCTCTAGATTGCTTATAATACCTAATACAATATAAATGCTTTGTAAATAGTTGTTAACAATATATTGTTTAGGGAATTATGACAAGAAAAAAGTCTGTTTATGTTCAGTACAGATGCAACCATCATTTTCTTCAATATGTTTAATCCATAGTTGATTGAATGCACAGATGCAAAATCCAGATGTGGAATCCACAAATACAGTGGGCTGACTATCCTAAGATCAAAAATAAAACTATTACTTATTAAAAGTCAAATAGTATTCACTTTAAAGGGAGACAAAAATACAGAAACTAGCTGATGCACAGTGACTCATGCCTATAATCCCAGCACTTTGGGAGGCTAAGCTAAGACGATTACTTAAAGCTAAGAGTTTAAGACCAGCTTGAGCAACACACACGATTCCATCTCTACAAAAAATGGAAAAATTGGGCAGCATCTTTGGCTCAAGGCGTAGGGAGCCAGCCCCATATGCCAGAGGTGGTAGGTTCAAACCCAGCCCTGGCCAAAAACTGAAAAAAAAAAAAAAAAGAAACGAAAAAAGAAAAGAAAGAAAAAGGAAAAATTAGCCAAGCATAGTGGAACACATGTGTAGTTCCAGCCAGCTACTAGGGAGGCTTATGCAGAAGGATCACTTAAGCCCTGGAGTTTGACGTTGCAGTGAGCTATAATGATGCCATTTTACTCTAGTCTAGGCAACAGAGCCAGACCCTATCTCCAAAAAAACCCAAAAAGCAAAACAAAAAGAACCCCCCTTCATTTACATATCACTTATACAATTATCTGAGTAATATTAATAATTACAGGGTGGCACCTGTGGCTCAGTGAGTAGGGCACTGGCCCCACATACGGGGCAGGGGGCGGGGGGTAGGGGGAAGCGGGTACAAACCCAGACCTGGCCAAACTGCAACAAAAAAAATAAGCCAGGCGTTGTGGCAGGCGCCTGTAGTCCCAGCTACTTGGGAGGCTGACACAAGAGAATCAGCTAAGAGGTTGCTAGAGGTTGCCGTGAGCTATGATGCCATAGCACTCTACCGAGGGCCACAAAGTGAGACTCTCTCTCTAAAAAAAATAATAAAAATAATTACAGCGACTAAAAAGTATTTGATCTGCCTTAGTTCTGAACTAATTTGTCAGCTCAGCTACCACAAGGCTAACAGAAATTTTAAGTGAGATACAAATAATTTACAACAATCTTACTTTTACAGTCTGTCGAAGTTGCTTCAGTTTATCTGTCTGCATAAGCCTACGAGTAAGAAATCCTTTTGCCACTGCAGTTATTTTATTAAATTTTGCTTGTACTTCTGGACTAAAAACCTAGGAGAAAAAAGACAGACATGATACTTATTGATGCTCCTTTGTACAACATAAGATGGTATAGCTCTTAAAAAAAAAAAAAAAAGAAAGAAAGATGGATATATATCATTAAGTTTGCTCACCTGAGACAATCTAGTTTTGGGCCTTCCAAAAGGCCTTGTTACTGAGAGTTTGGTCAAGCCACTAGGTGATGACCCCCAGAGGTAGAATGGTGCTTCATTTGAAGAACCAAAACTATGTTGTACAGCAGAATTTGTGAAACCTAGAGAAATAGACATAATTATACTTGATGTCAGATAATAAAAATATGAAGAACATCAAATTAAACACTGTGATACTCATTAAGAATACAACTGAGGCCAGGCGCAGTGGTTCACGCCTATAATCCTAACACTCTGGGAGGTCAAGACAGGTGGATCACCTGAGCTCAGGAGTTTGAGACCAGCCTGAGCAAGAGCAAGACCCCACCTCTACTAAAAAAGAAAAATTAACTGGGTGTTGTGGCAGGCACTTGTAGTCCCAGCTACTCAGGAGGCTGAGGCAAGGATGGCTTAAACCTAGGAGTTTAAGGTGGCTATGAGATAAAACACCACAGCACTCTACCCAGGGCAACAGAGTGAGATTCTGTCTCAAAAAGAAAAAAAAAGAGAATAACAACTGATGCCATTTTACTCTAGTCCAGGCAACAGAAACTGATCCACGTGCAGACTTAAATATTTATGAACCTTAAGCTTTATGCACAGATGGATCTTTTTAACACAAACAACATCTCAGGATAATTGAAGATCTGAAGATAAGCTACTACAGGGACTGGGGACTTAGAGGTAATTCAAGATCACTTGGGAGACAGCAAACTGTTTTCACTTGAAGTATATCACCTGCTGCATGAATGATCACAGACTGGGCTCTGAACTGAATTTCCTGATATTCTCCTCACTAAGGTAGCCTTTTCTCATGAACACCTGCTCACAAGTCTTTGATCTGCTATCGTGTCGTTTTTCATTGGTTACTAAGCAGCTGGCAAACAGCTGTGGGATGAAGATGGAATTACTTAAAAGGAGCTACAATTTTAAAGTGTGCCAAATGGGGCAGCGCCTGTAGCTCAAAGGAGTAGGGCACTGGCCCCATATACCAGAGGTGGTGGGTTCAAATCCAGCCCCAGTCAAAAATTGTAAAAAAAAAAAAAAAAAAAGTGTGAAAAAAAATAAATAAAGTGTGCCAAATAAAATAGCTCACTGTAGGATAATTTTTTCAAATGGAAAAGGATTTTTAAATATTTACCAGAACTATGTGAATTTGAAGTATGGAGTGAATCTACTTGAGACAGCATTGTTTCTAGCAAACCAGAGTCACTTATTTTTCTCCATTCTACCATATTGTTAATGTCCAATTCAGAGGCTTCTGCAGTGATCGCCTTCTTCTCTTTTAACATTTTCTCTTGTTCTTCTATTTCCTGTAGATTAACAGTTTATTATAACATGGTAGAGCCTGGGTTTAATTACATCCCAAAACAGTATCATGTTAGGCTTAGCCAAAAGAACATATAATCAGTAAATTATTAGTAGTATTTATTTCAACTTTTCCTCTTCAAATAAAACTATGAAAATTTATTTGATTTTAAAATGTGATACATTAATATTATAACAAGTGTTCTTATCATATAGCTCTTATAATACCTCTTTAAAATATTAAATGTTTTAAATTAAGGATTCGATGAAGTATCTTTTTGATAAATTATACAATTACTTTTAGATAAGGATCTAAATATTAAACCTCACATTTAGACAATAAGAATACTACCCATGGCTCAGCACCCTTAGCACAGTGGTTATGGAGCCAGCCACATGCACTGAGGCTGGCAGATGCACTCGGCCCGGGCCAGCTAAACAATGACAACTGCAACAAAAAACAATAGCCAGGCATTGTGGCAGGCACCTGTAGTCACAGCTACTAGGGAGGCAGATATAAGAGAATTGCTTAAGCTCATGAGTCTGAGGTTGCTGTGAGCTGTGACGCCAGAGCACTCTACCAAGGATGACATAGTGAGACTGTCTCCAAAAAAAAGAATACTACCCATGTATCAAAATCAATAACTCCCTTGCATTAAGATACATGGGGAAAAATTACAAGTATTCTATACATGACCAAAATTCATAGTTATCTTTGGCTAAGTTTCACTTACCAGTCCAATCTCCCCTCACATTTTAATTCCTCACCTTCTGCAATCTTTCCTGTTCCCTTTCCTGCTCAGCTATGAGTAGTGATAATTGCTGGGCATGTTGTTCTTCCAGTCTCTTTCGCATTTCTTCAAAAGCTAACATCTTGTTTTTTAGTATCTCCTCGCTTTCTGGAAGGAAACACATCCCCTAAAATTTAGAAGACTCATTACAAGTCTAATATTTGATACCTTATATACCATCAATTTAAATTATCCTTCTGACAAGGAAAGCATTCCTGAATCTGACAAAATACAATCCAGATATAGCCAGGTCTCCATTCTGAACCACATTCTCATTTGCCACTCTTTGTACTCATACTAATAAAGAAAGGCCTGTATCTCACCACCTATACCCACTCATTCAACAGATCTTATCACAATCTGAACCAACAGAGCAAGATTATATGTTTAGGCAAGATTCTTTTGACTCTAATTTTAGTTGATGTGGTCCTCAGCTGCATCTTACCACTACTTATTCTTTTGACTCTGGTCCTTCTCCAGTATCTCTGGTTTTGTAGCTTGTAGTTCTGCTCATTTTGATTTTTACAGTAAATATTCCTTTGATGGTATAAAGATTTCTCAGCTTGAAATTCCAGAAAAGACTGAACATTAAAATCCCTGATTTTTAGTTACTAACTAAAAAGCACAAGACAAATCATGACTACGCAAACTTCCTGAATAGAAAGCTGTAATAAGACATATCAAGGCTCAGCTCCTGAGGCTCAAGTGGCTAAGGTGCCAGACACATACACCTAACGTGGCAGGTTCGAATCCAGCCTGGGCCTGCCAAACAACAATGACGGCTGCAACCAAAAAATAGCTGGGCATTGTGGCAGGCACCTGTGGTCCCAGCTACTTGGGAGGCTAAGGCAGGAGACTCACTTGACCCCAGAAGTTGGAGGTTGCTGTGAGCTGTGATGCCATAGCACTCTACCCAGGGGGATAGCTTGAGGCTCTGTCTCAAAAAAAAAAAAAAAAAAAAGACATATCAAAATGCTGAAATACCAAGTATTATAGATGTATCAAGTATATGTTCGTGGATCCATTATACACTAGCTCAGCTAAATCCAAATAATCATTCTTTCCACACAATGATTGTCTCTAAAAATAAGTATATTATGTACTATTATGCTATTGCTGTAGTCTTCCCATAATATGTTCCTAAATATACTTTATTCAGCAACAATTTATACTTTATTTATAGTTTTTCATAGGCAAGAGTAATTGGAAAAACAGGAGTAGAATTATAACCTTCAGCTCAAACTCTCAGTTAATATCAGGAGTCCATTCAGCTCTATGTTATAATATAAGCTTTCACTTAGCTGTGGGCAGCTTCAACATCCCAGTGCACTACACTGCCTCCTCAACCCACTGGGACAGCTCCCGGGCTGCCTCCATAACTGGCCTCATCTCAAAGCACTTATTAAAACACTGCCAGAATTGCACCTTAGTTGATGTCATGTACATTTGATATTCACTGAAGCAGCCTCTAGCCTGGAGGATCCAAGTAGGCTCCCCGAGTACCAGTTGTTCTTATTAGAGCTTTTATAAAGTTGTACAGATTTTCTTTTTTTCCTTTTCTTTCTTTCTTTTTTTTTTTTTCTGAGACAGAGACTCAAGCTGTCGCCCTGGATAGAATGCCGTGATATCAGAGCTCACAGCAACCTCCAACTCTTGGGCTCAAGTGACTCTCCTGCCTCTGCCTCCCTAATAGCTGGGACTACAGGCGCCCGCCACAACACCCCGCTATTTTTTGGTTGCAGCTGTCATTGTTGTTTGGCGGGCCCAGGCTGGATTAGAACCCGCCAACTCAGGTGTATGTGGCTGGAGCCTTAGCTGCTTGAGCCACAGGTGCCAAGCCTATAAAGTTGCACAGGTTTTAAGTGATATGTCCCAACCCTGTATTTCCCATAAGCTTAAGAACTTAAAATTTACTTGATTTAGGTCTTCCATATCAGTAATGAAGAATTATGAACCATGAAAAAGTCATAAAGTGACGAAGAAGAAAAACATACTTTAACAAATTGGCAATGTAACACTGGATGCAAAGAACAAAAAAACCTGAAAAAAGAATTTTTACTAATAAAACAATTATTCTTGAAACAATATTCAGAGCCTTATTTGTGATGCTTTCTCTAATAATTTGATGCTGAAGTGTTCACTAAGGGGCCAACTACATGAAGATCTCATTACAGATGAAAGAACAAATTGATAAAAATATTAGAAATCATAATCCAGGCTCTGTGCCTATAGCTCAGCAGCTAGGGTGCCAGCCACATACACTGGAGCTGGCAGGTTCGAATCTAGCCCAGGAATGCCAAACAACAATGACAACAACAACCAAAAAAATAGCCAGGCATTGTGGTAGGTGCCTGTAGTCCCAGCTACTTGGGAGGCTGAGCCCAAGAGTAAGCTGGGATGCCACAACAGTCTATCAAGGGAGACTCAGTGAGACTCTGTCTCCAGAAAAAAAATAAATAAATAATAATAAAGAAATCATAGTCCAAAAGATCTCACAGCAATACACTGGATTAAAACTACATATGATGTTTCATGTAAGAACTACTTCTTTTGATCATTAATATATTATTATTCTTAATAATATCAAGTAGACTATGAAAGCTTTGCCATTTAAATAAGAAAATCCTTTAAAAAAGGTTATCAAATAACAATGAACTACAGCTAATTATATACTTTCTAATAAAATAAATGAAGTGGCCATATGAACAGATTAATGCAGTTTTTTAAAACATCAATTAAAAGTATAAAATATTGAACCTGGCTCGGCGCCTGTGGCTCAAGTGGCTAAGGCACCAGCCACGTACACCCAAGGTGGTGGGTTCAAATCCAGCCTGGGCCCGCCAAACAACAATGACGGCTGCAACCAAAAAATAGCCAAGCGTTGTGGCGGGCGCCTGTGGTCCCAGCTACTTGGGAGACTGAGGTAGGAGACTCGCTTGAGCCCAGGAGTTGGAGATTGCTGTGAGCTGAGATACCACGGCACTCTACCCAGGGGGACAGCTTGAGGCTCCTGTCTCAAAAAAAAAAAAGTATAAAATAAAGGTACCATCTATATACCAAGTATCAAACACTTCAAAGTTTCCTTACCTTTGGAGTTAGTATCTAACATTTTATTCTTATTAATAAAGATAGATCCCTTAGAGTATCTTTTTTCTGACAAATGTTGCTTTTCTTGTTCAGCTATTCCAGTTGTTATGACATAAGGGCAGTTTTCTTTTTGCAAACTATCGATATCTAAATCAAGTCTCCGTTTAACTTTCTCAAAACTGTTATCCAAAAATTGTTCATTTCCACAGGACACTGTAGGTGTATCCATCTGCTGTCTGGTATTCTGGCTTTGCATCAGTAAAGGAGATGGGTTTTTTACATCATAAGATTTATTCAACTCCATTTGCAAATTGCATGAGTTTTTCTCTAACATACTGGCTGACTTGAGTCCACTCACAGTTCCAAAGTTTTGAGAGGAAGCATATGGTTCAGGCAATTTTGGCATTGCAGTACAAGTACTGTTTATTTTGTGTGCTCCTCTCTCGTCAGATGTTAACTGACCTTCCACAGTGGCAAGTCCATGAATAACTTTATTTTCTAATTGATGTCCTGTTGATTTACCTAAAACTATATCCTCAGGGACTTCGGATGTATTTTTGCTGACATAAATCTTGCTTGAACAAACTCCTGCTAAATTAATTGGTAACTTTGGCACAGTTTCGGGTACATTTACTCTTTCATCAGTATCTTGGACAATTAACTCCACTGCCTGTTCTTTTCCTTTAGGGCTTAATTCACAGGCATTTATTGGGTTATTTATAAGTATATGACATTCTGATGATGGCCTGGAACGCCTTCGATGCATTTTAGGACTCATACTTGGCTCTGGACTAGGTAATTTGGCATATGAACTTGTAAGACTTTTGATAGCATTATTTTCAGTAACAAAAGTGGGAACAACTTTAAAATCAGAATCCGAATCTTGAACAGTGGGATGGCCAGCTTGTATAGCCATATCTGCTTTAGAAAAGCTAGCTACAACAGGCATATTCATGCTGCTTGCTTGACTTGAAGCACCTTGGAGAAGAACATTTGATTTATTAAGGCTTGGTTTGTCAGGAATAGCTGAAACACAGTGTTTGCCTATCAACTGGGCCTTCTCCTTTACACACTCAGTCACTTTAACAGCATCATTTTCTTTGTCTGAATGACTCTCATTAACACTTCTCTTTGCACTCAGACTGCGTCTAGATTGTTCTTTTTCTATATAGTCTTTTGACTTTTTCATTAGATTCTGAAGACTCATTATATAGGGATCTGGGGTGACTTCTGCCAAAACTGATGGATCCTGTTCTTCATTTGTTGAGAAGAAACCATCAGAAATAAGAGTCTTTTGTGGGGTTGCTGAAGAGATCCTGGGAAAAATTTCATTTTCTGCATGACTAATATTTGAACTATCACATTGCTTCAGAGAATTAAATCCTTCTGAATCTCTGGCTAAGTCTATTTCATTAGTTTTACATTGGTCTTCATTCTCCAGTGGCAAAATTCCAGCTATCTTTTCAAGCTTTGCTAAATTAGAATGTTCAGTAGGGCTCTGAAAGCAATTTGGAAATATAGCAGGAACATTCAAGTTTCTGACTTCTGAATTAGAGTAAACTGTTTCAGTCTCCCACTGATCAAAATCACTGGCATTAGGTGCTTTTCTAACCTGAAAAAGGAAATTTGAAAATTAGTATTTCCTCACTGCACAAAAAACCTGTTTTCTAACATAAAACTAAAACTAAAGAAGATTCAGAGTTGTTACATTTGAAAACATAAACAAAGCTAAGATGACTGGTTTCTAAGGTAAACTATGTCACATGAGACTCTAATTACTATAAAAACATCTATTGGTT
>NW_003852439.1:2448533-2455532 GCF_000181295.1 Otolemur garnettii
TAATCTGATAAAAATATAAACATAAACATGTATACATACACATATATTCATATATCCATGTACAATTTAATCTTAGAATAGAAGCATTTTCCTTAACTTTCTCTTATTCATATCACCAAATTGTTCCTCCTAGGACAGCTATCATCTAAGGATAATAATATGCAATAAATAGCAAGTAATTAAGTGTCTCATGTAAATAATCCCTCTCTAACAAAGATTAACTTGTTCAGGAACTGATTAAGCCGAAACAATTCAGCAATAAAACTCCTACATGCATACTCCAAGGTTTAACTAACACCCCTCCATAAAATGAGGCAAATTTATAGTAAATAACAGCCCAGTCATGTAGCTTATATTTCTTAGAAATAAGAAACAGTTCAACTTAAAAGTAAATTCATTAAAACAAAATTCAGTTAGATTAACTGACTGTGAGTTAAAACAGCAACCTGTTAATGCTGTTTTCAGAACAGCATAATAGGTAAAAATTTGATGTGTTAAGATGAGAACAACTGTATACACAAGAGATCTAATAAAAAATAAAATACACTTTAAAATACTGGTTAAAATAGATAAACTGTAATGTATCTAAATCCAGGGCAGCGCCTGTGGCTCAGTGAGTAGGGCGCCGGCACCATATACCAAGGGTGGCAGGTTTGAACCGGCCAGGCCAAACTGCAACAAAAAACTAGCCAGGCATTGTAGTGGGTGCCTGTAGTCCCAGTTACTTGGGAGGCTGAGGCAAGAGAATCACCTAAGCCCAAGGGCTAGAGGTTGCTAAGAACTGTGAAGCCACGCTCTCTACTGAGAGTGACAAAGTAAGACTCTGTGTCTAAAAAAGAAATAATAATAATGTATCTAAATCTAACTTTGCAAAAGAATAAGAAGAAAACTAGGATGGTTTCTAAGGAACATACAAGGAAATATTACACTGGCAAAAATCATTACACTTCAAAATACTGAATACTAAATGATTTTCAGGTTGTTTTGTATGTGCTTGTTTTGACCTAGACCCATATGGCTCTCCAATTTTACTTTACAAATCCCAAGACATGTAATGTTTCCAGGTAGTATGCAATAAACAGCACAACAAAGCAAGCCTCGGGACCAAAATAAGCCAAAAGAGATGCAGATTCACTAAATCCACAAAAACATTCATAAGTTTAAGCAAATTAGATTTCCTTGTATAAAATATTTCACATTTTGCATTTATGATATTCAGCAGCTATGTTTTTTTGTACACCACTAAAATGAACCTTCGACCAGTTACATATTACAACAAAAACATCATAGGATCACAGGTTTTACAAGTGAAGTTTACACCGGAAATCTGTTTGTATAAAATTTCTCTATATGAATAATTAATTCATCACTGTTCAAGATTGTATACGCTCTTTTAAATAGAAAGCTTTTAAATGCAACAATAATTTTATTACTAGTATATTTTATCTTCCCTCAGTGGACCAAGAATGATATGCCATTTTTGTTTCAATAACAGGCAATATCTAGTAAGTCAAAAACCTACCTCTTATTAAATTAGTCTTACACATTAGATTTTTTAAACTTATTATTGACAGTTATTATAACTGCAAGTTAAAATCCACTACTCACCCTACATATTACCCACAGAGAAACGAAGGTAGCAGTAGCAGAAATACCCTAAGGTTCATTATACATGTGTTACCTGGTATGAATTACACAAACCACAAACTCCTAAGATTATGAAAAAAAAAAAAGATGTTGATGGTGAAACAGTGCTATATATGGCAGAAATTATTTTTTCAACACAATTCATTTATTTTTCTTTTTAGTATAAAATGATGCAGACCTTAAAACAAATTTTTTGTACATTATTAATCAAAATAAAAATAATTGCAAAAAGGTAGATGTGTTGTTTAAATAGTTTTAACTTGGATCTAGGATACATCTAGGCAATTCTGCTTATCAAATCCAAGATTAGAATTTTTAGGAAAAAAATCGGAGGCAGTTATTCACTTTAGCAGAGAATGAGAATAAGGTCATTTAGTCAATAGTCTGATTTGTTTAGGGGTAAACCACAATGACCAATTCTATCAGTTTATCTTTAGGAATTCAATGTTTTTAGAGTCATAAGATGCAGACAATAAGCCATTATATTCAGTATGTGGCTCCATTGTCTAAGTACCCTCTGATTCAAGTACTGAGCAACACTAACGAGCAAGTATATTCTCTTTGGAGTAACTGAAATGGAATATCAAAAATTATAAAGTTTTTCAAACATAACAGTAAAGTATATTGATGATTAGTTAAGTAAAACCCAGGTGTGCTGGCTCACACCTGTAATTCTAACACTCTAGGAAGCTGAGGTAGGAGAACTGCTTGAGCTCAGGAGTATGAGACTAGCCTGAGTAAGAGTGAGACTCTGTGTCTACTAAAAATAGAAAAACTGTCCAGGTTTTGTGGTGGGTGCCTGCAGTCCTAGCTACTTGGGAGGCTGAGGCAAAAGGATCACTTAAGCCCAAGAGTTTGAGGTTGCTGTGAGCTATGAGGATGCCAGGGCATTCTACCCTGGGCAATAGAGTAAGACTCTGTCTCAAAAAAAAAAAAAAAAAGAAAACAAATATATTTCTCAAAAATTATCATCAATGCTTACCTTATAATTTCTTAATTATAACCTAAAAGAAGTGAAATGGTCAAATTACACACCTGAACATTTTCAAGAATCTCCTGGACACGAGTCAGTAAAGATTTCTTCCTATTAACCTGCTTTCTTGCTTCTACATCAAGTGCTTTCTGCTTTTCCTGTTGCATTTCTTTTCTTTTCTCAATGTTAAGCTATAAAACATCATAAAAATGTAATTATTTCTCAGCTATAAAAATACCATTAAATCAAAGAATATATTTGAAGATGAATATATTTGAATGATTTAAAACGTGCAAAACTAATAATCTATAGTGAAAGAAACAGGAACAGTGGCATAGGAGTATTGAGTGGGATGGGACATACAAGATCTTTCTGTGGTAATGAAAATATTCTGTATGGGTGTAAGTTATATAGGTGTGTGCCATATATCAAAATTCATGGAACTTTGACACTTTAAGATCAGTGCATTTTACTGTATGTAAATAATTCTCAATTGAATAAAAGTTAAAAGAAAAAAATGTTCACTTATCAAATGCTCTAAAATAATAGAAATAACATTGGCCCTTTTATTGGACATTGCTGAAGCTTTTCATTACTTCACTTTAATATTCACTTGAATATTATTTTGCTTTCAGTATCTTACTTCACTGGGTCAGTTAGATTCTTCAATGTTTAATCTTCTAATCAGTGTACTTCTAATCAGCATCTCTTTGCTGCCTCAAGAAAATGCCCAAAGGTTTAATGATAAAAGAAACAGATGTTTTATTTGCCTACGAAATCAGAACACATTTTTTATTTCACCTGATTGTACCCTCCAATAAACATTTAATGTACCTAAAAAAATTGAAGGCTTCTAAGCATTACATATCTTTTTATGATAGACTAATATCTTAATTAAGTCCTGGGAAGTTTAGTCATTATGTTAAGAGTCAAGACTTATTTTATACTTTGCAAATGAAAAAAGTCATTAAAAAATTATTCAAGCATTGCAATATTTGTCTATCAAATACAACATAAAAGTGTAGATTAGGTATATAATCAGATGTTGCTTATAAATAAATAACTGATGGAGTCATAGGCTCCACACAGCAAGCCTCAGACATTTTGGTCCATATTAAGTCAAGCAATATGTCATCAAATAGCTGCTAAAAATATTATAAAATTTTTTTTTCTGACCAGGTGCGATGGCACATGCTGGTAATCCTTCCAGTATAGGAGACCCAGGTAGGAGGGTTCCTTCAGCTTAGGAGTTCAGAGACTAAACTCAGCAAGAGCAAGACCTTGTCTCTAGTAAAAATAAAAAATTAATCGGGTGTTGTGGGGGACACCGATAGTCCCAGCCACTTGGGAGGCTGAAGCAGGAGGAATGTGAGTTTGCTATGAGCTAGGCTGATACCACAGCACTCTAGCCTGGGCAACAGAGTAAGACTCTGTTTCAAAATAATAATAATAATAATTTTTTTTTCCCTATTTGCTTGGTACCAAAGAATCATTCCACAGTTTACTTGATAAACAAAAAGGAAAAAACACACATATTAAAAAACTGACAGTCACCACTGTAAGCAAGTGATATCAAACTAAACATCACTAATTAGAGGGACAACTAAACAGTATATAACTTCTGACTTAATTTAAGAAGAACATAGCATCATCACCAAAGAATTCTTGTCAGAAATTTTTAATCTGATTCTAACCAAACTTTAGAATTAACTTCCAAATTACAGGAACCACAAGGACTAAAGGAAGAAGTTAAATATCACCACAAGGAAACAATTAGACAAATCCAAAATTTAAGGCACTAGACAAGACAATCTGTCTAATCTCTTTAAAAATTCAGTATCATAAAAAAACTTTTTAAGAGGTAGAAGTACAGTTCTACATTAAAAGAAATGAAAAAAACATAATAAAAAATTTTATTTGTGAATTTCCACTGGGTCCAGATTAGGGAAAAAAGCTATAAAAGGTATTTTGAGCACAAATGGGAAATTTGAATATGAACAGAATATTAGGTGCTATTAAAAATTATTATTCATTTTCTTAAGGTGTGATAATAATATTAAGGCTTTATATAGGAGAATGCCCTTGTTTTTAAGGAGAAGTATACCAGAATATTTAGGAGAAAAGTGTCAGGTACCTGCATGGTTCATTACAGAAAAAACTATTTAAGAATAAAGTTTACCAGTGGAGAAAGCACAGCCACTCCATGGAAGCGAATAAGTGAAATACTTTCAGACTGGGAAGGTAGAAAGCTCTCTGAGGATAGTGATGCTTCTTGTATTCTGGCAAGACTTTTTTCACAGAACTTCTCATACTCCTCCATCTTCTTACAATTCTACTACTAGGGAGAAAAATGCATTTTTAATATGCTGAGAAAACCAGATCTTAATTATTTGGCAAATTTGTAGAGCAGGATATAGTCCTGGCATTCGCAGTTCCTATAACTGATCTTCCCAGTACTATCTAACTAACCATGAGCTAATTCTTGGGTATACTAAATCACCTGAAGACAAACTTGTTTCATATATTAAACATTAAATATTTTTGAATATTTTTGTATGTAAATCAATCTTTAAATGTGACTATTTCCAGATGAATATTAAGAACTTTCCTTAAAGGAAACAAAGTTCTGTATCACTTTACCAACTTCAGATTGTAAAATAAGATATATACACATATTTTTTGACAGTAATTATCATCACAGACAAGTACCTATAAAGTATACATACCATACAAAGGTAAAAATGCTTCTGTTACAAAAAAGATAAGATCTACTTAAAAGAATATTTACTTTTTTTTTTTGAGACAGTCTCAAGCTGTCGCCCTGGGTAGAGTAACGTGGAGTCATAGCTCACACCAACCTCCAATTCACGCTTAGCCAATCCCCTTGCTTAAGTTTTTCTATTTTTAGTAGACACTGGGTCTTGCTTTTGCTCAGGCTGATCTAGAACTCTAGCTCAAGCAATCCACCCACCTCAGCCTCCCACCATGCTAGGATGACAGATGTGAGCCACCACACCTGGCAAGAATATTTATTTTGAAAAATTCTTTTTCATGGGGTGCTGGCCCCATATACGAGGGTGGCAGGTTCGAACCCAGCCCTGGCCAAAAATGCAACAACAACAACACCAAAAATAGCCAGGTGTTGTGACAGGCACCTGTAGTCCCAGCTATTTGGGAGGCTGAGGCAAGAGAATCGCCTAAGCCCAGGAGTTGGAGGTTGCTGTGAGCTGTGACACCATGGCACTCTGCCGAAGGTAACAAAGTGAGACTCTGCACCCAAAGAAAAAAAAAGAAAGAAATTATTTTTCTTTTATGAAGTTCAAAGGCTATTACTTGGATCCTTTTTTTTATTTAAGAGAATGAATCTCACTATTTTGCCCTGATTAGCTTACAGTGGCTATTCATAAGTGGAATCATAGCATGTTACAGCCTTGAACCCCTGGGCTCAAGTGATCATCCCATCTCAGCTTGCATATCTTAAGACTATATATGACTCCATGGCACCAGCCAATTCAGAGGTGAAAAAAACAGAAAATCTACCAACAGGTATTAATTCTATTTTTTCAAATTTACATATATTGTTAACTTTTTCTTCTTTTTAAATTTTAGGCTCAGTGCCCATAGCTCAGTGGTTAGGGTGCCAGCCACATGCACCAGGACTAGTGGGTTTGAACTCAGCCAGGGCCTGCTAAACAATAACAAAAAAATAGCCAGGCATTATGGCCAGTGCCTATAGTCCCAGCCTTTGGGAAGCTGAGGCAAGAGAATTGCTGAAGCCCAAGAGTTTGAGGTTGCTGTGAACTGTGATGTCACTGCACTCTACTGAGGGTGACACAGTGAGACTCTGTCTCAAAAAAAAAAAAAACTTAGACTAATGTAGGGTACATACAATTAGATTATGTTGTTTACATTTGTAAAGTAAAATCTGAGCTGTAGTCCAGGAAGTGTGCCATATACCAGTGGTATTAATTCCACTTTATTGTTGAGAATTGGAACCATCACCAAACTACTTAAAACTATCAATCCAGTATTCACATTTCTGTGAATTTATCCAAATTTCACAATTTCTGGGAAATTTTAGGCAGCTATGAAAGTAAAAGGTAAACAGGAAGGATAAGCCCCATATTCATTCATTTAACAAATGTTAAATATTGGGGCAGCACCTGTGGCTCAAGGAGTAGGGCACCGGCCCCATATACTGGGGGTGGCAAGTTCAAGCCCGGCCAGCCCCAGCCAAAACTTAAAAAAAGAAAAAAAGAATGGTTAACAAATGTTAAATATTGATTGATTGATTGTTTGCATAGCATTGTGTGCGGCAGTTTCCTTTAAGTAAGTGAGGGAAAAGAAATAACAGAACTGACTCGGTGCCTGTGGCTCAA
>NW_003852439.1:2456334-2476088 GCF_000181295.1 Otolemur garnettii
GGAAAGCTTGAGGCTCTGTCTCAAAAAAAAAAATTATGGTTAGATAAAGAAAAAATAAGATATATTGTTACTTTAGGCCAACTGGTAGTTTTATCAATAACAAAACTTCTACAATTCCATCAATTATATCTATGTTCAATTTATGCAAAGTGAGAGTTTAATTTCAAAGAAACGGTTAGCTAAAGCATGAATGAGATTATTTTGCAAGCTTATGCTCATAGAAAGAGCTTAAGTAAAACAATAAAACACCTTACTGCATAAATATTTTTAGTCTAGGTTCAACCCACATTATACATGTATTATAACAACCAAAATATGCAGTAGCTAAGATGTAAAAGACATTCAGATGAACCCATTTCTGCTAAAATACGTTTCTGCTGAAGTACTTTTGTGAAACAACTCATGCATTCAGTATTGCAGGGAACATAAATAGGTTATTCTATACTATATAAATGAAGTAACATACTTTCTATGAACATGCAAGCAAAGTGAAAAATTCAGTTTTAAAAGTCTAGAAAATTTAAGGCAACAGCTTCATTTTTCTTTCAATGATATCATAAAGATACAATTCATTGTTTCAAAAAGTTATTCAGATCCCTGAAATAATACATGTCCTACATATTGCAGATGTATAGTTATATATAATTATTACAGCATAATTTACAGCATATGACAATGTATTAATCATTCAAATACAAGTGCGAATATGGAGATTACCAAATGATCCTGGAGCATGACTGGATCCTTCTTACCCTTCACTGTCAGCCTGGATGTCCCCTCCTAAGAGAAGCCCTCCCTGATTGTCTCATTTAAATTAGACCTGCCTCAGTTGCTACCACACTACCTTGCTATTTCCCAATTTTCAGAGGTATTAAGATATCTGAAATTATCTTGTTTATTTCCTTGATTTTTGTCTGTCTTCCTCCATCAAAATGTAAACTCCATAAGCATAGCTACCTTTTCAGTCTTGCTCACTAAATCCCCATTACAGAGAACAGTGTCACCGCATAGTAGGATCTTGATAAAAGTATTCAATAAATGAATTAGGGTAATTACTCAAACCATAACATAAATTGGGAAAAAATAGAAAAGGGTGGACTACTATACACCAAAGAAGCTAGCAAGGAAGAATGGAATTGAGAGAATGGTAGTTTCATGGATGATCCTATTCCCAGAGAAACTGGGACCTATAAACTGCAAAGGTAACCATTTAAAAAGCCACTAGTCCATATTCCAGGATTAAGCAAGAGGGCATTATGTTTCTCACCACAACTACTACTGTCAACAAGGTTTTATTTTAATAAAGTCTTGACTACAAATCTACTGCCCCATACTTCACCATCAGGCATTACTGGTCTCCTTCTGTCAATTATTTGTCACCTGCAGCAAGTTCAGACATGCCTTGCCTTCTCCATTTATACCATGGAGTGCTACTACTGACCCTTTTCCAAATGAGCCTCTTTGCAAACCCCACAGACTCGTGGTCCTATCTGTTCCTTACCATTGCGCTGCGACAACGTCACTGAAGGGAATGGTAAAAGTGACACAGAACAGACCCTGCCTAGTTTGCAAATCAGACCTAGCTGGTAGTTTACCTATCAGTTCCCCCAAAGAAGCAAACTCGTTGAAGAGGCAGTAAATGGGAAGATTTCTACCAGTTCTATGTTCTTGACATGCTAGTTACCATCCCTAGGCCTCAGTTTCCTTCGCTGTAAAATAGGGATATTCTGAGTATCTATTTCAATGGGATTTGGGGAGAATTCAATGAGCTAATGCATGAACGCAATTAGCATACTGCTGGACACGCAGAAAGCATCAATAAATGAGGGCTGTTTTTCTCATGAAAAGAATGATGCTGATGATTTTTAACGCTAGACTGTGAACTCTGGAGGGCAGCGACAGAGCTTAGTTCCTGATAGGATTCAAACGTAACTTAAAAATGTGGAAAGGGGTACAACAGCGTCCTCATTTCGCCACCCCCAAGCCCTCCCCATCAAATCAATCTCTATGGCTGTCATTTGCCTAAAGTGGGGTAGGGCAAGGAGACTGAGATCATCACTAGGCAGTAGAAGCAAAGGGTAGGAACCACCTAGCAGCCTTACCAGCAATCGAGAATATTCGCTTTATTATGCCCCAGAGTGGCAAAGGCGGAGTAAACAGCGCTCCCAGCTTGGGCCCTAGGTTGTGGTAACCGGCGTTCAGAAATGGCCAGTGCACACCCTGGGGACACGTCCCTCCCCAGCGCCGACGGAGAGAGTAAAGAAAAAGGAACGGCCCAGTTTCATCACCAGGAGAGGATTCTCTGGCTCTGCCTCGAGTTTTATTCACCAGGGATCCTGCGCCCCCACCCCAGCGCCCTGCGCCCACCTCCCCTAGCTCCTCTGAAGACAAGGGCCGAGGGACCACCGGGGTGCCAGCACCCGAGCATCACCTCGAAGCCCGGTGCTCCCTGCCCCCGGGCTCCCGCATTCCCGCCCCCCGTGCCTTTCCAGAGGCTCGAGACCCGGGAGCCCAGCACAGAGCCCGCCCTCGGCAGCCTTAGGGCGCCAATTCTGCCTCGCTAGGCTGCCTCTCAGTTCCGACCCGTTGAGCGTCGAGGCCCCTCCTCATGCACACACCTGATTCCCCACGGTCCCGTCAGGCTTTCTCCCCTCGCCACGGACCCTGTCAGGAAGCAAGAGGCTCAATTGGTACTGACAGGCAGCAGCTCGATCCGCCGCCGCCTTCTCCTCCTCCTCCCCGCCATATTACGGGTCTCTGGCGGCAACGCGGGATCCTGGCAACCGCCGCCGCCGCCGCCACCCAGACTCCACCTCTCTGGGCCGGCGCTTCCGGTAGTTTCTCCCAGAACAGTTGGAACGGTTGGGCCTCCAGAAAACTACAATCCCCAAGGTGCATTGAGCATGCCTGCCGGAGAGGTAGTACGCACGGCCAGCGCGCTGCACGCTGGGAAACGTAGTCTTCACTGAAAGCTAGTCTTTTATGTTTAAGTCTTTTATTTGCTTGTTTTAATAGGAACCCTTTCCAGGATCTGAAGCCCCTTAAGTTCCTTGAAGTTGCCCTTTTTGTTTATCTGTGTAATGATAAGGTCTTTCTGTGTCTCGCTGAAATGTTTTCCAACGGTCCAAATTTTTTTCTCTGTAGATAAAAAATTTGCTGAATCTAAGATGCCAATTCGAAGCCGTAAGACATCTATAGCCTTTTGCAAATCAGTGGGGGGAAAAGGTAACGGGTAATAGTAAAATTTCTGAATATTTTGCAAAAATTTCTATTTAACGCGTTATCAGCTTTTAAAAATATGATTTAGTGGCCCCTTTCCATTCCCTAACTCGCCTTTACCTTCTGGCAGGGACCTTCCTTCCCTTGTCTATTTTTGCTTATGTAAAATTGCGGTTTTAAAAGTGCCTATCACAAAAGTAGCTATGCACAATTGTAACTTTGTAACTGTTGCACAGTGCCTGGTACTTAAGCCCTGAGTAGAAGTGGTAGTGGAAAGGTCACAAGCCATGGGGAGCTTGATGTTAGTTCTAACCGTGCTATTAACTGCTGACTTCTATGAAATAAGGGAATCATTAGAAACTTTTCCAGTTGCATATAATCTGATTGTGCCTCCTTTTCGAGGCTCTTTCATTCTCTCATAACCTGAAAAATTCTTCTAAAGTCCATGGAAATCAGTTTCCTGAAATAATACCGAAGCTGTTAGAAAAATAGCCATATAAGGGTGGCGCCTGTAGCTCAAAGGAGTAGGGCTCCTGCCCAGTATGCCGGAAGTGGCTGGTTCAAACCTAGCCCCGGCCAAAAACTGCAAAAAAGAAAGAAAGAAAGAAAAATAGCCATACGAAGTGTTTCCTGGGACATGGTAAATGCTCTGTAAATGTTAGCTGTGCTTAATTTCCCCCAGGAGAATGTGAGTATCACAAGAGCAAGAACCCTGCGGGGGTCACTGCGGTGTCAAAGGCAACTGAACTGGTGATGTGACACCTTGAATTGAAGTAAAATAAATAGTATAAGCATCCTGCTCCTTCAAGTTTCCCTGGACTTCAATTTATACAAGAGCAGATAAAGGAATCACTAAATTTTCTTCCAATCCTACAGTCGCTAAGCCTACACACAAGACTAAAGTAATGAGCCATATTAACCCCAGCTCATTATACTAAAATTTCCACCTTCAAAAAGAATTAGTCTATTTTTTGTTCATAAGATGGACGTACTAACATGATTCTTCACTACACTTACATGCCCAGCACTTCACCCCAAACATATAATAATATACTTTTTCATTTTAAACTTCTATTAAAACCTCCCTGCTAATCAGGGAGGTAGATTTAAGGTAGCCTATGCCTCCCGTCCCAGTTAACACGTCTTCTGAAATAAATCCTTTCTCCCTTAACGATCCTCGTTATGTCCGTAATTAGCTCTGTGCAGCGAATAACATTAAACCCCCCATAACCTGACAGTTCTTATTCCTGCCCTTCCCGCCTAGGGAGTACTGAAGGCACTTTAGAATTAGAGCCTGGGCGGGGCCTGGGGATCGGGACCGCCCTCGTTGCCATGGAGGGCCCCCGCCCCCAATGGTGCCATCCCAGGTTCTGATTGGCTGGACAGTCGGCCACCTCTCCCGAAGTGTCCGCCGCCGCCATTGTGCGGCGCTGGTCCACTCGAAGGGTGCTGGTTGTGATCAGTGCCTGGAGGGCTCTTCCTCGCTTTTCGCTTTCCTGTCCCGGGAGCCCGGCAGGTCCGGGACTCCTGTCCGTGCCGGTGCGGGCGCCGGCATGTGGCTGTGGGAGGACCAGGGTGGGCTCATGGGCCCCTTCTCCTTTCTCCTGCTGGTGCTGGTGGTGTTGACACGCAGCCCCTTTAATGCCTGCCTCCTCACAGGCAGCCTCTTCATCCTGCTGCGCATCTTCAGCTTTGAGCCGGTGCCCTCCCACAGGGCCCTGGAGGTGCTTAAGCCCCGGGACCGCGTTTCTGCCATCGCCCACCGCGGCGGCAGTCACGACGCGCCCGAGAACACGCTGGCGGCCATTCGGCAGGTGAGCCCCCCACGCCTCAGACCCCTTGGTCCTCCTGAGAGCCTGGACTTATTTAAGTCCTTCCACCGGTTCCCTGGGCTCCCCGCATAGCCTTCTCAGTTCCTCTCTCGTCCACACGGAATACGTTCCTGTGGCCCTTGATCCCTTCCAGTGTCTAGGAATCTCCGGACTACAGATGTTTGCAGACTACAGCAAATACTTATATTATATAGTTGCTACGTGCCAGATACCGAAGTTACAGCCAGGAACAAGACCCAAAAGGTCCCTGCTTTACAGAGCTTACACTGGAGTGGGAGAGACTGGCCTTAAACAAGTAAACACATAAATAAGATACTTTAAGAAAGTGATAAGTGCAATGAAAAGCAGAGTTATGAGATAAAGAATGACTAGGGAGGGAAGGAGTTATACAATTTTAGGCAAAAGTCATCAGAGGAATCCTCTCTGAAGAAGTGGCATTTGAATTGAAACCGCAATTATGAGAAGGAGCCAGCCAGGGAAAAGCAAATGCCGAGGTCTTGAGATGGAAATGGTGTTTGAATGTTGAGGCAACAGAAGAGGCGTTGTCTGGCCTGACTACCAGGAACAGAGAGCCCAGGGTGTTGCGTCAGTACAGTACAAAATGAGCCGGGTCAAGTAGGGTCTTGGTCAGTAATTGAGGTTTTGCTAAATGGATCACCTTTCACAGGACAAATCTTTGTTTTGTCCTCTAAACTACTTGAGTCATCTCCTTATCATCTGTACTCCTAAACACACATTCACTCGCACGGAACCCCGGCAGCTGAACTCATGTTCACGTTTTGCCTCCCTTTTCCACAAGACAACCCTGAGAGACTCTTAATACTACCCTGTTCTTGGCAATCTCCCAACTTCATGTTAATGCCAGCTTGCATAGTAAGAGGGCTTTTCAATTCATTGGGCACATTTGGCATTTGTGTAAATATATCTGACCCTCTTATTTCTTTGTGATCTTATTTTAACATTGAATGGATGGGGAAACCATGATACACAGCTCCTTTTGAAATGTAGCCTTCTGATTCCATGCCCCAGTGCTCTTTGTCATAGATGAGAATATGTTCCAGGATGTAAAAACTTGGAGGGGAGTGATATTGTGTAATGAGCAAATTACTTAAGTTCCCTATGACCATTCATGGTCATGACTAGGGTGTGCCGCAAGTAAGGCATCCTTTGGCGCCTCTCTTTGCCCTCTTCTCAGCTTTGACCTCGGTGTCACCATCTGTAAAATGGAAATAATAATGCTATCTACAATATAGGTTGTGAGGATTCAGTGAGCTAATACGCATAAAGTAAAGCCTGGTAAGACTTATACAGGTATAAACTGCTATTCCAAGAATCCAAAGATGACTTGATTCTTTAACATCAAGGTAAAAAAATTAAGTCTAAAGAGGGGAAAAGGTCAGGTAGGCAACCTTGACTTAATGGGGAGCAACTGATTTTTTGTGTATACCAAGGTTAAACATCTCTTATGCTTCTCTCCACTTGGTTTTTTGTGATGAAAGAGAAACAGCAGCTTTTTAAAAAATAAATCTAGGCTCGGCGCCTATAGCTCAACCGGCTAAGGCGCCAGCCACGTACACCTAAGGTGGCGGGTTCGAATCCCCAGCCCGGACCCGCCAAACAACAATGACGGCTGCAACCAAAAAAATAGCCGGGCGTTGTGGCGGGCACCTGTGGTCCCAGCTACTTGGGAGGCGGAGGCAGGAGACTTGCTTGAGCCCGGGAGTTGGAGGTTGCTGTGAGCTGTAATGCCATGGCACTCTACCCAGGGGGACAGCTTGAGGCTCTGTCTCAAAATAAATAAATAAATAAATAAATCTAAAGCTATGGAAGAATGTATTTTGCATTCTTAAACTCAGGGAGGTCTGATGAATTTATATATATGGGCAGTCCCCAGGTAACGAGTGAGATAGGTTCTGTAGGTTTGTTCTTAGGTTGAATTTGTATGTAAGTTGGAACAGATACCTATTACCTGTAATAGCCTCCATTTATAAATGAAAGTTGTATGTAAGTTAGATGTTTGTAACTTAGGGACTGCCTGTGCATATGTTAGTATTACATTTTATTTCCTATTAGATACCATTGTCATATAAAGAAGGATGATAATTACTATAGAAAAAAAGTACATAATTGTCATTGGCTTCCATTTTAACTTTACCTTGATGTAAATTGCCTTAAAGTATAGATCACTGTTAACTGAGTGCAGGAAATATTCTTAGGTATTTCCTGACAGACGAAGCAGTTTGACTAGGAACATGTTTGACTGAATGCAAATCATACTAAATGATGAGGAAGTATGTATGTGAAATACACATACGCCTCTAGTGTTTCATATCCTGTTGTGTTGCAAAGGGATTATATTAAATTACATTCATGTGGCTCAAGTGGCTAAGGCAGCAGCCACATACACCTAAGATGGCGGGTTCGAATCCAGCCCAGGCCCGCCAAACAACAATGATGGCTGCAACCAAAAAATAACCGGCTGTTGTGGCAGGTGCCTGTGGTCCCAGCTACTTGGGTGACAGAGTCAGGAGACTTGCTTGAGCCCAGGACTTGGAGGTTGCTGTGAGCTGTGATGCCATGGCACTCTACCCAGGGGGATAGCTTGAGGCTCTGTCTCAAAAAAATAAAATAAAATAAAATAATAAATTACATTCATGTCTTATATATTTAAGTTAGCATGTCTTTGTGTAATGTAATAATGGTAATAAACATTGTGCCAAGTTAGTTCCTGGTCTTAAGAGGAAATGAGATGTGGTAATTAAGCTTGTTGAAATATAAGGTCATTACCAGTGAACTTTTTTAGCTATAATAGTATTTAACTTCTGAATATACAGTTTAGAAGACAAAGCTGTGACCTCTCTGTTGACTTCAAAAGAAACATGGTAGTCGTCTGTATCTGTGAGTTCCCATTCCTGAGATTCAACAAAGCCAGATTGAAAATATTTCGGAAAACAAAAAAAAATAATAAAAAATAACAATACAGGCTCCGTGCCATAGCACAGTGGTTATGACTCCAGCCATATGCACTTAGGGTGGTGGGTTTGAGCCTGGCCCAGGCTGTATAAACAGCAATGACAGCTGCAACAAAAAATAGCCGGGTGTTGTGGCGGGTGCCTGTAGTCCTAGCTACTTGGGAGGCTGAGGCAAGAGAGTTGCTTACGCCCAAGAGTTTGAGATTGCTGTGAGCTGTGACGCCATGGCACCTAGAGTGACATAGTAAGACTCTGTCTCAAAAAAAAAAAAAAAATTAAATGAAACTAGGTTGTTTAAGGAACTTCTGTACATCCTTTTACTTAAAGTCACGGTTTCCAGGAACTCAGTGCTGTCATTTAGTGAGGACTATATATAAAAGGATGTCTGTAAGTTATGTGAAAATACTATACCATTTTATATAAGGGTTTGGGGCATCAGCTGATTTTGGTATCCCTGGGAGCTCTGAAACCAATCCTTCCTGGGGATACCAAGGGACAACTGTACATACTTTTATTTCCATCCAAGTTTGGTTTTTGTCCTATCCTCTTCTTATCCCTTTGCATGTTTGCTGCTCATACCACATACCTTATATTCTTAAACATTTTCCTATGTAAAAAAATCAAGGAGGATGTTCTGACAGTGGTAGAATTTCTGGTAGACTTTAAACTAGATATAGAAGTTAAAACTTGATATACGTGAAATAAATGTGTTCCAAAATCAATATACTGTAATGTTTTAAACAATGGCAAAGGAATGAAATTATACCCACAGTACATTTACTATACAGGGACTAGAATGAAAGTACAAATCAGGTCATATCCTGCTATGATTTAAAACCCTCCAGTGTTTTCCTGTTGCAGTTAGATAAAATCAGAACACCTTTTGTTGTGTACCTTTCTCAAGGCCCCTGCTCTCTCTGTTTCAGCCACCCTCAGGGTTTGTTAGAACACTTTTGGCTTCCTGTAATAGCAAACCCAACTTCAAATATCTTAGTCAATGAGCAGACTTACTATCTCACATTGCAGGAGAGGTGGGGACCGGGGAGGTGGAGGAAGTATGACCTCCAGCTGTTCAGTTTGTGATTATGGACAACCCAGGTTCTATTGATCGATTGTATTTGCTAGCCCTCATTGTAGTTGCCAGGTGGCCAGTGCCATCCCAGGCATCACACTCTTTATACCAGAATCCATTTTCAAGGAAAGACTCCACTCCCTCTTTCTTGTGTCTGAGAAGCCTTCCTTCCTTGTGGGTTGGGAATAGTTCAGGTTATTACTCAAGCACAGGGGAAAGCTGAGCACTGGAGCAAGAACATGTCTCCATTGTCAGGGCAGAAAAAGAGAAATAGATTTGAAGGTAATCAACATTTTCTGCCATCTGGGGTGCCCTTCTACCTTGTGACCTTGGTATTATACTTGGTTTCTTCTGCTTGGAAGGCCATTTCCCAGCTCTTTGTATGATTACTCCTTTTTACCATTAAGGTCTCAGCCAGCTCAAATGTCATATTCTCAGAGAAGACTTCCCTGGTCTCCTTGTCTAGTGATCCCCACCTTAACCTTCACATTACTCTATTTCTTCTTCAAAATACAAAAAGTATTTATCATTATTGTGATTTATGTGTGACATGTTTGCAATCTGTTTCTCCCTACTTAAATGTAAGATCCATGATCCTTTTCTCTCTTGCTCACCACTATCTCACTGCTTCGATCAGTGCCTGAGACATAACAGGCACTCAGTAAATACTTGTGGACTTTCCCCTCTTGCTTACCACTATCTCACTGCTTAGAATGGTCCCTGATAAATAGTAGGTACTCAGTAAATATTTGTAGAAAGTACTATGGAGTACAAATAGTATGTCCATTGAGGAAAGTTATTCAACTTTATTAGCCATCAGAGAAATGCGTATTATTAATAAAACCACAATGAAATATCACTTCATGCCCACTAGAATGGAAATAATCAAAATGATAGAAAATAACAAGTGTTGGCAAAGATGTTGAGAAATTGGAACCTTCATACACTGCTAGTGGAAAAATAGCATCTGGCAGTTCCTTTAAAGGTTAATCGGACAGTCCTTATATGACCGAGCATTTCTACTCTTCTGCTCCAAGAAAATTGAAAACAAGCCAGCCATGGTAGCATACACCTATAGTCCTGTAGCCAGGGTGCCAGAATGGGGAACATGAGCCAAACGTTCATGTGGGTTAAAGGTGTCCTTTATTAATAAGATTCAGAATCCCAGGAAAACAGGGAGATTATTCTCAAAGCCTTCCTTACTTTGAGGGAACTTCATAGAATTCTTATACCCTTCCTCAAAGTTACTGTTTTTAGCTATACATCAATCACCCAGCCCTCTAATCTCTAGCCACAGGACACTGTCACATTCTTATCTGTTCCATCTGTTGGTTTTTCTTCAGCTCAGAGTCAGGATGACCTTCATGGTGTCAGGTGGGGGAGGGGTGGATGTCACTGACTGATATGGTGGCTATGACCGACTAATAACTAGTTAGGTCTTTTTTTTTTTTTTAATTTTGTTGGGGATTCATTGAGGGTACACAGAACCAGGTTACATTGATGGCTTTTGTTAGGTAAGTACCCTCTTATATGTGTGTCCTGCCCCCTTGACCACCCCAACCCCCTCCCTCCTTCCCTTTCTCAGCTCTCCCCATCCCCCACCCCCACTGTGTACTAGGACCTTAATTGTCCTCATATCAGAATTGAGTATATAGGATTCTTATTTCTCCATTCTTACAAATAATGTGTTCCACCTCCATCTAGGTTAATACAAAAGATGTAAAGGCTCCATCTTTTTTAGTGGCTGAATAGTATTCCATGGTATACATATACCACAGCTTGTTAATCCATTCCTGGGTTGGTGGGCATTCAGACAAAACCTTGATAACTAGGATCTACAGAGAACTTAAATTAACAACATAAAAAGAGCCAATAATCCCTTAGATCACTGGGCAAGAGAGATAAATAGAATCTTCTGTAAAGAAGACAGACGAATGGCCGAGAAACATATGAAAAAATGCTCATCATCCCTAATTTTTTCTTTTTTTTTTTTGAGACTAAGCCTCAAGGTATCGCCCTGGGTAGAGTGCCATGGCATCACAGCTCACAGCAACCTCCAACTCCTGGGCTCAAGTGAGTCTCCTGCCTCAACCTCCCAAGTAGCTGGGACTACAGGCGCCCACCACATCTCCCAGCTATTTTTTGATTACAGCCGTAATTGTTGTTTTGGTGGGCCTGGGCTGGATTTGAACCCACCACCTTAGGTGTATGTGGCTGGCGCCTTAGCCACTTGAGCCACATGTGCCAAGCCATCATCCCTAATTATTAGAGAAATGAAAATCAAAACCACCCTGAGATATCATATAACCCCAGTGAGAATGGCCCACATCACAAAGTCTCAAAACTGCAGATGCTAGCATGAGTGTGGAGAGAAGGGAACACTCTTACACTGCTGGTGGGACTGCAAACTAATACAACCTTTTTAGAAGGCAGTATGGAGAACCCTCAAAGAACTCCAGCTAGACCTCCCATTTGATCCGTAATCCAATTGCTGGGTATCTACCCAGAAGAAAAAAAAAATCTTTTACCACAAGGACACTTGCACTAGACTGTTTATTGCAGCTCAATTTACAATCACCAAAATGTAGAAACTAGTTAGATCCTTAAATAACGTTTACAGCTAAGGGCACAGGGGTTTGAAGCTATTTCTCCTCTTACAGTCCCAGCTACTAGGGAGGCTGAGGTAGAAGGATTGCAAGTCTAGGAGTTAGAAGCCCGCCTGAGCATTATAGTGAGACTGAGACTCCATCTTAAAAAAAGAAAAAAGAAAGAAAAATTGAAAACACTCATCCACCCAAAAACTTATACATGAATGTTCATAACAGCATTGTTAATAATTTCCAACAAAGTGCAAACAACACACATGTCTATCAGCTGATAAATGGATGAATAAAATGTGGTATATCCATGCTATAGAATGTTTATTCAACCATAAAAAAGAAGGCAGTCCTGGGCAGCGCCTATGGCTCAAAGGAGTAGGGCGCCAGCCCCATATGCCGGAAGTGGCGGGTTCAAACCCAGCCCAAAACTGCAAAAAAAGAAAAAAAAAAAAGAAGGTAGTCCTAATACATGCTGTAACGTGGAACCTTGAAAACATTATACTAAATGAAAGAAGTCAATCACAAAAGACTACTTATTTAATTCTATTAAATAAAATTGTCCAGAATAGGCAAATTCTTAACAGACAGAAGACTGGTGGTTGCCAGGGGTTGAGATGGTGGGAGCATAAAATTCGGACTCACTGCTAATGGGTACCAGGTTTCCTTTTAAGTATCCACAAATTGTCCACATTAAAATGTCCACAAATTGATTGTGGGGATAGTTCCAAAACTCTGTAAATATACTGAAAAGCCGTTGAATTGTTCGCTTTGAATGGGTGAATTGTTTAGTATAAAAATAACTTAAAAGTTAGTAACTAGACTCAGCGCCTGTGGCTCAAGCGGCTAAGGCACCAGCCACATACACCTAAGGTGGCGGGTTCGAATCCCCAGCCTGGCCCGCCAAACAACAATGATGGCTGCAACAAAAAAATGGCCGGTAGTTGTGGCGGGCGCCTGTAGTCCCAGCTACTTTGTTAGGCTGAGGCAGGAGACTCGCTTGAGCCCAGGAGTTGGAGGTTGCTGTGAGCTGTGATGCCATAGCACTCTACCCAGGGGGATAGCTTGAGGCTCCGTCTAAAAAAAAAAAAAAGTTAGTAACTAAAAAGGGTTATGATTCTCAACTTGATTAGAATGGAAAATCTCATTGAAAAACCTCTGTGCCGGGGTGGCGCCTGTGGCTGAAAGGAGTAGGACATCCGCCCCATATATATGCCAGAGGTGGTGGTTTCAATCCCAGCTCTAGCCAAAACTGCAAAAAAAAGAAAAAAACAAAAACCTCTGTTCCATTCTGTATTCTGGTAGTAGAGTCAATGGTTTTCTTCCTCGTCAGTGACCACTGAATAAGTTCTTACTGGGTATTAACTTCTATTACAGGGATTAGTTTGAAAGATACATTTCAGTGAAACATTTTAGAAGCCATTTAACACATTAACTGCCTTGTGAGGTATGAACTGTTTTTCAAGTTTACACATTAACTTTTTACATCATTTTCAAGTTTTTATATTACGTTTTATTGTTGTATGTTTTAGGATCATTTTGTTTTCCAAGTTTCTTTCTATTTTAGTAAATAAAACACTAGGGCCCCAAGGAAAAAAAATTTTTTCTAGTGTGGCGGTGTGTTAAATATAATGAATTTATCAACACAAACTTTTTTTTTTTTTTGGAAACAGAGTCTCACTATATCACTCATGGTAGAGTGCCATGGTGTCAAACTCACAGCAACCTCAAACTCTTGGGCTTAAACAATTCTCTTGCTTCAGCCTTCCAAGTAGCTAGGACTACAAGCGCCCATCACAACACCCAGCTATTTTTGTTGTTGTCGTCATTATTGTTGTTGTTGTTGTTGTTTAGCAGGCCCAGGTGGCATTTGAATCCACCAGCCCCAGTGTATGTGGCCGGAGCCCAAGCCACTGAAGTACAGGTGCTGAGCCTAAGGCAGACTTTTTTTTTTTCAACTTTATCTAAGTGTAATTTACATACAATAAAGATATTTTAAGTACAAATTTCGATGATTTTTGGAAATATGTACAACTCAAATCCATTTCCTAAACTATTTTTTGGTGCCCCTTTGGAATTCAGCTCCTTCCCCTGCTTCTGCCCCATGGCAACATTGATCTGGTTTCTATTACTATACTTTCCTATATTGGACTATACTGCTACTGAACTTTGTTACTGTAGTTCCAAACCAACAAACAACATAAAAATGGAATAAAATTGCAACATTTATGTGAGCTAGCTTATGTGAAATTTGCATGTTTAGAAGAGAAAGATGATAATGGTAAGATAAATTTCCCAACATGAAGAGATGAGTGTGAAGTACAGGCATACCTTATTTTGTTGAACTTCCCTTTATTGCACTTTACAGAGAGTGTGTTTTTTACAAATTGGAGTTTTCTGGCAACCTTGCCTCAGGCAAGTCTGTTAGTAGCTTCATTTTTCCAACAGCACATTCTCATTTCTTGTCTATGTGTCACATTTTGGTAATTCTTGCAATATTTCAGACTTTTTCCATTAGTATTATATCTGTTCTGGTGATCTGTTACTATTGTAATTGTTTTGGAGTGCCCTGCCCATATGAAATGGTGAACTTAATCATCGCTGTGTGTTCTGATTGCTCTACGGAACAGCCATCCTGTCTCTCTCCTCAAGATTCTCTGTTCCCTGAGATACAATAACATTGACATTAGGCCAGTTAATCATTGACATTAGGCCACCCTGCAGTGGCCTCTAAGTGGGAGGAAGAGTAGTAGCACGTGTCTCACTTTAAATAAAAACCTAGAAATAACTAAGCTTTGTGAAGGCATGTCTAAAGCTGAGATAGGCAGAAAACTAGCTGGCCAAGTTGTGACTGCAAAGGGAAAGTTCTTGAAGGAAACTAAGAATATTTGCTATTCCAGTGAACACACCACTGATACGAAAGCAAAACAACATTATTGCTGATATGGAGGGACAGAAGATCAAACCAGCCACATCATTTCCTTAAGCCAAATCCAGAGCAAGGCCCCAACTCTCTTCAATTCTTTGAAGACCACAAGAGATGAAGAGCTAGGCGGTGCCTGTGGCTCAGTGGGTAGGGACCAGTCCCATATACTGAGGGTGGCGGGTTCGAGTCCAGCCCAGGCCAAACTGCAACAAAAAATAGCCGCACGTTATGGTGGGCACCTGTAGTCCCAGCCACTCAGGAGACTGAGGCAAGAGAATCGCCTAAGCCCAGGAGTTGGAGGTGCCGTGAGCTGTGACGCCACAGTACTCTACCAGGGGTGATAAAGTGAGATTCTGTGTCTAAAAAAAAAGAGGTAAAGAGCTGCAGAAGAAAATTTGAAACAGACAGAGACTGGTTCATAAAACTTAAGGAAAGAAACTTTCTCTGTAACATAAAAGTGCAAGGTGAAGCAGCAAATGCTGATGTAGAAGTTGCAGCAAGTTATCCAGAAGATCTAGCTAAGATCCTTAGTGAAGGTGCCTCCACTGAACAGATTTCTAGTGTCCAGCAGCCGTCAATATCGAGGCTAGACCCTCCACTAGCAAAAAGATCGTTACTCAGTGAAAGCTCAGATGATTCTTAGTATTCTTTTTTTAGAGACAGCTTCTCACTTTGTCGCCCTCAGTAGAGTGCTGTGGCGTCACAGCGCCCTACTCACTGAACCATAGGAGCTGCCCAATTGTTAGTATTTTTTAACAATAAAGTATGTTTTAATTTAGGTGTATTCGTTGTGTTTTAGATAATGCTTTTGCACACTCAGTAGACTACAATATAGTGTAAACATACCTTTTATACTATGTATACACTGGGAAACCAAAACATTTGTGTGACTTCTGTTGTTGGAATACTTACTTCACTATCATAGTCTGGAACTGAGCCTGCAATATCTCTGAAGTATGCCTGTATAGACTAATGTATGAATTAGAACCAGGTATTTATCTTTCGTCTCTATAATTGGAATATATAGAAGTGTTGGTAAAGAAAGTTGAATGCAGTCATTACACAATATGGTGTAAGAAACTCTAATATAGTGTTTCTTTTTTTTTAGAGACAGAGTCTCAGTTTATCACCCTCGGTAGAGTGTTACGGCATCACAGCTCACAGCAACCTTCAACTCCTGGGCTCAATCGATTCCCTTGCTTCAGCCTCCCTAGTAGCTGGGACCATAGTTGCCCGCCACAACACTCGGCTATTTTTTTGTTGCAGTTTGGCCAGAGCCGGGTTTGAACCCACCACCCTCGGTATATGGGCTGGCGCCCTACCCGCTGAGCCACAGGCACCACCCCAGTGTTTCTTTTATAGAAATTTTATTTTTGTCTTTTGTCTTTGGCCTTAATAAACTACTTAGAAAAAAACAAATGAACTATTCATTTGTTTTAGCATTTTTGTTAACATACCACATCTCACCATTCTTATTTTTTTGTGTCATAATCGAATAAAGATGAACAGAAGTATAATTTAATCCAATTATAGTGCCGGCAACAAAGAATAAGGATAAAATTTATGTTACAGTGAGAAAAATGTACCATATGTTTTGTTTTACCTTATAAAATATATAGCCTATGTTGACATCCCAGTATATTATTCTGTCTTTAATTTATAAAAGCCATATCTTTTAAAATAATCAGTATAGGGGTGGCGCCTGTGGCTCAGTGAGTAAGGTGTCAGCCCCATATACCGAGGGTGGTGAGTTCAAACCCAGCCCCGGCCAAACTGCAACAACAACAACAACAAAAAAGTTCATATAAAATAATCAGTATAGATTATTGAAATGACTTTTTCGCTAGGCTTGTCTAATCCTAATTGCTTAAATGCATAGAGTGCCACCTCTGAGCCAGGCATCAAGCTTGGTAATTTACATGCATTATTTCTAAATCTCCACAACTCCTCTTAGGATCATTATAGAAATATCATTTTAAAAATGATAAAACTGAGGCTAGAGTGGATAAGTAACTTGACTAAATGACATGGCTAGTTAGTGATGGAATTGGGATGGGAGGTGGATATCAAGATCATATATGTGAAGATCAAACTTTGAAGTTTAGAAGAAAATATAGTTGTGTATCTTTGGTACATGAGAGTAGGAAAGGATTTTTTTTTTTAAGTAGAAAAATTTCTACCCGTAACAGTCAAGGGTGATAAATTTGATTAATTTACCTTTAAAAATTCAATAGACCCTCCATAGTTGACTACCTCCCTACATTGACCACCTCCTTAAGTTGACTTAATTTTCAGAGACTGGATGTTCACCACATGTATGTATCAGTAGAGTAGGTCTAATTCCTTATGTTGACTGGTTCGTTACAGTCCCTTGGGTGGGCAGCTGACACAGGTTCTACTATATGGTGTTTCCTAGAAGTAGTCTTGGTGTTGTTGTAACAGAGGGTGGAGTTAAACCAACAAAACCTGACTCATCTTGTTTATGTCAAAGTAGTGAGATATGTGACTCATCAGCAAACACGAAGTAATCTTCAGAGCTATTGTACCGACAAAGAGCAGGTGAAACATGGAATTTGTCTAATTATTTGTAAGCCATAGATGACGCATATAGTAAAAGCATCCAGAAAAGACTTAAGTTCCTTGAGTCTCCCTGTCTGCTACTGTGAGAGTGGGAAGGGTAGGGAAATTTGAAGTTTTTAAAGGATCAGTCAAGAGTTGAAGTAAGGTTAACATCCGTGCAAAATAAAGAAGTCATGGTTGCTTTTTGGTAGGAGAAGCAGAAGGAATCAATAAGAACAGTTATCTAGGCCTGGTGCCGCGGCATACCTGTAAACCTAGCACTCTGAGAGGCTGAGGCAAGTGGCTTGCCTGATTTCAGGAGTTCAAGACCAGCTTGAGGCAGTGTGAGACCCTGTCTCTAAAAATGACTGGGTGTAGTGGCGGCCACCTATAGTCTCAGCTGGTAGGGAGGCTGAGGCAAGAGAATCACTTGAGCCCAAGAGTTTGAGGTTGATGTGAGCAATGATGCCACAGCACTCTACCGAGGGTGACAAAGTAAGACTCTGTCTCAAAAATAAATAAATAAACCAGCTACTTAGCCTTGTTGGTCTTCTGAGTGTTTAGATGCAAAATGATGTTTGTGGCCATTTGACAGTAATATTGTTGATGTTTTTGTTAAGGCAGCTAAGAATGGAGCAACAGGAGTGGAGCTGGACCTTGAATTTACTTCTGACGGGGTTCCTGTCTTGATGCATGATAACACAGTAGATAGGACAACTGATGGGACTGGTCGATTGTGTGATTTGACATTTGAACAAGTTAGGAAGCTTAATCCTGCAGCAAATCACAGACGCAGGTAAGTAGTTTATTGTCGTTTAAACATACCTTTTAGCTTTTATTGGCGGTCACAGACTAGGCCCTTTCTAATTACATTTCTGCTTCAGGAGAGTCATTTCACTTTGTTTTGTTTTAAACTATAAATGGGTTTCCTAAGTAAGGAGCAGGTGCCAGAAAGAACAGAAATGTGGCATTATGTTTTTAATCTTTCCAACTGAGAATTATTCTTATAATAATACTCTGTCTAGACACTAACAAATAGTTACTTTATACTGTCATTTAAATTATAGAAAGATAGGCTTGGCACCTGTGCCTCAAGCAGCTAAGGCGCCAGCCACATACACCTAAGCTGGAGGGTTCAAGTCCAGCCCAGGCCCACCAAACAACAATGACAGCTGCAACCAAAAAATAGCCAGGCATTGTGGCAACTGCCTGTAGTCCCAGCTACTTGGCAGGCGGAGGCAGGAGAATCGCTTAAGCCCAGGAATTGGAGGATGCTGTGAGCTGTGATACCACGGCACTGTACCCAGGGTAACAGCTTGAAGCTCTGTCTAAAAAAAAAAAAAGAAAAGAAAGATAAAAAAGAGAAAAACAGAACTTCAAAATAAATAGATAAATAAATTATAGAAACATGAGGCTAAAAGTTATCACTTGTCTTCATATACACCAGGAAACAAATTATGCATTCTTTTAAATAAATCTTTGAGTGGTAAGATCACCTTTTAACCTAACCCTTTTAATTCTTCATATCCTCGTAACAAGCTTCTGAGGAATCACACTTACAGAAATAGTATCCTGGAAATCATCTAGAATAGTACTGTACAGTAGAACTTTATGCAATGATGGAAAGACTCAGTGCTATCTAATATGATCACCAGCTGTGCCTACTGAGACCTTGAAATTGGCCTGTGAGACTGAGGAAGTGAATTTTAAATGTAAATTTAAACTTAAATAGCCATATGTGGCTACCATATTAGATAGGTAAGTAGTTATAGTTAAGTCTATATTGATCTAGATGATCTAGATCAATCTTGCTTTTAGAGAAAATCCCAGAAAAGTTAAATGACTTACTTGAGGATATAGAACTAGTCCATAAAGAAGCCAAGACTAGAATCTAGATATCCTAGTTCCTAGGTCAAAGAAACATCCACTATATCATGCTGTCTTTGGTTGCATCCAATGTCTCTTAACCCCTTGCGAGTATAAGGTCTTTTAGATGTCTAATTTGAGTCTCTCCTGGCATGTTTAAATTGGTATCTTCCAAAGTGTATATATCAGAGCTAGTCCTATAAGATGTTCTGCAAGAAAAGTGTTCTATGATCAAATACTATCAGACACTATACTCTGGTTATTCCTCTTGGGGACATTACAGTCCACATCAATCACTTCTTACCTTTAACACAGAGTTTCTCAAACTTATATGACCATAGAACCCACACTCTGACCATAGCTACCAGAGTAGCTATAAACACTCTTAGAATTGGTATACTGGGTAATATATTTAGAATGTAGTCATCTGAATCCCTCTCCTCTTATCTTTGTAATACTGAAAAGGGTGTACTTACTGTTATTGAGGTAATATCAGTTATCTGAACAGTGATCAATGCTCCTTGAATATTGAGTGTTTGATGCAGTGATTAAGTTATCATTCTCCCTAAAAGACAATTTAGACTTTATTTTCCTAGGATAGGAAAGAAATTAAAGTCAGCCAAAGGAAATCATACTGCAGACTGGAAAGAATATTGATAATACTTGAAAGTTACAAGTCGGCTCGGCGCCTATAGCTCAACCGGCTAAGGC
>NW_003852439.1:2476485-2481887 GCF_000181295.1 Otolemur garnettii
AAAAAAAAAAAAAAAAAGAAAGAAAGTTACAAGTCCAGGCTGTTCTTAAGCGTCATCAGAGATTTCATTGCTCTGCTGTGTGAAAGAGAAAGCCTGGCTTTAAAATTACCATGACATTGTAGCTGATAAGATTTCAGGCTAAAATTAATAGTTAAAGCAAAAAATGCTTAGGATCAGCATCACCCTTAAAAACTCCTTAAGAAGGCATATCAGAGGCAGTGTACCATCTTAATATATTTAACACAACTGATATTTGTTCCATAATTAGAACAGAATGTGCTTTCTTTGAACACCAAATGAAATAATTGGTTTATGTTTAGGGACCATGTTGTAGGGAAAAAAATAGGTATTCTCTAAAATTATGCCCACTGTGGTGAGATGCTTATTCTAAGACATGGGGAAGGAGATTAAGACTAGCCTAACTCGCCTAACAACAAATTCAAGGTCTCCCATCTTTCTCTCCCAGGGAATAGACATTAACTAGAATGGTTGGCAGAATTACCTATAACGCTTAAATCATTCTTATTCCTTTTAAAAACCAAGATTTTACAGTTATAATAATATAGTCGAATTACCATAAGTTAAATTATGTAAAATTTCATAACAAGAGAAAAGCTGATTTCTTCTGTCAAGAGCGTAGCCATCATTTTCTTTACCAAAAAATTATTTATTTTAAGCAGTTACATTTAAATAAATGCCCAATATAATCAGTAGACTAATTCCTATGAATTTCTCCTGCATAGAGTTCTACTAGAGAAATTATAATCTTAAGTCTGATTTCTCCAACAGTGGCAGTGGCATATACTGTGCCCTTTGGTAAGGAGGGTTACTTACTATGTTATTAAATCAGTAGAAATTTAGTGGTTTCCTAAAAATGACGTGATTTTTGTCATTCTGCCGTTCTTTGGTCAAGAATATCTGTAATTTGAACATATGAATATTCCTGAAGGATGGCACACCAGGGGAGGGTATGGGAGGTCTGCACCCCTTTCCCCATACCTCACCCTCTGCATCCCTTCATCTGTAGTCTTTGTAATATCCTTTATAACAAATCAGTAAACATTAGTAAATGCTTAACTGAATTTCTGCATGTAACTCTAGCAAATTAGTTAGACCCAAGGGAACCCCAATTTATAGTCAATCAGAAGCACAGAATTACTAGAAAAGGGACATCTGTTACGTAAGAAAACAAAGACTGTCAATCTCTGATCTCTAGTATGTGTTCAGCTGTCTGTGTCAACTCATGTACTAGTCTTATGTTGTCAGTGCTAACTTATTACCAGGATCTGAATTAAAAATATCTTGGGCACCACCATGAGGTCCAGTTGCCTGACCCTTCATAAAAGTGCTCGTGCAAGCCATTTACTTGTTACCTCTTACATAATTACATCCTTAACTATTTATGGTTAAAAGACCACAACATGTTTGAAGGTCTCATACAATATAAAGGAAATTTGTGATTACATTTAGTGTATACTTAGTGGATAGTCTACTCAGTCCCAAATACAATAAACTCTGAATAATATGATTAAATACCTCCATCACAATTCTTTCAACCTTTATGTTGATTTTGTTAACATTTGAAATGGTTGCCTTGGTGAGGAGGTATAGCAGAAACTATTAATAGATTTATAACTGTACTGCTTGGGTCAAATTTACCAGCCACTGTTCTGGGATTAAATAAGATACTAGGGATTAAAAATGAAAAATTATGGCCTATAAATTTTATGTCTAGCCTGCACAGAATCTGCACATGGATGTATATAGTAGCCTTATTCATAATTGCCAATATTTGTAAGTCACCAAGATGTCCTGCAGCAGGTGAACAGACAGCTAAACTGTGGTACATCCAGATGATGGAACCTTATTCAGCACTAAAAAGAAAGAAGCTATCAAGTCACAGAAAAAAAAATAAGAAAACTCTTAAATGCATTATTACTAAACGAAAGAAGCCAATCTGAAAAGGCCACATACTGTATGATTTAAAAGATAGAAAATCAACAGGGAAACACTGGGCTTAGACTGCCTAACATAGACCGAATGGACCTCACAGACATTTACAGAGCATGTTTTCCAACAGCTGCAGAATACACATTCTTCTCATCAGCACCTGAAACATTCCCCAGGATAGACCATATTTTAGGCCACAAAACAACTCGTAACAAATTTTTTAAAAACTCAAAATCATATGAAGTATCTTCTCAGACCACAATGGAATAAAACTAGAAATCAATAACCAGAGAAACTTTGGGAAAATGTATGAATACATGGAAATTAAACAACATGCTTCCAAACGACCATTGGGTCAATGAAGAAATTAAAAAGGAAATAAAATTCTTGAAGCAATTAAAAAAGGAAACACAATATGCCACAGCCTATGAGATACAGTAAAAGCAGCTCTGAGAGGAAAGTTTATAACAATAAATGCCTATGTCAGAAAAGTAGAAAGACTTCAAATAAACAACTCAACCATGTATCTCAAGGATATAGAACTCCAAGAACAAACCAAACCCCAAATTAGTAAAAGGAAAGAAATAATAAAATTCAGACCAGAACTAAATGAAATGGAGACTATAAAAAAAAAAACCAATGCAAAGGATCAATGAGACAAAAAAATTGGTCTTTTGAAAAGATAAAATCAAACTGCTAGCTAGGTAACCAAGCAAAGAGAGAGAAACCCAAGTAAATAAACTTAGAAATGAAAAAGGAGGCTGGGCATGGTAACTGACTTCTGTAATCTGAGCCCTCTGGGAGGCTAAGGCCAGAGGATCACTTGAGCTCAGGAGTTGGAGACCAGCCTGAGCAAGAGTGAGACCCTGTCTATACCAAAATTAGAAAAATTAGCTGGGCATTGTGATGCGTATCTGTGGTCCCAGCTACTCAGGAGGCTGACACAGGAAGATCACTAGAACTCAGGCGTCTGAGGTTGCTATGACCTAGGTTGACACCACGACACTCTAGCCTGGACAACAGAATGAGATTCTGTCAAAAAAAAAAAAAAAAAAAAAGAGAGAGAGAGAGACATTACAACTGATACCACATAAATACAAAAGATCATCAGACTATTATGAATAATTATATGCTAACAAATTGGAAAACAGAGGAAACAGATGAATTTCTGGACACATGCAACCTACCAAGATAGAATTAGGAAGAAAAAGAAAACCTGAACAACCCAGTAATGAGCAGCATGATTGAATCAGTAATAAAAAGTATCCCAGGAAAGAAAAGCCCGGGACGAGGTGGCTTCACTGCTGAGTTCTACCAGACTTATGAAGAAGAACTAATACCAGTCTTCCTCAGATTGTTGCCAAAAGTTGAAAGGAAGGAAATTCTTTCACTCATTCTATGAGGCCATAATTACCCTGACAAGACGATTACCACAACACAACAAGAACTCAACAAAAATGAAAACTACAGGCCATCCCTGATGAACACTTATGCAGAGATTCTCAACAAAATACTAGCAAACAAAATCCAATACATCAAAAAGGTAATACACCATGATCAAGTGGGATTTACCCCAAGGATGCAGGATGATTCAACATACACAAATCAATAAATGTGATACATCATTTCAAAAGGAAAAAAAAGATAAAAACCATATGATCATGTCAGTAGAGAGAGAAAAACATTTGATAAAATTCAATAACTCTTCATGATAAAAACTCTCAATAAACTAGGCATAGAAAGAACATGCCTCAACATCATGACAAATCCATAGCTAACTCTATCTTGTGGAATGGGGAAAAGCTAAAAGCCTTTCCTTTAAGGACTGGAACAAGACAAGGATGCTCATTTCCACCATTACTAGTCAACATAGTCCTGGAAGTCCCAGCAGTGCAATCAGCCAAGAAAGAAATAAAAAGCATTCAAATTGGAAAAGAGGAAGTTATAAATTATCCCTCTTTGCAGATGATATGATCTTATTTATAGAAAAACCTAAATTTTAGGGTGGCGCTGTGGCGCAGTGGGTAGGGTGCTGGCCCCAAATAGCAAGGGTGGAGGGTTCAAACCCACCCCTAGCAAACTGCAACAAAAAAAAAAAAGCCGGGCGTTGTGGTAGATGCCTGTAGTCCCAGCTACTCAGGAGGCTAAAGCAAGAGAATTGCCTAAGCCCAGGAGTTGGAGGTTGCTGTGAGCTGTGACGCTACAGCACTCTACTGAGGGTGATAAAGTGAGACTCTGTCTTTACAAAAAAAAAAGCAACTAAATTTTCCACCAAAAAACTATTAAACACTAAAAACAGAACTTCTATACAACCTAGCAATCCTACTACTAGATATTTATCCAAAGGAAAGGAAACCAGTATATCAAAGGGATACCTGCACCCCTATGTTTATTGTAGCACTATTCACAATAGCCAGGATGTGGAATCAACCTAAGTTTTCATTGGTGGATAAATGAAGAAAGAAAGTATGGTATATGCACACAATGGAATACTATTCAGTCATGAAAAAGAACAAAATCTTGTCATTTGCAGCAGCATGGATGGAACTGGAGGTCATTATATTAAGTGAAATAGGCCATGCACAGAAAGACAAATATTCCATGTTCTCATATGTGAGAACTAATAAAGTTGGTCTCGTGGAGATAGTAAATGGAATGATAGTTATCAGTGTCTGGGAAGGGTATGGAGGGAGATGAAAAGAGGTTAATTAATGGGTACATATGTATATATAGTTAGATAGAAGGAGTAAGTTCTTACACAGTAGAACACAGTTGGCTATAGTTACCAGCAATATGTTGTAAGGAAAATGCTCCTTACTTTTGATTGAGAGACATATGTAAACATTTCACTAAACTTTTTTCTCTCTTTCCTGCAGTGTATTATTCCTTTTCTCTCTCTTACAGGAATGATTTCCCTAATGAAAAGATCCCTACCCTGAGGGAAGCTGTTGCAGAGTGCCTAAACCATAACCTCACAATCTTCTTTGATGTAAAAGGCCATGCAAAAAAGGTACTATTTATACTGTGGAATTTACTTTGTTAAGAAGACATTTAAAGGCTGGATGCATGGTTCACTCCTGTAATCCTAGCACTCTGGGAAGCTGAGGGAGGTGGATCTCTTGAGCTCAGGAGTTTGAGACCTGCCTGAGCAAAAGCAGACCCCCATCTCTAATAGTAGCCAGGCATTGTGGCAGGTGCCTGTAGTCCCAGCTACTCAGGAGGCTGAGGCAAGAGGATTGCTTGAGCCCAAGAGTTTGAGGTTGTGGTGAGCCAAGAGGATTGCTTGAGCCTAAGAGTTTGAGGTTGCGGTGAGCCATGATGCCATAGCACTCTTCCCAGAGCAACAAAGTAAGACACTGTCTCAAAAAAAAAAAAAAAAATTAATTGCTAGTCATTTCCAAAGTTAACTGTATATTTTGTTCTTAAAAATTATTTAAAATGGGGGGGGAGGG
>NW_003852439.1:2482134-2485743 GCF_000181295.1 Otolemur garnettii
AAAGAAACCTCAGATTCTGAGCTGGCTTGGATTTGGAAATTGAATAAAAAAATCATGAACCCCACAAAAAAAAAATTATTTAAAATGTCTTAACACAATAACTAAGAAAATGCCATGAAGGCTATGTTAACCAGTTTGATGAAAATATTTCAGATAAAACCAGCACATTGTACCCCATGACTGCATTAATGTATGCAGCTATGATTTAATTAAAAAAATAAATTAACTTAAAAAAAATTATTTATGTGTGAGTGGCACCTGTAGCTCAGTGGATAGGGCTCTGGCCTCATACACTGAGGCTGATGAGTTCAAACCTGGCCTGGGCCAACTAAAACAATGACAACTGCAACAACAACAACAACAAAAATAGCCAGGCATTGTGGCGGGTGCCTGTAGTGCCAGCTACTTGGAGGCAAGAGAATCACTTAAGCTCAAGAGTTTAAGGTTGCTGTGAGCTGTGATGCCGTAACACTCTACCGAGGGTGACAAAGTGAAACTCTGTCTCATTAAAAAAAAAAAAAGATTTATATAAATGATAAAGTACTTAATGTAAGTATACAATATAAAAATATACATCTGTTAAGGAAACAGTAAGTTGTAGAACTTTATAAGCTTTTACCTTTTATGGAACCTTTGAACACCTTATAGTATCCTACAACCAGCACTAGATGAAAGAGTCAAATTTCTTTTATTTGCATAAAGCATTTACAAAAGATACTAAGTAATAAGTAAACAAGCATTTCTGGAGGCAGGCACAGTGACACCAGGTGTGGTGGCTCACTCCTGTAATCCTAGCACTCTGGGAGGCCGAGGTGGGTGGATTGCTTCAACTCAAGAGTTCAAGACCAACCTGAGCAAGAGTGAGACCCTGACTCTAAAAATAGCCAGGCATTGTGGTAGGCACCTGTAGTCCCAGCTATTTGGGAGGCTGAGATAGGAGGATTACTTGAGCCTGAGAGTTTGAGGTTGCTGTGAGCTATGATGCTACGACACTCTACCAAGGGTGACAAAGTGAAATACTGCCCCCCTCCCCCCAAAAAAGATTCATTTTGGGGAGAGACGATTCAAGTAAAAACAAATAAAAAAAACCTCATAAAAACAAATTTAGGAGTTTAGACCAATTGCATCTGGCTTATAAGTTAAGGACCTTGAATAGACAACTATGAGCTAAATTTAAGGAAACTTCTACATTTAAAGCTTCTAATAGTGAAAAGAAAATGTATCTTTTACATAGTTTCCCTCTGTATAATTTCTATCCTTTATGTTTAGTTTTGTTATTTAGTGATTTTAGTAATTATACTTTTATCAGAGAATTACTTTATTTTTTCAACTGTATATGACATTCCTAGATGAAATTTTGCTTAAACTTTAGCATATGTACTTTTACTCATAAAAACATATTGCAATTAAAATTGATGGGAAAATATGGTTCAGATCACATTTTTTCCCTTCAAACCAACTTTGCAAGTACAAGTACTTTTTTCCCCATTTGGGCAATTTGAGCATTTTTCCCGTAGCACTGTCTATAATCAGTTAATGTCCATCTACTAGTTAAGAATTCTGATGATGCCAGCTTTTTTTTATTAATCCCCTAATACAGTTGGAACCAGCTGCTAAAATCTGAAATGTGTGCCTAAATTATAATCTTATTACAATAAACTCATTTTTGAAGAAAGAAGAGAATGTTAATTTAGTATTTCAATAATAAATTAATAAATCAATATTCAATATAATCAATATTGATTTATTATTTGTATTAAGAAATCAATGTTTAATATTCAATAAATCAAAAATTCAATATAAATCAATAATAAATTTAAATAATAAATAATAAATTGATGTGTTGGTTATATCTAGGTTTCTAATTGATCTGCCTCAGAGACACCTGGAATTCCTGGAGAATACCTCATGATTCTGGAAATGTCTAGGATGGTATTGAGGAACATGTATTTTTAGTGGGCACCTCAGGTTTTGTTGATGATACAGCCCTTGTTGGGAACCCTGATAGGCCCCCATTTCACCCATGGTGTACTGATGATTTTCATGCTTATTTCCTTAGAATAAGAAAGAAAAAGTAGAAAAATTTTTTTAAAAAATGTCCAAGTGTTTGAGTTTTCTGGATGGATGCCCACAGGTATTCCACCAAAACTGCGTAGAACACAGTGATCTAAATCACCAAAACGGTAGTGGGGAGAGCAACTATTGGCAACACAACATTGCTGGTAGAGCAGAGTAGCCAAGATCACGGTCTTTGGAGTCCAACAGACCTTTACTGAGCTCTGTCACTTATGACAGGGCAGCCTAACTTGCCCAGCTTCAGTTTCCTCCTGGGCAAAATGAGAATAATAGAAACTTCCACAATAGGGTTGTTGTGAGAATTAAATTAATAATGTAGGCAAAGAGTTACCGGAGTGCATGTGTTAGTTCAGATAGCAAGAAAACATGTCTAGTTCTGTAGCTCTCTCAGTTACATTAGTGAAAAGGAAGCATGACATGAATAATTCCTGTGGTTTTTTTTTTTTATTTATTTTGAGGGGAGAATGAATTTTGTTGCTTGTATTTAGTTATGGGTTATGTGTGACATTCCAAAAATTAGCAGTATTTCAAGAATTATGATGCAGCAGCATTGAGTCCACATAATGTCTAGTGTCCTTTCCGTTGTCAGCTGCCATTGATGTCAATCAGCAGGGGTTACAAAATGTCAGTACTTGAAGTCTACTGTGGCCTTTTCATTTATTAGCTGTACTACTAATGGCCCCCATGGCACATTTTCAAAATTAAAATCACCAGAACAGAACTTCACAAACTTCTCTCACACAGATGTACTGTGTGCTCCTTAGCCACACCCTTCCCAAACACTTCATTGATACTTCAAGCTGTCTGTGCAACAGAACTCATATGCGAAAGTAACATGAATTTTTGACTGATCCATGGTTTCACAAAAATTGTTCAAAAAAAAAATTTGAAAAATAATCATGAGCCAAACATGTTTTTGAAAGAATAAGGATGTACCTTCACAATAAAAATAAAACAAAGTGGCACCCATAGCTCAGTGGGTAGGGTGCCAGCCACATACACCAAGGCTGGCAGGTTTGAACCCAGCCTGGGCCAGCTAAACAACACTGACGACAACTGCAACCAAGAAAAGTAGCCAGGCATTGTGGCAGGCTCCTGTAGTCCCAGCTACTTGGGAGGCTGAGACAAGAGAATTGCTTAAGCCCAAGAGTTGGAGGTTGCTGTGAGCTGTGACGCTATGGCACTCTACTGAGGGTGCTATAGTGAGAGGCTGTCTCAATAAATAAATAAATAAATAAATAAATAACAAGTGTCAAAGTGAAATGTCAGAGATACCAACTGTAAAATTTTGACTTATGCAAATCAAATATTTCGTTCTTAATAACCTAATATAGAAAGAAACTTTTGTTCACTTTGAGAAGAATTAGTAGACTTCCAGCCCTTCCCCATTCTCCCCCTCATCCCATTGCTTCTCCTTCCATGTTGGTGATGGATGACGTGTCCTCTCAGCCCCCTGGACTGAGGAAATCTACCCTCTGTAGTTCCCAGGCTGCTTGGCTCATACTTCGTCTAGAAGAGGCAGAAGGTGATAGA
>NW_003852439.1:2485864-2486447 GCF_000181295.1 Otolemur garnettii
AGCCTGCCGTACGTCCCAAAAGCTGACAAAAGGGGTGTGCCTCTCATTGAGACGGTCAAGCGGCACTGCCCTAACTACGTCTTTCTTTACTGCTGGCATGAGTTTAAAATGTAACCCAGTGGATAATGGAGTCTGCCAATGCTGTCATCATCGCTATGTATTAATAAACTTTAGTTTTATTTTGTAGGGTTGTACTTAATATACAGGGTGGCCATAAAGTTCATGTGACATTTAAAATAATTAGACTTTATGGTCACCCTGTATTATATATTTAATAATAGTTTATGGCTGGGATGATCACATTTAAATAGATTTTAAATATGTCAATCTCTCTATTTTACAGGCTACTGATGCTCTAAAGAAAATGTATATGGAATTTCCACAACTATACAATAGTAGTATAGTCTGCTCTTTCTTGCCGGAAGTTATCTATAAGGTAATATTCAGGATTTTTTTCTTGTAGATATTATTAGGTTAACTGGTAGAGGTAATAGTAGTGGGCTGAGAAAGTATAAGATACATGCCTATTAAATTGAACTGAATCATGGTGACAGTTAAGAGGTTCCTATTTTTTTTTTTTTTT
>NW_003852439.1:2486491-2502999 GCF_000181295.1 Otolemur garnettii
TGATTCTCTTGCCTTAGCCTCCCAAGTAGCTGGGACTACAGGCACCTGCCACAGTGCCCAGCTATTTTTTTTTTTTTTTTGGTTGTAGTTATCATCATTGTTGTTTGGCAGGTCCAGGCTAGATTTGAACCCCCAGCTCTGGTATATGTGGCTGGCACCCTAGCTGCTTGAGCTATAGGCACTGAGCCAAGAGGTTCTGCTTTTAAATTAGTAAGAGAAACTCCAGAAGATGAATGTACTCATACCCTATTTTATTTTAACTTTATTTTTATTTTATTTTAGACAGAGTCTCACTCAGTCACCCTGGGGTAGTGGAGTGCTGTGATGTCACAGCTCACAGCAACCTCAAACTCTGGGGCTGAAGTGATCCTCCTGCCTCGGGCTTCCAAGTACCTGAGACTACAGACACCCACCACTACGCCCAGCTAGTTTTTCTGATTTTGGGTAGAGACAGGGTCTTGCTCTGGCTCAGGCTGGCCTTGAACTCCTGAGCTCAAGAGATCCATCCTGGCTTGGCGCCTGTGGCTCAAGCAGCTAAGGTGCCAGCCACATACACCTGGCAGGTTCGAATCCAGCCCAGGCCTGCCAAACAACAATGATGGCTGCAACCAAAAAAAAAAAGGCCAGGTGTTGTGGTGGGCGCTTGTAGTCCCAGCTACTTGGGAGTTAGAGGCAGGAGACTCGATTGAGCCCAGGAGTTGGAGGTTGCTATGAGCTCTGAAGCCATTGCACTCTGCCCAGGGCGATAGCTTGAGGCTTTGTCTCAAAAAAAAAAAAAAAAAAATAGAGAGAGATCCATGCCCCTCAGCCTCCCAGAGTGCTAGGATTACAGTTGTGAGCCCTTGTGCCTGGGTTCATACCTCATTTTAAAATGCCGCGATTTCTTTTTAGTCTCTCCTTTTATATTGTTTATAGACTCATTCAGATTCCTTTGGTAAAATTCTCAGAACAAAAAAAAGTTATGTAGCCCAATTTCTGTTAAAGCAGAACATATGTTTGAAAAAGAACTCATAATTATGGAAAATTTAAAATACTCATAAAAAATAGGGTAGTACAATGAACCTCCCTTGAACCATGATCTGGCTTCTCTCACCCATATCCTTACTGATACTCCACAATGTTATTTTGAAGCAAATCCTAACATTCAATCCATAAATATTTCATTAAATATCTTTAAAAGTATGCCCTTTTTTTCTTAGACAGAGTCTCACTATGTCACCCTTGGTAGAGTGCCAGCAACTTCAAACTCTGGGGCTTAAGCGATTCTCCTGCCTCAGCCTCCCAAGTAGCTGGAACTACAGGCACCTGCCACACGCCAGGCTATTTTTTGTTGAAGTTGTCATTGTTGTTTAGCTGGCCCAGACCAGGTTCGAACCCGCCACCCTTGGTGCACGCGGCTGGCGCCATAACCACTGTGCTATGGATGTCAAGCCAGAAGTATGCCCTTTTAAAAACAGCCACAATGTCAGGTGGCACCTGTGGCTCAGTGAGTAGGGTGCCAGCCCCATATACCTAGGATGGTGGGTTTGAGTCCCGCCCTGGCCAAACTGCAACAAAAAATAGCCAGGCATTGTGGCAGGCACCTGTAATCCCAGCTACTTGGGAGGCTGAGGCAAGAGAATTGCGTAAGCCCAAGAGCTGGAGGTTGCTGTGAGCTGTGACGCCATGGCACTGTACCAAGGGCAATAAAGTGAGACTCTGTCTCAAAAAAAAAAGCCACGATGCCATTGTCCCATCTTAAACTATTAACAAATATCCAATGTATAAATTTTCACTTCTCTTAGAAATGTCACAAGTGGTTTTTTGCTTGTTTTTTATAAAGTGTTCATTGGAATGAGGACCCAAATAAGATCTATGTATTATAATTTTAAATCTTAAAACCTGCAAGTTCTTTTTCTTCTCGTATTGTATTTATTAAAGAAACCAGATTATTTGTTTTATAGAGTTTACCCAAGTCTGGATTTTGCTGATTATGCCATGATGTAGTTTAACACATTCTTTTTTTTCCTATAAAAAAGATCCTGTCCAGATAGAAGCTGACATTAGGGTCCTGGGACTTTGTAGGAAATAAAGTAGGTAGATGGGCTTGGGTTAATCAGGTTAGAGTTGGTGGGTGTTTTTCCATCGGGAGATACGTGACATCTGGTTCACTTTGTTGTTGTTGTTAGTTGTAACTGATGCTTTGCGACCAGATCTCTGTATTTACCTAGGGGCTTACAAAAAGTTGGTATTTTAATTGTATATTTCTTCTTCTTGTATCAGTCTACTTACATCTATAAAAGAAACTTCTCTATTCTTTAGTTACCAACAGGAAGGATAAATATATATATAATCTTCCCCTTTATTTACCAGTTTCCAAAACATTGAGTTGGTTCTATAGCATTCTTCAACAGTGACCAGCAAGCATACTTTACAGTGAAATTTGAGCCTATCAAGATCAAAGCTAACATTGAGATTAGAGTCATGGCGCCTTTTGACATTTGGAACAGTGTTTCCCAAACTTTCTTGACCATAGAAACCTTTAAAATGTATGAGACTTTTCTCAAGAGGAGTGAGAGAACCCAGACTGAGGAACTCTATCCACATCTACCCATTTCTCCTTTGCCCAAGTCTCATTCTCTGGTCACAGTCCCTTCTCTCATGTCCTTCTTATCCCATCTCCCCATACCCACAACTCTTTTCAGCCTTTTGCTGTGAAAAGGATCAAAGCTAACCAGCCCTTCTTGAAGTGATCATGGCAAATTATAATTAATTATATCTGGTCAGAATTTAAACTGATAGCCAGTTAAAAATTTGCTCTTATGGCATTAGAATTTGACCCTGAGATTGTAATTTTCTCATATTAAAATAGGATTGAGGCTCGGCGCCTATAGCTCAACCGGCTAAGGCGCCAGCCACGTACACCTAAGGTGGCGGGTTCGAATCCCCAGCCCGGACCCGCCAAACAACAATGACGGCTGCAACCAAAAAATAGCCAGGCGTTGTGGCAGGCGCCTGTGGTCCCAGCTACTTGGGAGGCGGAGGCAGGAGACTCGCTTGAGCCCAGGACTTGGAGGTTGCTGTGAGCTGTAATGCCACGGCACTCTGCCCAGGGGGACAGCTTGAGGCTCTGTCTCAAAAAAAAAAAAAAAAAAAAAATAGGATTGATGCAGTTGTTTTAGGATTGTGAAAACAATATTCTCTTTTATACTGCGTATTAAATACTTCACATTTTTTTTTTTTTTGAGACAGAGCCTCAAGCTGTCCCCCTGGGCAGAGTGCCGTGGCATTACAGCTCACAGCAACCTCCAACTCCTGGGCTCAAGCGAGTCTCCTGCCTCCGCCTCCCAAGTAGCTGGGACCACAGGCGCCCGCCACAACGCCTGGCTATTTTTTGGTTGCAGCCGTCATTGTTGTTTGGCGGGTCCGGGCTGGGGATTCGAACCCGCCACCTTAGGTGTACGTGGCTGGCGCCTTAGCCGGTTGAGCTATAGGCGCCGGGCCAATACTTCACATTTATAACATCATTTTCTCAAAACGTTTACAAAAGAGAATTTATTTAGTAGAGATTGGAGCAGAGTACTTACTATGACCCCTCATCCTTGGTTTAGATCAATGAGTAGTACTTGACTTACAATTATTTTACTTTACAAAATTCCTTTTCAGATGAGACAAACAGATCAGAATGTAATAACAGCTTTGACTCACAGACCTTGGAGCCTTAGCCATACAGGAGATGGGAAACCACGCTTTGATTCTTTCTGGAAACATTCCATGTTTGTGATAATGGACATTTTGCTCGATTGGAGCATGCATAATATCTTGTGGTACCTGTGTGGAATTTCAGCTTTCCTCATGCAAAAGGATTTTGTATCCCCGTAAGTTGGAAGGTTTTTTGTTTTCTCTTGACACATTTCCTGAATGCTTTTCTTGGAAGGCATAACTGAGTCGACAACCAGGATTGGTTCTGATCTGAAAAGCTTACAGTGCCTCTAAAATGGAAAGCTGCTGGCTTCTTAGGTGGAGAGAATTCAAACATATTTCACTGTTTCCAAACCAGATTCATCAGATATTCTTGGGTTTTTTTAGCATATTTAGAAAAACTGCATATGCCAAACTGTAGTGAGGAAATGATTTTATTTCTTATGATGGGCTTCTTTTGAAAGCCAACACAAGATCTCAAGTAGCGCCATAGTGAAGACCTCTGGAGGCACCAACCTCACTCCTAGCATTTTTCCTCCTGCTTGCCTGTACGTTGTGGGCTCTATAGGCCACATAGCTTCCAAGAAACTTTCCATTTCCCAGCCCGATAGTGGTCTCCGAATCTTTCTTTTAGCAATTTTATAGCTATTTCAGCAGATTAGAGTTGTTGGTTTCATATTACTTTAGATATGCATGTGTTTAATTCAGTAAATATTTGGTGAGTTGCCCACAGTATTGTATGGTACCATATTAAGAAGCTAAAGATACCACGGTCTCTGCCCTCATGGAGATTACAGGCAAATGCAAGAGAGAAGGAGAGAGAGAGAAACTGATCAAATAAAAGGCCAATAAACATAAAATTACAACTAGGATATCTAAAATGCATGCCATGTAGGAGAGAACATTGTGCGTAGCCTGGTCATCTGACCTAGTCTGAGTAGTCAGGGAAAGCATTCCCAAGGAAGTGACAGTCAAGCTGGGAGCTGAGGGCGAATAAGAACTGGCATAACCCAGTAGAGGGAAAGACACCTACAAAGGCGTTGTGGCAGGAGGGAGCATGGTTCTTGCAAGAAATTGAAAGAAAATTAATATTCTGGAGCATAGCAAAGAAAGGGGAAGTGTGGTGAGATGAGGCCAAAGAGACAGCCAAGGGCCAGGCCACCTTCAGTGGTTATGCCAAGACATTGGGGGGAAGGTGAGTATCAGTCAGCAAGCTACTAACGAACTTTAAGCTGGAATACCGTGGCGGAGGTTCCCAACATGCTGGGTTTATGGCTTCCATCTGATTGCAGAGAAGCGGCCAGTTAGGTTCTCTCTGGGTACACAGTGAACACCATATTTAGTGACCATTTTGGATTCCTGGGATAGCTGGTCATTATTCTAACAGGATTGGTTTTTCTTCTTTCTCCAGGGACTACTTGAAGAAGTGGTCTGCTAAAGGAATTCAGGTTGTTGGTTGGACTGTTAATACCTTTGATGAAAAAAGTTACTACGAGTCCCATCTTGGTTCCAGCTACATCACTGACAGCATGTTGGAGGACTGTGAACCTCACTTCTAGACTTTTACCTAGGGGAGCAAATACGGGTTCAGAAACCGCCAGTGGCCCTAGGCAGGGATATCAGAATACCCTTTGTGCTAGCCCGGGCCCTGGGGCATCAGGTGGCTCACACAAGCAATAGTTGGTAATTTCATTTTTACTTGAACCAAAACAAAACCCAATGTTGCCACCATGCTCCATGGAATGCCTGAGTTCAATACTGTTGCTCTTGAAAATCTGGGTCTGAGAAAAGGCACAACAGCCGCTGCCCCGACCTACGTGAAACAGACACAGGGATCGAGTGAGGATAAGCACAGGTTGGGTTGTGCAGCTGGAGATGCAGATGTAATGCATGGGACGTGCATGATAACTCAAGAGTTGACATTTTAAAACTTGCCATGCTTACGTATTTTAATTATTTCAAATATTTGTATTCAGCCACGTTAACAGTGTACCGTAGATGTCAAACTTGAGGCTATACTAATTAAATTATTAAAAGGAGCACTAAGGGAAAACTGTGTCCCAAGAATCCTATCCTAAGGCATAAGGAATTTGGGAAAGCTGCTGTGTGTAATCCAGCGAGAATTCAATGTGCAGCAACAAACAGTAGGGAATCCAGCCTGGGGAATTATTTGTCATATTTTGAATTAAGTGCTGCCAGCTGAATTGCACCTGGCTTGTTAGGTTGCTCTGTAACAGATGATCATAGATAATTAAAACTATAAAAACCTCCCAAGACTTACCTAGGCTTATCTTCATTTTACAAATGAAAAAAACTAAAACCTGTGGAAAGGAAGGAGTTGTGTCAAAAATAACACAACTTGTGTGTGCTATATAGCAGAGCCTGATTTCATGATACCTAAAATGTCTTGTTTGCAGTTGGCAAACAGAAAATATATGAGTGGGTTAACAGGCATTATCTTATCCAACCCTCGCAAAAATCTTAGGGAGGTGTTAACATTCTTCTTTCTGATGAGGAAACTGAGGCAATGCCTTGTGAAAGCCACAACCAAGGTCTCTGAGTCTGTGGTACAATTGATACTCCAATACAGGTTAAGGTGCCTCCAGAGCCACTGCTCTTAACCACTCAGCAAGTCTGCCCGACCCTGTGCTCTTTCCCACATGAGCCTCCATGGGTTTTATCATGAACTTAAGTAGCAATATTTAAAGTTGACTTTTTTAAAAAATGGCAAAGCATCTATTTCCTCTAGCTTACCCCTTCCCACCTTTCCACCCCATCTATGGCCTTCATCCTAGGTCACAACTCTGTCATGGCTTCCCTCCCGCACGTCTCCAGCAGGTCACCAGCCTCACACCTGTAGGGCCAGGCATTGAGAGTTTTGCAAAGCCAGAAGTCCACACAGCTAGTGGGGCGTGAGAAGCAGACAGTTGGTATTAGCAGGGGCATAGTAATTGGGACTTGGCATATTTTTTAGCAACAATGACAAAGAAATTATTTGAATTTTAAAATTAACAAAGATTTGCTCAATGAATGAAACAAATTGCTGTTATTGTTGTTGTTGCAGTTGTCGTTGTTGTCCAGCTGGCCCAGGCTGGGTTCGAACAGGCCAGCCTGGGTGTATGTGGCCGGTGCCCTACCCACTGAGCTACAGGCACTGCCCAAATGGAACAAATTTCTAAACTGCATGTATTAATACTTCCGTGCCACATTATGACTAGAGGGAAAAGATGGAGGAAAAGGTAACTAAAGAAGACACATCTGGAGACTGAATTCAGCTCTGGGTACCTTCTGAGACTGCACAGGCAACTCACAGACAGGGAAGGGTTTCTCTTGGGGGAAGTTTTGAGTTAATAACCTCTTTTCTGTTGTATGAAGATCTCCAGACAGCCAGGAGTTCTCTTGACCTTCATCCCAAATTCATTTTGCCCTTGATGTAGTCATGCCAAATTAAGGATTTAGGTCATATGCTAAGATGGTCTGGGCTTTAAACAATGGAGAATTTAGATGATAAAGTAAGGTGTTAATAACTATTAATAGTAGTTACTAAGTACTTCCTTGGAAGGATTAGTAAAGCATTAAAAACTGGATTTAGGATTGGGAAAGCCAAATCTGAATTCCTTATGAGCAACTTACTAGCTGTATGACCTTGGGTAAGTTAACTTAATTGATCTGTAAAAAAGGGGTACCATTTGTACCAGCTCAGGGGATGGTTGTGATTAAATGAAAGAGTGCACATAAAATGTTTGTTAACATTTATTGACTGCCTGCCATGTCCTAGACACTTTCACATGCTTTCCATGTATGGTATTTAGTCTTTCCAACAATGCTGTGAAGTGGGTACCACTATAATCCCGTTTTGTAATAAAGGCAACCAAAGTACAGGTAAGTTAAGTGACTTAGCCAAAGTTACATAGCAGTGATAGAATCAGGATTTGGACTTAGGTGATCCAATTCCAGACCCCATACTCTCTTTTTTTTTTTCAATTTTTATTTTATTTATTTATTCAGAGACAAAGTCTCTGTCACCCTTGGTAGGGTGCCATGGCATCATAGCTCACAGCAACCTCAAACTCCTGGGCTCAAAAGATCCTCCTCAGCCTCAGCCTCAGCCTCAGCCTCGTGAGTATTTGGGACCACAGGCACACTCCATGATGCCTGCCTACTTTCTTTCAATTTTTTTTTTTTTTTTGGCGGTTTTTGGCCGGGGCTAGTTTTGAACCCACCACCTCTGGCATATGGGGCCAGTGCCCTACTCCTTTGAACCACAGGAGCTGCCCTTTTCTTTCAATTTTTAATAGAGATAAGGTCTCACTCGTGCGCAGGCTGGTCTCGAACTCCTGAGCTAAGCAGTCCACCTGCCTTGGCCTCCCAGAGTGCTAGGATTACAGGCATGAGCCATGGCGTCTGGCAGACCCCATACTTTTATCATTGTGTTTGGCAAGAACTCAAAAAATGTTTTGAACCATCTTAGTGATTACTAGCACCTGTCACGGGGCCACTCACATAGTTACTCCTCAATAAATTACTAATTACAGGATATTCAAGTGGAAATTTCTTTCATTTCCTATAGACAAATGATTGAGGATTGAGCAGCATGAGAAAGCACAGGTCAAATTCACATCCTCTCCTGCTTATCTGACTGCCCCTCTGCATCTCAAGGTGCCAGAGACAGAGATAACAAAGGGCAACCTCAAAAGGCTTAAGCAATCCACTATTCCTTGATTACACAATACTCATTTTCTTGTTTGGAGACTGATGTCTACAATCCTCTTTCAATAAGAATTTGATCCAGATGTATTTTTACCCTTTACCAGCTACCATTTCCTAAAGTGGGGACAGGGCTTCAACAGGACAATCAACTCCAGCACTAAGCACAAGGGTAAAATGATGTAAGCATCACCCTTGTTAGCACTGAGTGATAGTCATCATAGGACAAGGTTATGTGCCTTTTTTGATAAAAAATATTGAAGAACAGTGACCTTATTTATTCTGTTACCAAACTTTTAACAATCAGTAGAACACCGAATGGCAAGCAGAGAATGCAAAATGGTTCTCAAAGGATGGATGCTGTCTTTTAGGACACATCCTCAACATCCACATTATGGGGAGTTAGCAGAAATGCAAATTCTTAAATCCTACCCCAGAACTTCTGAACCAGAAACTCTGGTTGGGGTCCCATGATCTCTTACAACAAGCTGTCAACATGGTTCTGATGCACACTCAAGTCTCAGAACCCTCAAGTTAGAGAAACACATTCCAGACAGGATTCCAGGAAACTCAAAGTCCTCCATTCTGTCACTATCTAGCTGTGAGACCGCAGACAAATCACTTAACCTGGGCGTGCCTAAGTTTTCGTCATCTATCAAAAGGCAATCATAATATTTGCCCTAAAATTATAGTGATAATGGGGAAGTGTTTTGAAAAACATTAACAGTGCAGGATGGGTGTGGTGGGCCTCATGCTTATAATCCTAACACTCTGGGAGGCCAAGGCAAGAGGATCCCTTGAGCACAGGAGTTCGAGACTAGCCTGAGCAAGAGCAAAGCCCCCATCTCTTCTAAAAGTAGAAAAATTAGCTGGGTAGTATGGTGGGCGCCAGTGAGGCTGAGGCAGGAGGATCACCTGAACCTAAGAGTTTGAATTTGCTGTGAGCTAGGCTGACCTCACAGCACTCTAGCCTGGGGCAACAGAGACTTGTCTCAAAAAAAAAAAAGTATTAATAGTGTAATATTATTATTATTATTATTATTTTTTGTAGAGACAGAGTCTCACTTTGTCACCCTTAGTAGAGTGCCGTGGCGTCACACAGTTCACAGCAACCTTCAACTCATGGGCTTAAGGGATTCTCTTGCCTCAGCCTCCCAAGTAGCTGGGACTACAGGCGCACACCACAATGCCTGGCTATTTTTAGTTGCAGTTCGGCTGGGGCCAGGTTTGAACCCGCCACCCTCAGTATATGGGGCCGGCGCCCTACTCACTGAGCCACAGGTGCCTCCCAGTATATAATTTTTATGAAGATTAAATAAGAAAAAAAGTGGAAGTGCTCTAATTCTCAGACCCACAGTACTTGTTAGAAATGCAGACTCTGGCCCCTTCCTCACAAGTTAAAATGTGCTGTATAACAGGATCCCCAAGTGGTCAGGATTGGAGAAACACTGTGGGGTAGGGCGTAGTAATGCCCCTACACAGGTGAAGGCATTATTTTTATCATGCGGGTGCAATCCTGAGCAAAGCAGACGCTTCCTCTGCTCTATACCTAAGCTCTCCTCTCTGAGGTCTTTCTCACTGTTAATCAGTCATAAAAATGAAAAACTTCCAACTTTGAGAATTTAGGGAGGTATTGTTAAGGGCTACCATTCTGAAAGGCAATTCCCATTAATGAACTCAATTCTTAGCACTTTTCTTTTTTTTTTAGACAGAGTCTCACTTTGTCACCCTTGATAGAATGCCATGGCATCATACTTCAGAGCAACCTCAAACTCTTGGGCTCAAGTGATTCTCTTGTCTCAGCCTCCCAAGTAGCTGGAACTACAGGCGCCTGCCACAACACCCGGTTTTCTTAGAAATGAGGTCTCACTCTGGCTCAGGCTGATCTGAAACTCCTGAGCTCAGGCAATCCATGCTCCTGGGCCTCCCAGAGTGCTAGGACTACAGGCATGAGCCACTTCTCCTGGCCCTCATTTCAAAGATTATAATTACATAAGCAAATCTTAAGCTATTTTGTCACTCCTTATAGAATTGAATTACACACAAAATCATCTCATTGCCTCATAAGAAATGAACTGGCCATTCACTGTAGTCACTTGAAGCCTTGAATCCTGCAGAAATTCAAAAACAGCTACCCTTTTTTATATTTAAAACTATAGGGGTTCTTCCAGCTTTCCAGGGACTATTAAAAAATGTTCCTTTTATCACTTTGAGACAAAATATTCCAGACACTATTGGCAGTCTTACAGTCAGGCAAGTTTGGAAAGAACTACTCTCGATCCCCACTCAGTGGTTCTCATACCTGGCTTCCCACTAATACCGTATGGAGAGCTTTAAAAAAAAGTACAGATATCTGTGTTCTGCTCCAAAAGTGCTGACTTAGCTGGTCTACAGTGAGGCCTGGCCTGGTTGCTATAAGCAGTTCCCTGAGAACCCTGCTGCCTAACCATAGGATTCTCCTCCATCACAAACTGAATTGTGTCCTCCAAAATGAAAATGTTGACGTGCTAACCCCTAGTATCTCAGAATGTCACTGTATTTGCAGACAAGGCCTTTAAACAGGTGATTAAGTGAAAATGAGGCCTTTAGAGTAGGTCCCAATCTGATCTGACTAACATCATAACAAGAGGAAATTTAGACACAAAGTAACACCAGGGATCTAAGTGCATTGAGGAAAGACCATGTGAAGACACAATGAGAAGGTGGCCAAGGCAAGCCAAGGAGAGGGGCCTCAGAAGGAAACCCACCTTGCCAACACTTTTAGACTTCCATCCTCCAAAACTATAAGAAAAATTTGTTGCTTAAGCCACTAGTCTGTTTTGTTATGGTCTTTCTCAAGGCAAATGTTTTTGTTTTGTTTTGAGATAGAGTCTCACTTTGTCCCCCTTCCCCCTGTAGAGTGCTGTGACATTGTAGCCCATAGCAACCTTAAACTCTTGGGCTGAAGTGATTGTCTTGCTTCAGCCTCCCCAGTAGCTGGGACTACAGGCACCAACCACAACTTCTGGCTATTTTTAGAGATGGGGTCTCACTCTAGCTCAGGCTGGTCTTGAACCCATGAGCTCAGGCGATCTGCCCACCTTGGCCTCCCAGAGTGCTAGGATTACAGGCATGAGTGACCATGCCCAGCCTCAAGGGAAGGGTTGAAAGCAATGAAGTACACATCTAAATGTGTACATAAGACCTAGCGACCAGATGTTTCCACTGCATTTATACCTTTAGGAGTCACAGGGGCTATACTGAAGATAAGGAACGGAGGTAGTTGGAGAAGAATTCCTTAGAGAAGCACTTAGTAGGTGGTAAGCAACCAGAAGTGACACTCTGAAAGGGAGCTCACATTTCAGTACAGAAGCCAAAGCAGCACAAACAGCATCAAGATGACCCAGAGGAGAGAAATCATGTCAAACACCATCCCATGGGCTTCATTGACCCCATAGACAAGTCTCCCTTAGTTCCCTGTGACTCCCCTTCAGAACACCTATCACAACCATAATACTGTTTGAGCATTAAGTTCATGTCTAAATTAATCTGCTGGACAGTAAGTGCCATGATTTGTTCACCATCTTGTTTCCCCACCACTTGACCCATATTTAATGAATGAATGAATGAACAAATTACTAGCAACCACTACCAAAGATGATACCAAAAGAAATTAATTCAGCTAATGAAGTGAACTAAGGAATGAATAAGTGAATGCACTAGCACTGGTTGGGTGCTTGTGTTTCAAAGGTAGCTTAAATGCTTTCTAAATTCAATTCCAATTAGATTTAATGACAGTGAGTACTTCAGAGGGGACTCCTCTCCCCTGAGTAAATTGCACCCATTTGCTGGACACTTCAGTTTTAATAACAGTCACGTGTCTGGCGAATCTGCAAAAATATACATGCACATTGATTACATAAGCGCGCGCGCGCACACACACACACACACACACACATATTCCATTCGTCACCCCTGGTTTCATGTTTGGTTCAACATAAGACTTTGCTTTGTTTTTAGAGACAGGGTCTCTGTCACCCAGGCTGAAGTGCAGTGGTATGATCCTCCTATGTCAGCCTCCCAAGTAGCTGGGACTACAAGTACATACCACCACCCCCACCATCCAAAAAATAGAAAAAGGATTGCTTGAGCCCAGGAGTTTGAGACTATAGTGATGCAGGGCTATAATGATGCCACCGTACTCCAGGCTGGACAACAGAGTGAGACCTCATCTCGAAACAAAAAATAAAACAAAAACCTCATAGGGGAGAACCCTCCTCCCTCCAGTCCTATTCCAACTACTTGCGTGTATAACATGCAAGAAAGTTCTGAGACACTTGGGCTCTGGCTATACGTCACGTTTAGAGGCATGGGGATCTTTTTAGCTCAAAGTCATGAATACAGGTTCCATAACTCAGAAACTTCACATCTCTACTTGAGGATCACATTTTTATTCAAACTGGATCACTTTTCTTAGCAGCAGTGTTAAATCTTTGCCAGGTCTGGGACATCTGGGAAGGAAGATTCCCAAGGGCCAGTCATTCATAGACATATTTCTTGAAGATAAAACACATCATTCCTGAGTTATCACTCCCGGGTTTTTGTGGGCTAGTTTCAATATGGCAACAGTCTATTGGAGAACCTCAGGTACTTGGTCTTAAAAACTTTGTAATCCAGGTGTTAAAAAAATAGCAGGAAATGCCCAATTTTACTTGGCTATTTACATTGCAGTCAGTTTCCGCTCCTCACTGAAGGCTTGCGTTCCCCTCTGGGAAGCCCGGAAAGGCCCATGGAAGATGTCATGGAAAACCTTTCATCGTCTTTCCTTGTTTGATTGGTGTCTGGATACCACAATAATCATCAAGTCCTTGGATTATCTTCTTGAACCGATTGTCTAAATCGCAGCTCTGGGTTTGACACGGGAAAGAGAAATTAGTAAGATAGACACTACCCCATCTCTATAAAGGAAAAATCAAACTGGCCTCCTAGATCCCACAGCTTCTCGTGCCTTCCTTGGCTCCTCCTTTTTAGTTTCTGTAACCCTCCCTCTTGAATTCCCATCACTAGAAGTCATCAGTAAATGCTATTCCAAAAGATGAATGTGTGTGTGTTTCCCTCCCACCATTCACTCTTTCTTGTAGCATCAGCCCCAGATTTTCTTTGGGAAACCACCTTCTCTGCTCTCAGTCCTGGGGTCTTTACGGTTGCACCACCTGTATCTATACATGAGGCACATGGCTCAGATCTGACCAAGGGAACTGCCACATTTTCATAGCCATAGCAATCGGCCTCAAGAATGGGCATAACACCCAATAAGATGTTATGAAACACTGTGAGAACTCTGGGTCCCCTACTCTTTCCCACTAGATTGAATCTGGGAAGATACAAGAAGTGGATACAGCTGTCTTTCAATTATTAAGAAGATCCCTATTTATAAAAGGAACTAAGATGATGGATAAAAACCAAACTGGAAAAGAAAAAAAAGGTTCTGGCAACATTGCAGCCTCCAGTTTGGGGCCAGCTCTAAAGTAAGAATCATTCTTGGATTCTTGCGGAAGCCAGTTTGAGTCGGGTTTGCAATCGAAAGAGCAATGGATATACAGGCAATTCCGACCCTGCACCTTGGGATATATGCCTGGACAAATTAGTGTCTTGTCCTGTGCCACATGGGTTACTCACCAGGGACAGCATCATGTTCCCCCAAGTGCCAAGGGCTTTGTTGCTGAAAAAAAAGAAAATAGGTGGCCACATCGCTATGAAAGAATGTAGATTCTAGGACTTGTTGCATAGCTGACATCCCTTGTGAGTCCCCCACAATTTTAAAATTAAGGGGCAACAGATTAAGACCAAGCCTCAGCTATAGAAATACCAACTATGTTTTGCTTTTTAGAGGCAGTAATTCCATACATTCATTCATCCCACAGATATTTACTGAGCATTTACATTATACCAGGTAATATGTTAGGACTCAGGATACAAACAGGTCTCTGCCCTAAGAGGATTTAGCACTGGGCCTCCAGATCTGTTACCTAAATCCGGCTGACAGCATTGTCATAAATAGTCTCTTCTATCAAGATCACGACTTCCAAGATGACTGGCATTTGAATTACGGTGGGTTTACCATTTACCCATATTTTCCAGGACACCAAAGAAGCCAGCAAGGGGTTAGGAATTAGAACAAGGTTCTAGGCATCTTTTATGCCCTCTTGGTAGGAATGTACTTGGTAAAATCTTTTTAAGAGAGTGATACCCCAATATCCATTAACATTATAATGTAAGTGCCCTCTGGCAGAAATACCTAAAATAATTGTAACAAAAATATTTCATTACATACCATTTTTAGTATTTAAAAAACCTGGAAACAACCCAAATGTCCAAAGATGAACAGAATGAAACAATGTCTGAGATGTAATATTAAGTGGAGGGAAAATTTTATGATACTATATGTATAATATCATCTCACTTTTGTAATAAACAAGCAAATTCAAGTATTAAGTATTAGCAGAAGCAGGTGTGTTTGCAGATGCCTAAGGAAAAAGAAAAGAAAATACACTGAAGGGGCGGTGCCTGTGGCTCAAAGGAGTAGGGCGCCAGCCCCATATGCCAGAGGTGGCAGGTTCAAATCCAACCCCGTCCAAAAACTGCAAAAAAAAATACACTGAAGTATTAACAGGGGGGATGAGATTCAGGGTCAACTCTGGGCTCTACTTTGGTGTCACTGAGTTTTATAAAACAAGCATGCAAGTTGTGTTCATTATAACCCCAGTACCTAGACTGAGTCCAGCATGGAAAGTATTAAATGAATGAATAGATATTTTTTAATTTTTTGAGACAGACTCTCATTCTGTTGCCCCAGACTGTGGCATCAGCCAAGCTCACAGTAACTTCAAATTCCTGGGCTCAAGTGATCCCTCCTGCCTCAGCCTCCTGAGTAGCTGGGACTACAGGTGCCTACCACAACACCTGGCTAATTTTTCTATTTTTAGTAGAAACAGGGAGTCTCACTCTTGCTCAGGCTGATCTTGAACTCCTGAGCTCAAGGGATCCTCCTTCCTCAGCCTCCCAAAGTGCTACGATTATAAGCATGTACCATCGCACCTGGTGGAATATTATTTTTTAAATAAAAATCATAGGAATGCATAAACACAGAACTTGAAGATCCCAAGAGCCTGGTCTCTAGTTGCCTGATGCGGTCTCCAGCCTCACCTCTACTTCTCTCCTCTCCAGTACAAGACCGCTGGGATTCGCTCTCTTCTCCGTATCCTGCAGCTTCATCAGCTTTTCTATCAGGAACATTTTATCTTTGCCCTCCTGCCAAGAGGGAAAACAAACACATAGATGAATGATGTTATGAGGCTGAGAAGCAACTGAGGGCAAGAAGGTTGATGATGTTCAGGCAGGTAAGGTCCCAGAAGTTGGATGGAGATAGCAGCCATGTTTGTGCTTAATGAGAGAAAAGAAACATTTTAATGCGAAGCCAAATTATCACCCCCTCTCTCCACCATGACTTCTGCATTATAACATTCTCCTCTAAAACAATTCCCCTAGCAAGATGGAGCAGCAGCCTCTAGTCTGCGGCCAGAAGCAACAACTTACATGCCCAGGACCAATAGTTTTCAGTATCCTCATTCCTGCCATGCTCCTTGCCCCACAAGCCTGTTCTGTGAAACTAGTATGGCCCGGGTCTTCCCTGCCCTCCCACTGAGAAAGCCAAAGTTCAGAGATTTGCCCCTCAAGGACGTTTCATTTCTCAAAGTTATCTGTGTTGATTGATGGAGGTCGAGGTTCAAGTTGGGCAGAAGAACAAAGGAAGGGGCAAGCCTTCTCACCAGAGGGTGTAATCAATCACTTCCCTGTGAATCCCTATAGCAGATAAGAGAGCAGAACATTCCACCTGTATGTAGAGGTAGTCAAGCGTGACCTGTTTGTCCCACCTAGGTCAACTGCAGCAGTCCCATTTCCATCCCTCTGTTTCTCCTTAAACTTTTACCCACTAATTTTAGCATCCACCAATGGATCTTTTTTTTTTTTGAGACAGAGCCTCAAGTTGTTCCCCTGGGTAGAGTGCTGTGGCATAGCTCACAGCAACCTCCAACTCCTGGGCTCAAGCGATTCTCCTGCCTCCGCCTCCCAAGTTGCTG
>NW_003852439.1:2503826-2533571 GCF_000181295.1 Otolemur garnettii
AAAAAAAAAAAAAAAAAAAAAAAAAAGGAATTAGTGCCCACTAATAATTGCCAAACTAGAAAAAAAAATTCTTTTCTCTTGGGGCCATGGTGATTTTTCTTTTAATTACAGGATTTATTTAGAGTTCATTAGTTATGTCTTTTGTTTTTAGGGGGATTTTTGAGGCAGAGTCTCACTCTGTTGCCCAGGCTAGAGTGCCATGGCATCAGCCTAGCTCACGGCAACTTCAAACTCCTGGGTTCAAGTGATCCTCCTGCCTCAGTCTCCTGAGTAACTGGGACTACAGGCACCTGACACAATGCCTGGATAATTTTTTTTCTATTTTTGGTAGATACAAGGGGACATCTTGCTATTCCTCAGGTTGGTCTCAAACTCCTGATCTCAAGTAATCTTCCTACCTCAATCTCCCAGGGTGCTAGGATCACAGGCACGAGCCACCTTGCTCAGCCAGGACCACAGTATTTTATTGGGTCAAGAGACATGTGAATTGTATATGTGTCACAAGGCCCCAGGGTCAAAACTAGCATGAGTTAAACACAACTCACATGGCAGTTAAAGTGTTAAGTCCCTGAACTGTCTTTGATGTGACCAGCTTGTTTGGAAATCTCTGGCCACTAGGGGGTGTTTTCACACTCTGGGGCAAATTAGAATTACCTAGAAGAGTGTGCAAAACTGCAGACTCCCAGGCCATCCCTAATAGATTTTTATCTAGAGGCTAAACCGCATTGTAGTTAAGAACACAAATTTTTGAGTTGCCTGGTTCACATCCCATCCTTTACTGGTCCTGTGACTTAGGGCAGACGGCTTCACCCTGTGAGTCTCAGTTTCTTTAATATTAAAATGGGAGGATAAAGAAATGAAAAGATTGGCAGCACCTGTAGCTCAGCGGCTAGGGTGCAGGCCACATACACAGAGGCTGGTGGGTTCAAACCCCAGCCCATCCAGCTAAAACAGCAATTACAACCACAACAAAAAAATAGCCAGGAATGGGCAGTGCCTGTGGCTCAGGGAGTAGGGCGCCAGCCCCATATACCGAGGGTGGTGGGTTCAAACCCAGCCCCAGCCAAACTGCAACAAAAAAATAGCCGGGCCTGTAGCAGGCCCCTGTAGTCCCAGCTACTCAGGAGGCAAGAGAATCGCCTAAGCCCATGGAGTTGGAAGTTGCTGTGAGCTGTGACTTCACTGTACTTCACCCTTGGGTTAGTAAGTGAAACTCTTGTCTCAAAAAAAAAAAAAAAATAGCCAGGCAAGTGCCTGTAGTCCCAGCTACTTAGGAAGCTGAGGCAAGAGAATCACTTAAGCCCAAGAGTCTGAGGTTGCTGTGAGCTGTGATGCCACAGCACTCTACCGAGGGCAACATAGTGAGACTCTGTCTCAAAAAAAAGAAAGAAAGAAAGAAAGAAATGAAAAGAGGGCAGCGCCTGTGGCTCAAAGGAGTAGGGTGCCGGCCCCATAAGCTGGAGGTGGTGGGTTCAAACCCAGCCCCAGCAAAAACTGCAAAAAGAAAGAAATGAAAAGGTTGATTAAAAATTAGATAGGAATTTTTGTTTATCACTTAACACAAGGCCAAGCATCATGTAAGTACACAACAAATGTTATCTGTTGCTGTATTGGTTGAGAGAAGCAGGCAGCAAGAATTTGCTTTTTTTTGAGACAGAGCCTCAACCTGTTTCCCGTGGGTAGAGTGCAGAGGCATCACAGCTCACAGCAACCTCCAACTTCCTGGGTTAGAGGAGTCTCCTGCCTCTACCTCCCAAGTAGCTGGGACCACAGGCGCCCTCCACAACAATGGAGGCAGGAGACTCCTCCAATGATGGTTGCAGCCATCATTGTTGTTTGGCGGGCCCAGACTGGATTCAAACCCTCCACCTTAGGTGTATGTGGCTGGCGCCTTAGCCACTTGAGCCACAGGCGCTGAGCCAGAATTTGCATTTTTAACAAGCATCCAAGTGTTTTTGATGTAAGTGATTATACTTTCAGAAGGATTATTGCAGAGCCTATTCCCAGCCTCTTTTTCTGGTTTCTTTTGGAGATAACGTCCTTGGCTTTGTGGTCCATTGTCTGGGTAAGACTCCAAGCAGGCAGATCTATGCTGATGTCTGTAGAACCTTCAAATCATGCCATCCAAAGGTTTCCCCAGTTGACTTAGCACTATACCCCTACAATGCAAGGCTTTGAAACCAAATCCTCCTGTTCTGAAATCTTCATAAGACCTTCCCAAACCATCCAGAGCTCTCTATCAGAAACATTGATGATATTTCTGAAGGGAAAAATGCATAACTAATCTATGCCTTTACTTTACATTCCAAAAGAAAAACTGAAATTCTCTGAAACCCCAATGGCTCAAGTAGATACAATGGGGGTTTCTGCTTCTTTCCCATGCTCTTAGACACAAGAATTCATGTCTCTATTTTTTAAAGATGGGGGTCTCACTCTTGCTCAGGCTGGTCTCAAACTCATGAGCTCAGGCAATACACCTGCCTTGGCCTCCCAGACTGCTGGGATTACAGGTGTGAGCCTTGGCGCCCGGCCACAAAAATTATTTTAGGTAGACAAATCCTTGCTTATAAATGCTAGAGGAATCGTAGACTATGTTGTAATTTTTAAGGAAATGAATGGATGTTCTAGGCATTACTAAACAAAAGCTGCTAAATCCATTAGGTAGAAGGCTTATGGGAGCCTTAAGATGGATGAACCACGCTAAAAGAGCTTGGACCAGCTGATCACTGTTAATATCACAGAGAAAGTAACACCCGGACCTTATCTGTCTCCAGGCAGTGTCACAGAAGGACATTGCAAAGCCTGCCTACAATTGGATTTGGATCGAATCGGGTCTCTGGCTCTCATCACCACTTTACAGGAAATAAGAAATATACCAAATACCACCACAGGGTTGAAAATCAGATATAAGCAGAATATGGGAAATACGTAAAACAAATAGCCTGCATTCTCCAACAATAAAAAGGCAAGAAAAGGGGGGCTGTGGATTAAAAGAAAATTAAGTCTATAATCAAATGCAACATATGACCTTTTTCAAATTCTGATTTGAATAGCTCTACTGTAAAAAGAAACTTAATGGCACAATTAGGGAGATTTGAACATTCGACTGGATTTTAGATGACAGTGAATTACTAAGTTTTTTTCCTGCTGTGATGATGATATTGTGGTTATTTTTGTTTGTTTGTTTGAGATAGGATCTCACTCTGCTGCCCAGGCCAGAGTACAGTGCTGTCATTATAGCTCACAGCAACTTCAAACTCCTGGGTTCACTCAATTAGCTACCATGCCCAGATAATTTTTCTATTTTTTGAAGAGACAGGCTCTCAATATGTTGCCCAGGCTGGTCTTGAACCTCTTGGCCTCAAGTGATCCTCCTGCCTTGGGCTCCCAAAGCGTTACAGGTATGAGCCACCATGCCCATGTTGTGGTTATATTTTTCAAAAGTTATTATCTCCGGCTCGGCTTCTGTGGCTCAAGTGGCTAAGGCGCCAGCCACATACACCTAAGGTGGCAGGTTCAAATCCCCAGGCTGGGCCCGCCAAACAACAATGATGGCTGCAACCAAAAAATGGCCAGGTGTTGTGGTGGGCGCCTGTAGTCCCAGCTACTTGGGAGGCTGAGGCAGGAGACTCGCTTGAGCCCAGGAGTTGGAGGTTGCTGTGAGTGTGATGCCATGGCACTCTACCCAGGGGGACAGCTTGAGGCTCCGTCTCAAAAAAAAAAAAAAGTTATTATCTCCTAGAGATATATACAAAAGTTATAAGAGATTAAAAATGTATACAGCATAAGACTTTCTTTAAAATAACAGAGTTGTAGGGAAGAGATCATGTAGGTGAAATAAAAGTATACGCATGTTAATGGCTGGGTGACAAGGATATGCCTGTACTAATGTTCTATTTTAGAATGTTTAAATATTTCCCTCGGAAGTGCTAGAAAGAGTGGAGAGGGTAACAGAAGTGTCCAGTGCGACTTACATTGATGATCTGTTCGTGGAGCAGCCTGATCATAATCTTCCTCCCCTCAGTGATCTGCCAGTAAAGGTAGGTGATGATTCTGGAAGAGAAGAAAAGAATGAAAAACACTTTTGTCCATGGGTTGTAGAATTTCAATGGGAAACTTCAAAGGAACAGAAATATTTGCTTACAAATAGATTTTGGCCCAAACATGTTCTTGAAAAGGTGTCAGGGTGAGTTATAGGTCATGTATAGTAGAGAAATCCTTAACCTGCCTGCATACAGAATCTCCTGGAAGACGGAGATAAGACCCATGCCAGGGTCCCTCCTCCAACCGATTAACTGAGCATCTCGGGACATGGGGCCAGATATCAGCATTTTAAAAACATACATGATTCTGATGTGCAGCTAGAGTTTGTGAATCTGGACACTGCCGTTCTCAACTTTGATGTGATATACATTTCCTGGGGTTTGGTTCAAATACAGATTTTGGTTTAGTAGGTCTGGGGTAGGGCCTAAGATTTAGCATTTTTGACAAGCTGCTGCAGTGATAAATATATCATATATGCAGTATTTTGTCTTTGTCCCTAGCTCTAACCCTTGGACTTTCTGAATGTTAATGAGATGCTTGGTGGCTGGGGGCCCCTAGGTAGCTTCAGGATAGGAGCTGGTTACCAGAAGCCCAAGGCATGTTTAAGCATAATTAAAGGGTTGGTATTTTCAGCCGTACCCGCTTGTGACCTCTGGGAGAACAGAGGGACTGCAAACTGAATGATTCACTAGTGGCCAATGATGTAATCAATCACGGCGTGGAAGCTCCACACCACCCCCTTCCCACACTCCTTGCCCTCGGCATGTCTTCCATTTGGTCCTTCCTAAGTTGTACATTTTTTATGAAACCAGCAATAGTAAAACGCCTTCCTGAGTTCTGTAAGTCATTCCAGCAAATTATTAAACATGAGAAGGGCGTTATAAGAACCCTTGCACGTATAGCTGGTAGGTCAGAAGTATAGGTGATATGCTAGAGCTTAGGACTGGCATCTGAGGTGGGGGCAGTCTTGTGGGACTGAGCCTCTAATTCATGGGATCTAATGCTAGGTCAGGTAGGTAGTGTCATAATTGAATTAAATTCCTTGATACCCAGTTGATGTTTGGAGAGTTTGAGAATTGGTTGCTATGAGAGATATGCACAGGCCCAGTAAATTAGGAGGAGCTTGGAGGAGTGAGACACCAGAACTCATCTTTCTAGGGAGCCAAGTGGCAGCCTGGTATCTGGGAGGGAAAGCATGACCTAGAGCCAGAAGAGCCAGGCTCCAGTATCCTCTGTCTCTCGGAGGCCCTGCAGTCTCTCTCTCTCATCCTGTCTTTGCAAGTCACCCTGTCTTTATAAGTCTCATCATTCTTATCTGTAAAATCGAGGAGTTGCTCTACAGTTTACATCGGTGATTTTCAAGCTGTGCTCTGCAAGAGGATCTTGGGTGTGCCACAGAAATTTTTAAAGATCATTAATTAAATTATTTTTGAAAGAACTTTATAGCACAGTAAGTATATTCTTTTTTGTACTCTCTCTCTCTTTTTTTTTTTTTTTGGTCAACATAATTTAAATGTGTTGCAGAAGTTTGACTATAGGTTCAAGTGTGCCATGAGATGAAAAAGGTTGAAAACACTGGTCTACATCAACTGCCTCCAATAGTTTGTTTTTGAGTTGTGTCTCTTGACATGAGGAATTACAATCTCAAATGCCGTAAGGGCTAAGATTTTAAACAGGGACTGTCACATATCAACCATCTAATTATGACAGGCAGGAAAATGTGCCCAGTGTTAGCAAATGTACTTTTTCACAAGAAGTCAGACATTGCTCTTTTTGTTTCCAGCTTCATGCAATAGTGGCATAAGACTGTTCTTTTTTAATTTGAAAATTAAACCATGCTAGCCAGCATATCAATAATGCCCAAACCATTTTAACATAGCACAGTCTCAGAAAGAATCCAATATACAGAGGCTGCCAAAAAAATGTATACACTTTAAGAAAGGAAAAACCTGTATTAAAATTGTAATATTCAGGTCAGGCACAGTGGCTCTTGCCTATAATCCCAGCACTTGGGAGGCCAAGGCAGATAGATTGCTTAAGCTCACAGGTTTGAGATTAGCCTGAGCAAGAACGAGACCCCATCTCTAAACAAATAGCCAGGCATTGTGGCAGGCACCTGTAGTCTCAGCTACTTGGGAGGCTGAGGCAAGACAATCGCTTTAGCCCAAGAGTGTGATGTTGCTGTGAGCTAAGATGCCACCGCACTCTACAGAGGGTGACAAAGTGAGACTTTGTCTCAAAAAATGAAGTAAAATTGTAATGTGCAATATATACTGATAATGTTTGTTATCTTGTATCTTTTGTCTCTTATAATTTCAGAAGTTAAACATGACTTGAGTAATACAATTTTTTTTTTTTCTGAGACAGAGTCTCACTATGTCGCCCCTAGTAGAGTGCCATGGCATCACAGCTCACAGCAACCTCACACTCTTGGGCTTACGCGATTGTCTTGCCTCAGCTTCCCATATAGCTGAGAGGCCCAGCTAGAGTATTACAATTTTAAAACAGTTTTTTTCCTTTCTGAAAATGCATATTCATTTTTTGGCACCCTGTCTATAATTTTCCTCAACATTCTTATATCCATTTTTTCATGGTATTCTCATAGCCTCTCTTAAGTGGAACAAACAGAATGAATAGAATAGGAAATATTCAGGAAAAAAAATATTCATACAGGGAAAAAAAAAAACTAGGACAAGAAGATGTTAAGTAACTTATTAAAACCTATTTACATGTAGAATCTCCCATAACAGCCCTCTGCTTTCCAACCAAACATCTCTAGGGCTGTCCACATCTCATATTAATAAAGTGCCACCCCCAGCTCTTAGCTTTCCCCCCCCCAACTAGCTTCCAAGGGGCCCCACTTACAGCACAATGAGGGTGAGGATGAAAAAGAAGTGCACGCTTCCAATGAGGTTCTGATAGATCCAGACCACCCACAGGTAGCCAGGTCTTTTCCTTAGGGTGTCGATCCAGCTGTAGATGGAGTGAATGAAGAAAGGCAGACCCCGAAACGGACCACAGTCCACTGAAGGTTTCAATCTGGTAAAATAAGGATGGGAAAACATCTCTAGCGCAAGACACAGATATAGTTACTACTTCATTTTTATTTTTCAAATACAAAATTATAAACCCTGTCAAGAAAGACCAGGTAGAAAATGGGTTCCCAATAACATGGAATTTTAAGGCAACAAAAGTCTAAAAAGGCCACAAAAGAGAAGTAACACCACTGCCATTTGAACAATGGCTGCTCACTTGTGTTTTTTTGGCATTGTTAGTCACTGAATCTGGGTTTTTCTCTGAATTCCACCCAGAGCATCCACTACTCAATTTTATCACAAAATACTCGCTTTCTACACACATTTTAAAACAAACAACCACCATAAACAAATTGATGCAAATACAATAGGGCCTGAACAATCTCAGTAGTGGATGAAAGACATTTTGCAGAATTCTGCCAAACAAAAGGGTTGAATAGGCTGTGGGCAAAGAAAATGGGGGGAGGGGAGTTAAGGAAGGAAATATTTTAATACATGATGCTGTACTTTTTGCAAAATAAAATTCACATTTAGTAACACACTAATGAATTTTACCTCCAAAGAGAATAGTGCAAAAAACATTCAAAAATTAAAAAAAAAATAGTGCACTGGAAAAGTATTTGGCTAATGGTGGAGAGCTGTGGGCAGCAGACCCAGAAAACATCCCCCCTTGCAGATCCCGGGGTAACTGATCATTCCTGTTGTCAGAAGCCCAGGGAAAAACTTGCAGCGTGATCACCAGCCTGCTACAATTTCAACTGTAAGCAACACACTGTAAAGAGCCAAAGAGGAGCCTCCCAGTGGCCAAAGGGAACAAACCTAGAAAGCAGTAAAATGGGACGCAACCCCCATTCAAATCCCAGGCATGTGGGCAAGTCCCCAAAAGTTGCTATTAAAAAACACCTCATTTCCCAAAAAGACATAATACATACAAATCTCAGGGATAATCGGAAAAGTCATCAGAGAAATGCTGAATGAAAATCCAGCTCTTCAACTCATAACATCTCAGTGCTGAAACGCACCCTCTAGTCATCCAGGCAACCAAGCCTCTTGCTTTCTTAGAAGGGTTGCGATTGCTCGATGACACCAAGGGGCTTTACAGAGCAACTTTTTAAACTTTCCTTTTGGCTTGGCACCTGTGGCTCAAGTGGCTAAGACGCCAGCCACATACACCTAAGGTGGCGGGTTCGAATCTAGCCCGGGCCACCCAACAACAATGACGGCTGCAACCAAAAAATAACTGAGCATTGTGGCGGGCACCTGTGGTCCCAGCTACTTGGGAGGCTCAGGCAGGAGACTCACTTGAGCCCAGGAGTTAGAGGCTGCTGTGAAATCACCCAGGTTGACAGCTTGAGGCTCTGTCTCAAAAATAAAATAAACTTTCCTTTTGGGCCAAAACCTGAGCCTGTGAGGATTTGAGCAGCCCTGTAAGACCCTATGACACCAGTTTCCAAAGATTCTGAGGTTTAGCCCTTCCTTCCCAGATATAATATCAAATACATAAAATCTCCTATCAGATTATATCTTATACTTTGAAATATGGAAGCATATTTTAAATATGCTCCCAAGGCATTTATTTATTACAGTGTTCTCTGCCAAGATTTCACATTAGCTTAAAATTCAATTCAGTCTTTACATTTCTCTAAGGTAGTAGACCTCAGCATATTACATAACACCTTTGTCCTATGCAATGGTGAGCCTCCCACCCCAGCAGCCTTTCTGCTCCCAGGTTCACACGGTGAGCCCCCCAGCAGCCTCTCTGCTCCCAGATCCACATAGCAACCCCCTGAAGCTTCTCTGCTCCTAGGTCCACACGGTGAGTTCTGCACAGCCTCTCTGCTCCCCAAGCGAACCAACTAGATGTTAATAGGGCTCCCTACAAGGTAAAAGCTTCTTACTCAAACTTAATGAAAAAGGAGTGAAACTTCTGTAAAGTGCTCTTTAAGAAGAGGTACTTTTTGTTTATGAAAAGAAACCAGTGAGTCCCCTGAGAATAATAAAGGGGAATATTTTACAATGAAGCATATGATTTGGAGTGCTGGTCCAGGCTGTTAATACTCTTCTTGTTCCTTCGTAAGTAACATAAACCCTTCATGTGTGTCATAGACAATGTCTGCTATCCTCTGCAATACAAAGTCATTTCCCCCCTTGTTCTCCTGGCAAATCAATTCAATGTCCCTTAGCTTTCTGAAGTAGAAATCTCTCTTTTTCTCCAAGTCTTCAAGGGCAAGTTGCAATGCTCTGACCTGCTCCATCAACTCGGCTGCCTGCTCATCCCTACTGCTTCCCACCATGTCAGGGCCAGCCTTTGGTTTATGTGGGCCTCAAGTACCAAAGAAGGAAGCCACTGCAATTTCTTGACCTTGTCTGGCAGCTATTCCATCATAATTTGCATGCAAAAACTTTTCAAACAACTGAACAAATTCCCAATTGTCCCGAAACTTTCCTTTTACTAATTTATCCAGAGGAACGATTTTATCAACTCCCATCCTCTTGAAACCTGCTTATAGTACTTTGAAATTCTGGATATACTCATCTTCTAGCTTAGCCAGGAATTTCACTTTCTTCAAGGCAATGGAACCAGGGAACAGCACGTCCATAAGCTGACAATAGACAGCCCCTGAGCACAACTGTTCCATCTTTGTCAGATGCAGCTGCAGAGACTCATTGATCCAAGCCAGTATGTCGTGACGACTTAAGTTATCACCAGTGACTGATGTCCAGTGTACATTCACTACCATCTTTGTCTCTCGACAGAACCGTGTGCACTGCCAGTGCCCAGCTTGGGTTCCATCTTTGTCTGGTTCAAACCGCCCTGCCCCACCCATGTGATGACCTCATACGCACGCATCCACGTAAAAGAGGTATATTTTAGAATTGACGTGTCCAGTCTGGGCTCTGTACTTAGAAATAGCAATTCTTGCCTGTTCCACCCACATGCTCCTTGAAAAACAGAAATGCTGTCACTCACGGCCTTGCTGGTGTGACTTACACTCCAAGGGTCAGCTTTTGGACCAGAGGCATCACCTAATCCAACAGTGGCCAATCCAAAGGCCAGACAATGTCTTAGCTCTAAAAAATGAATTGGGGTGATCAGACTACCTTCTTGGGAACTTCAATTCAGAAATTCAAAGAGGAGGGCTGTCAATTATAGAAGCTGCAGCTGGCAATGAGGATCAGGTGTGGTCAGTTGTTGTGAATGAGCAGAGGACAAGGAACTGGTTAGGAAGAAAGAAAAGGGAGTAGTAGGCCAAGAGGAACAAGGACACTGTGAAGCAAAGCGGCCTTCTCTGAAGCTGCCTGTGTTCCTGATGGCTCCAGATCCATAGGTCCTAAATATCAACTCCTCGGTTTGTTCATTCACTCACCCATTAGTTTGCTCATTCATTTATTTAACAGAGGTTTATTCTACCAAGCTCTGTTCTAGACAGGCTCTGGGGGTTCCATATTAAATAAGACATAGTCCCTGCCTTCCTGGACACACATTCTAGCAGGAAAGATGGATAAGTAATGAGTAAACAAAGCCTCAAATAAAGGTGTTTCTAATTATGAAGGATGGAACGAAGGAAAGAAACTCAGGCCTGAGAGAGAGCAGTGGTAGGGACAGACAACTGACCATGAGGGCTGTGAAGGTCAGATTTGAAGATGACCTTGGAGCTGGGAACCTGGAGAGTGGAGAGAAGGCAGCCGAGCAAGGGGAGAGCACTTCCCCCAGGGCACCCTGACTATAGGGAATGGGCCTGTGGTGGAGGGTCTGGAACCTAGAGAGCTGCAGGGAGAGGAGGCCAGATGGGTAGGAGGGAGCCCGGTCACTCAGCCATTCATATAACAGAAATGAAACTCCGTTGTTGATGTGGGGGCTGGGAAGTTTCAGTTCCTGGCAGAAGTGAGGAAGCTACTCCTGACTATAGCACTTTGATGGGTGGTGATCAAACTAGGATTTGTTCCCTCCCTTTATTTTATTTACCTATCTAGTTTTTGCTCCAACTCTTGCTCCACTCTGTTGCTCCAAACTAGAGTGCCATGGCATCCTCATGGCTCACAGCAACCTCATACTCCCCAGTTCAAGTGATCCTCCTGCCTCAGCCTCCCAAGTGGTGGGGACTACAGGTGCCTGCCACAACGTGCCTGACTAATTTTTCTATTTTTAGTAGAGATGAGGTCTCGGTCTTGCTGAGACTGATCTCAAACTCCTCAGCTCAAGGAATCCTCCTGCCTCAGCCTCCTAGAGTGCTAGGATTATAGGTGTGAGCCACTATGCCTAGCTCCTCCTTTGATTTTAGTGTCTATGGTTACCAAGGAAACAGATTAAGCACTGTGTCAAGCAAGTCTTTTCTTTCTTTCTTTTTTTTTTTTTTGAGACAGAGTCTCACTTTGTCACTCTTGGTAGAGTGCCATGGCATCATAGCTCGTAGCAACCTCCAACTCTTGAACTCAAGCAATCTTCTTGCCTCAGCCTCCTGAGTAACTGGGACTATAGGCGCCCACCATAACACTTGGCTATTCTTTTTAGAGCCTGGATCTTGCTCTAGCACAGGCTGCTCTCCAACTCCTGAGCTCAAGCAATCCACCTGGCTGGGCCTCCCAGAGTGCTAGGATTATAGGTATAAGCCATAACACCCAGGGTTTTGACATTTAGGGTCTAACTGTCCTTCGTAGGCTGCAGAGCACACCTTTCATATGCAAACCAATCAATCCAGACCCCATACCCCCAACCACCTCCTACTCTTATAGGCTCTCACACTGTAAGCTACTCTTCTCTAGCCTTAATCACCCCAGGGCCAGGTGCCAGACAGCTCAGGACAGGCCCTGAACCCCAGAGCCTGCTGAGATTACTCAGACTAGTAGAACTGAGTCTTCTTCCCTTGCCTTCCCCATTCCTTACCACAGGAACCACAGCAAAGGCTCTCTCCCACCTCTTTCCCTTGTTCCCTCTGCCTCCTGGTGGTCCCGTGAAGCCCTGCATGGCACTGAGAAGCCTCCTCCTCTTAGGAACTATAATAAACTATCTTTTGGGGGGCAATCATCTCCTGATCTGTTGGCCTCGCCATCCCTGAATCATAATAAAACCTACATCTTAAAACAAATGCCCACCCAGTCTCTAAACCCTCACCCAGGGTCACCATCTCCTACCTCCAAATGGTGATGGCCAGGGTGCACAGGACACCAGTGAAGGACGGGAAAAAGAGCAGGAAGATGAAGAAAGTCATCATCTGGGAGGCTCGCCAGGCCTTGCTCGGAGGCTGGAAGTTCATCATCAGGCTGATCTGAAGAGAGAGAAGCAGCCACCCCTCATGTGTGACCAGAGGAGGGGCCAGAGGGAATCCTACCCAGGCACCAGCTTCCCTGTGTCCCCTTCTCTGCTCCAACCGCCACCAGGTCACATGCGTCAGGGCAAAGCCACCTGGTTGCAACATCAGACTGACTCACATTTTTGGCATAAAACATGATGAAAAGAGTAATCATTTGGATAAAGGGCAGCAGAGGGCAGAAGAAGATTCCAATCCTGTGAGGGAGAGAGGGTAAGCGTCAGAGGGCGGAGCAGACACAAGGAAGTGGGGGGGGGGTAAAAGCAGGGCGTGGGGGTGGCCTAGATCGTGTCTCTCCCAAAATCTATATGTCAAAGTCCTAACCTTTAGTACCTTACAATGTAACTGTATTTTGGAGGTGATTGAAGGAAAATGAGGTCACCATGGTGGGCCCTAGTCCAATACAACTAGTGTCCCTTAAAGAGATTAGGACACAGACATACACAGACATTAGGACACAAACATAGACAGAAAGGCAGGACCACGTGGAGTCCTGGGGAGAAGATGAATATCTAAAAGCCAAGGTAAGAGGCCTGGGACAGAGCCCTCCCTCGTGGCCTTCAAAAGAAATGGGCAGTGGTGTCCGTAGTACAAGGGGTATGGTGTCAGCCACATACACCAAGGCTGGCAGGTTCAAACCTGGCCTGGGTCAGCTAAAAAGGAACAATGACAACTGCAACAACAAAAGAAAGAAAGAAACAAAGAAAGAGAGAGAGAGAGAATGAAGGAAGGAAGGAAGGAAGGAAGGAAGGAAGGAAGGAACGAAAGAAAGAAAGAAAGAAAAGAAAGAAAGAAACTGGCCTTGCCAACACCTTGACCTTGGACTTCCACTCCCAGAACTATTGAGAAAATAAATGGGTGTTTTATAAGCCACCCAATCTGTGGTACTGTGTTCTGGTGGCCCTAGCAAAATAACACTGGGAGGAGGTGGGACTTATCACAGCAAAGCAGGCAAATTCCTGCCACACCCAATATCCACAGCTGCCTTCAGTCCCACTCTGGAAAGGATTTTGTTGAAAAACCACTCACACAGCCACTAGACCCACAGATGGCCTTCAGCATGCCCAAAGCTAACATGTCCCAAGCACGGGACATGGACATACCCTCTTGCCCTACCCCCTTCCATTTCTCTCCAGCCCCATCGTATTCCGGAAGGTCTGAGGGCCTGCTGGGACAAAGCATTCAACTGCATGAGTTACCAATGAGAAAAGCCTTTTCTTCCCAAGTCTCCTTCAATGCTCCTGAGCACCAAAATAAGAAAATCACAGTGTAGGGCTGAGAATGTCCTCAACTCCTAACACTTGCCAATTTCCCATCTTTTAAAAAAAGGAGTAGGCTTTGGACCAAGAGCCTCAGCGCACAGCAGAATCGAGCTAGAATCTAATGACTATTTAAAATGGAATAGCTTTTATTTTTCCAGTTACTTGTGATTTCTGCCAAATGGCACTGGTTTTCCACTAATGATTGTAAAATAAAAACTTCTTTTAAAATGTATTCGAGTGATTTTTAAAAGGCAAGCAATTTAAAAGAAAATATTATGTAGATAAAAATACAGGTGCTATGCCAAAAAATAGGCAGGCTGCTATGCAAAAGACTTAAGTTGGGAAAACATGTTCCCCACCCTGTCTCTGCGTCATCCCTGACACACACTACTTTTCTGTCATTCTATCATATTCTTTTCAAACTTAATCATCAAAGGCAACATTCTCCTACAACCCACAAAGGATAAACCTGCAATTGCCATGGTGAAAAAAGATGTGTGTTTTCAGTTGTGCTTATTGACAATTTATCAACAAAAACCTGAAAGGCCCAGAAGTAATGATGGTCATTTCTATTGTATTTTTCTCTGTGCATCTTTCATCAAATAATTAGTATTATGAGAGCTCAGAATCTAGGATTAAAAATGCCTGGCCACAGTGAGGTCTCAATAAATGTGGCTGTATTATCATTACCCTGTATCCTATAGTTAACCCACATTATTTTAGTTTTTTTAATTGGTTTTTTCTCCTTTTCCTTTACACCAAGAAGAAAGAATGTCCACATTATTTAAAAAAAAAAACAAAAAAAAAAAACTAGGGCCTGGGCAAGATGGTTTATGCCTATAATCCTAGAACTCTGGGAGGCCAAGGTGGGTGGATTGCCCTGAGCTCACAGTTCAAGACCAGCCTGAGCCTGAGTGAGACCCCTGTCTCTAAAAAAAAAAAAATAGCTGGGAGTTTGAGGTTATTGTGAACTATGACGCAATGGCACTCTACCAAGGGTGACAAAGTGAGTCTCTAGCTCAAAAAAATAAAACAAAACAAAAAAACAGGCTAGGCACAGTAGCTTATGCCTGTAATCCCAGCACTCTGGGAGACCAACGTGAGAGGATTGATTGAGCTCTGGAGTTCGAGATGAACCTGAGCAAGAGTGAGACTAGGCTTTAATAAAAACAGAAAAGTTACTATGAAACCAATTTATAATCACTCACACTTTCATATGAAAGATGAATCACAACTATAGCCCAGGATGAAGGAGGGAAAGGGAGGGCGGAAGGGAGGGGAGTGGGCTAGGGAGGGTTAATGGACTACACCTATGGAGCATATTGCAAGTACAAGTTGGATCTATCAGGTGAGGAACACAAATGTCTTAACACTGTAATTGGGTAAATGAGGTGAAGGCTATGTTAATTAGTAGGCTGTAAGCACTCCAATTTGTACGAATAATCAACACATTGAATCCCACAATGGCATAAATGTATTCATGATCTATGTACAAATGACTTAATTAAAAAAAAAAACCCAGAAAAATTAGCTGGGTGTTGTGGCAGGAGCCTGTAGTCTCAGCTACTTGGGAGGCTGAGGCAGGAAGACTGCTTGAACCCAGGAGTTTGAGGTTGCTGTGAGCTAGGCTGATGCCACAGTGTTCTAGTTTGGGGCAACAGAGTGAGACTCTGCCTCAAAAATAAATAAAGTAAAATAATAAAAAACAAAAAAACCCAAAAAACTCTTAAGAGTGCTTATAAGTACCATATGATCAAGCAATTCTAGGTTATATATCTGAGAGAACTGCAGGTGGGATGTGGAAGAGATACTTGCACACCCACGATCACGGCAGCACTATTGGCAACAGTCGAAAGGTAGAAGCAACCCGACCATCCATGGACCAATGAGTGGATAAATAAAATGTGGTCTATGCATACAATGAAATATTGGTCAGCCTTAGAAAGGGAATGCTACAACATGGATGAATACTGAGGACATTGCGCTAAGTGAAATAAGCCAGTGGAGAAAAGAAAAATGCTGACTGGGTGGCTCACACCTGTAAGCCTAGCACCCTAGGAGGCCACGGTGGGAGGATCACTTGAACTTGGGAGTTCAAGACCAGCCTGAGCAAGAGCAAGACCCTGTCTGTACTAAAAACAGAAAAAAAAAAAAAATTTAGCTGGGCATGGTGGCACATACTTGTAGTCATTCAAGAGGCTGAGGCAGGAGGATCATTGAACTCAAGAGTTTGAGGTTGCTGTGAGCTAACCTGAGACCATGGAACTCTAGCATAGGTGACAGAGGAGTAAGACTCTGTCTCAAAAAAAAAAGAAAGAAAGAAAGAAAGAAAGACCATATGAGGCATCTAGAGTAGTTAGGCTCATAGAAACAGAAAGTAAAATGGGGCTTGGCTCCTGTGGCTCAAGTGGCTAAGGCACCAGCCACGTATACCCAAGGTGGTGGATTCAAATCCAGTCCAGGCCGCTAAACAACAATGACGGCTGCAACCAAAAAATAGCTGAGCCTTGTGGCGAGTGCCTGTGGTCCCAGCTACATGGGAGGCTGAGGCAGGAGACTTGCTTGAGCCCAGGAGTTGGAGGTTGCTGTGAGCTGTGATGCCATAGCACTCTATCCAGGGGGGACAGCTTGAGGCTCCTGTCTCAAAAGAAAAAAAGAAAGTAAAATGGTGTGGTCCCAGTGTGACTGCTGTCTGTTGAGGATCTTAACCCAAAGCCTACTCTTTTTTTGTTTTTTGTTTTTTTAAAAGGGAAATTGGCAAGTGTTAGGAGTTGCCCCTAGAGCAAGTAAAATTGATTGTGGTGATGAGTGTACAACTCTGGAATGGCTAGAAAAGACATTCTAGCCCTGCACTGAGGAAATGAGGAATTGTAGCCTGATATGGCGTTTCAGTTTTGCAAGATTAAAAAGCCCTGAGAATGGCTGCCCAACCATGTGAATATACTCATTGTGCATTTTTTTTTACTACAATTAAAAAAGAGTGCTCGTAAGAATAACAACAGTTGTAATAACTCCATTTATATGTTTCTCAGTCACGCACATGCTAAGCCCTTAGTGTATATATTTTCATATTTAATCCTCTCCCCAACCCTGTAAGAGCTTTTATCTCCACCATTTGAAGATTAGAAAACTAAGTTTTAGAGAAGAGTTTCAGGAAGTTGGCCCAAGGCATTATAGTGGAAGTAATGTGGGTAAAAGGCTTTTGTAAGCTGCCAAATCACCAGCGGTGACTTGGCTGTGAGCAAATACATCACTTCAACTACCAGAGAGAAGTCCTCACTATCTCTAAAAATAAAGTCACTGACACTGAGTTATTTGCAGACAGCTAAATCACTCAAATCAACTTGAAACAGTCAGAAAACAAAATACTTTCCAGTTATATGGCATATTGGAGTTTGCAAAGTAGCTTTCATCTATCATGGCATTTAATCCACAACACAATTCAAAGGCAGCTATTATTTTTTATTTTTATTTTATTATTTCTTTTTTTTGAAACAGAATCTCAAGCTATTGCCCTGAGTAGAGTGCCATGGAGTCATCATAGCCCAAAGCAACCTCCAACTCTTGGGCTCAAGCAATCCTCTTGCCTCAGTTTTTTGTATTTTTAGTAGAGACAGAGTCTTGCTCTTGCTCAGACTGGTCTCGAACCCGTGAGCTCAAGCAACATACCTGCCTTGGCCTCCCAGAGTGCTAGGATTACAGGCGTGCACCACCTCGCCCGGCCAAAGGCAGCTTTATTATGTGCATTTCACAGGTGAGGAGATTGAAACCCCATTCTGTCTATCCACTCATTTGTCCATGAACACTTGAGTTGCTTCCACCTTCTCACTGTTGTGAATAATGCTGCTATGAACATAGGTACGCAAATGTCTCTTCCAGATCCTTCTTTCGCTGCTTCTGGATGTATACCCAGAAGTAGAATTGCTCAGTCATATAGCACTTATAAGCCCACTTCTATTGTTCTTTATTCCAAAAAAAGTAATGTGGGTAAATTATATAACACAGGGTAATAATACAATAGCTCCATTTATGGAGGCTCAGAGAAGCCCAGTGACCTCAGTGAGTGTCAGAGCCAGCCCCAGAATCAAAGTTTATCCAATTCCAAATCTACTACTTTCAAATTACCCACCCCACCATCAGGTGGAACCTGGAAATGTGATATACCACCAGGAGTCTGGTATTAATTCCATCAATCTAAAATAAAAAAAGGAAAAATAGTCACTGACTATTGGTTTGAGATTTTTAGATGAGTTTATAAAAAAAATTCATGCAACCAGCTGGCTATTCTCAACACACACACACAGTTGCTAAACCAGAAGTCTTAAATCCCAAAGACCACTAGAGACCCCACCAGGTGGCACATCCGTGGAGCAGGACAAATATAGAAACACACTGCCTTCTTGCCCTTTGTTGACTCTCTCACTTCTCTTGAGACATGGAAGCAAAGTCAAGTCTGCATCCAAACTAACACCAAAAGGCAGCAAGAAATGGCAGCTCAGTGCTGAAAGACAATAGTTCAAGGGGGAAACTGTGGCAAACCAGAGATGCTCACCCCAGATCAAGGCCTGGCCAAATATTACGATGATGAGAGATGGCCACATCTTTCTGGAGAGAAGCCAGAAATTTAAATTATATGTGAAATCTCCTAATTCTTAAATATGAGTGATTGTCTCATCCATTTCGGTGGCTATAATGAAATGCCATAAACTGGGTGACTTATAAAGAACAGAAACTTATTTCTCACAGTTCTGGAGGTTGGGAAGTCCAAGATCAAGGTGCCAGCAGATTTGTGTCTAGTGAGGGCTTGCTTTCTGGTTCATACATGGTGCCTTCCTGCCTGTGAGGTGTCCTCACATGTGGAATGGGCAAAGGTTTTCTCATATGCCTCATTTAGGACACTAAACCCATTCATAAAGGATCCCCCACCCAAAACCAAAACACCTCTCAAAGATTCCAACTCCTAATACCATCACATTGGGGGTTAGGTTTCAACATATGAATTTAGGGGACATACAGACTTTCTAACTACAGTAGTAGTTAATTAAAATTTGTAGGAAAAGTACCATATAGGACAAGCAAAACACACGTGTAGGTGGGACATGGCCTGTGGGTCTGCAAGTTAAGATCTCTGCTTTATACTGATTCTGAAGCCCTCAAGTTTTCACAAAGAAAAAGAATAGTCTATTTTCATTCTTTTTTTTTTTGGAGATGGAGGTCTTACTATGTTGCTCAGGCTGGAGTGTAGTGGCTATTTACAGGCGCTATCCCACTACTGATCGGTATGGGAGTTTTGACCTGCTCTGTTTCTGACCTGGGCCAGTTCATCTCTCCTTAGGCAACCTGGTGGCCCCCCAGCTCCAGGGAGGTCACCATATTGATGCCAAACTGTGCAGACATCCGATTGGCATAGTGTAATACAGCCCAGAACTCCTGGACGAAAGTGAACCTCCTGTCCCAGTCTCCCGAGTAGCTGAGACTACAGGCATGTGCCACTGCATCTGGATTTTTCTTTTTCTCCCTTTTTTTTAGGGAAAAGAATAGTCTAAATGCTAAATATTCATGGCTCTCAAACTGGCTGGATTTGGTAACATCCACATCACTTTAAAAACAACACATTTTGGAGTCTTATCACCAAAATGCCAAATCCATGGTCAGGCCAGAACTACCAAGTATCCCACAGAGTCACAAAACTTACCACACCAGAGTTTGTGCATAGATCAGTTCTAGAACATTCCTGGCAATGTCAAACTCCTGTAAGCCAAGATTTGCGATAAACTTCATCCCAATGATTCTGTGAAAACATACTGGGGTGAGTTCTCAAATCATGCCTAAACCAAAACCTCTTTCAAGAACCCCCCAGACTAAAACAATCAACAAAAGAGACCCTCACAGTTTGGAATTAACTTGTATAAGATCCCTTGCAAACTTAAAAGTTCTAGGTATATAAGCATAGTTTTGAAGAACTAGTTGAGAGAATTGAGAGAAAATAGATTGAACATAATATATTTCAGTGGGGGTACCACTAATGTGGTTTAAAAAAATTCTAGAGATCATTTGTTACCCTAATTATTTAAACTATCCCACCTATTATTTGTTTATACTCCTCTTTTCTTATTAAACCTTTTTGCATAAACCAGATAAATTCAGCACCTCTGAACTCAAAATTCAAATTTGTGGCTACTACTAGCAAATGAATGATATTTTTCTGTTTTCTAAATCCATAAGGAGGAAATCATTTACTCTGGACAACTTGATTGAGACCATATCAATTTCTTCATAAAAGAGGAGTCACCAATAAAAAAGTTCTGTCAAAAAACTTTTTTCACCTTTATTCTAGGCCATGGACAGAAACTGGCATAAAAGTGTGTTTTAGGGGTGGCACTTATGGCTCAAAGGAGTAGGGCGCCGGCCCCCCATATGCCAGAGGTGGTGGGTTCAAACCTAGCCCCGGCCAAAAACTGCAAAAAAAAAAAAAAAAAAAGAAAAAAAAAGTGTTTTGGTAGAACCGACTGAGGAAATTTGGCATTGATCCTACCCACAAAGGTAAGAATCAACATTGGGTCATAACATCTGATCACCACAGCACATTTCGGAAATACACAAATGTCTACAAGGAATGAGAGGCTCATCGTGGTATTGACATAACAAAGAACTACACAGGGGCCAAGGATGACAGTGCCTCAGTTTTGTAGACCTGCTATCTAATATAAATATTAGCACATTAATTAAATTAAATTAAAACAATGAGATGAACTATATGTTCTGACATGAGAAGATGTCAAGGCTTAGTGATCGATAATAAAAGCAAACTCTACAACGACTTTGCAGTGTGAACCAGTTTTTTGTTTTGGAAAATTATACATCAGTATACTGTATAGTTGCACACAGCAATGGGTACATATAAAACTCTGGAGGAATACAAACTAGAATTCTAAATTATCTAATCCTACAGATAAGATTTCAATTAGCTCAGTTTTTGTCTTTCATTCCTTAAGGCTTTTTATTTTTTGCAAAAGAAGATTGTAAAGGGTCAAGAAAACCAAATGAACTATGACAACAGGACTGTAAGGTTAAGGTGAAATTTTCATTAATTTGAAAGAGAACAATAGCCCAAAGATGATAGGCAGACTTAGAACAGGGCACACTTTGATCACATAAGGGACCTGAACTGCCCACTCAGCCAAGTATCAGCTTCTGGTTACGGACCCAGGTACTAATTACTCACTAATGACAAATATTTACCTTCTCAGAAACTCCCCCAGGAAAGAATCGGCTAAAGAGAACACGAAATCCATCAGAAGGAGCCGGTAGATTTCCTGTCCAATGAGAGTTTCCCAACACTGGAAGGCAAACAAGAGTGAGGATGCTGGAAGGGGCTGCGGCAGCAGCTCAACGCCCGTCTTGTCAGAACCTGGCTGGAGGCTCAGTTTGACCGAGTCCTTGTGTATCCAGAAAAGTAGACCCTTCTCTGCAGAAATGTAGCTGAGTTTCTTTTCAGGGGTACTTATTCTCTTTTTGCCTCATTCTTCCCTCTCATTAAGGATTACCTTCCACAAATATCAAAACTTTCTCTTCTCGCGATCTCTCCCCTTAAAATGTTTCATCTCCGTCCTATCCCTCTGGATTCAGATTCTCAGCCAGGGCTAGTCAGTTTCTTCCAGAGAGCAGGCGGCTAAGGATGGCTAAGAATGCCTCCACTCTTTTTGCTTATTGACCTCACAAAAAAAAAAAAGCAATTAATATCTGCTTAATTAAGAAAATTACCCAGAGGTTTAGCAGGCAACTGTAAACTGAATGTTTAAATTAGTTTAAAAACTGGCGGTTAAGGCTGGGCGCCTGTAGCTCAGGGGCTAGGGCACTAGCCATATACACCAGTGCTGGTGGTTTCAAACCCAGCCCGAGCCTGCCAAACAACAATGACAACTACAACAACAAATAGCCAGGTGTTGTGGCAGGCGCCTGTAGTCCCAGCTACTTGGGAGGCTGAGACAAGAGAATCGCTTAAGCCCAAGAGTTTGAGGTTGCTGTGAGCTGTGACACTATAGCACTCTACTGAGGGTGACACAGTGAGACTCTGTTTCAAAAAAAACAGGCTCAGCACCTGAGCTCATTGGCTAGGGTGCCAGCCACATACACCAGAGCTGGCGGATTCAAATCCTGCCTGGGCCCGCCAAACAACAATAACAACTGCAACCAAAAAACAAAACAAAACAAACAAACAAAAATACAGCCAGGCATTGTGGTGACCACCTGGAGTCCCAGCTACTTGGGAGGCTGAGGCAAGAGAATCACTTAAGCCCAAGAGTTGGAGGTTGCTGTGAGCTGTGACCCCACTGTACTCTACCGAGGGCTACATGGTAAGACTCTATCCCCAAAAAACAAACAAATAAATAAATAAACTGGTGGTTATATAACCTTTGCAGAAGTCAGTGCTATCAGCTCATAGACTGGGAGATTTTAGGTTTGGCTGAAGAAGGAAGGGAAGTTTTGGATGCACAGCCCAAGGATGGAAGGATGGATGAGTAGATGGATAAGTGGTTGAATGATGGATGAATGCGTGGATGGACAAATGGATAAATGAATGGATGGATCAATCAACGGATGGATGGAAGAATAACTCTAACCAAATAACATGGAGGGCTACTTTTTGAACCTCCTTAATAATTAGGGAGAAAAGTTGAAGGTGCCAAGTTCATGCAAAATAGTTTGTGTCTGGATATAGCAGGGATGTTTGGGGGGCCAGGAACAAAGAGTGGCAGTGAGCTGGCCACCGTTTCCCTGACTCTCCTCCCAGCCACAGGGCACACCGTGTAACTGAAGGCTCAGAATGGCCATGAGCTGAGGATGGCTGGTGTGAGGAGGCCCATTCTCATGGGAGACCCAGTAGCAGGGGAAGGGGCATTCCAGTGAGAAGCCCAGGAGGCTGGCCTGTTCTTGAGTCCACATGGAACACCACTCTCAGGAAAGGTGGTCAGGCACCCAGCCCCTACAGTGAGGGAGGACTGAGAAGCTGTCATCAAGTGAGGGAGGATCAGGATCAACCAGGGTTAGGACACGACTGTTACTTGCAGCAGTATGTGCTTACAGATGGATAAAATCCAAGTAATGAGGAAAATAGAACATCAAGGATCAAAGAGAATCTTGTTCAAAACCCAAGGCTGTTTGAACAGATTAGCATTAACATTACTACCAGCTACTGCATGTCTACCATATTCTGGGCACTAGACTTATACTGCACATGATAGTGTTTAATGCCCATTTTGTACACGAGAAAACTGAGGCTTGCAGCAATTAAGTGACTGCAGATTACATAGCTGGCCTTTGAATCAGGTCTCCTTGACTCTAGAATCTGAATTTTTTTGTTAAGACCACTTCTGCCTTATGGTGTTTTCCAGATTAGCTTCCGTCTCTTTTCCCACAAGGGATTAATGGCTCTCAACAAACTCATGTCCTCCCTGGTGGTCCTATAGGCTGAGAAACCAAAGTTAAGGCATGGAACAGCATGGAAATCTCACCTCTTCACCAGACAGGGCCACAATGTTGAGCCAATAGTAACAAAGAATGCCAATAATCGATATTTTCAGAAAGATGTTTCTAAACAAAAGAGAAAACATTTATCATTACCTTTCCTGGCAGGTTTTTGCGCTGTTTGAGAATGTTTCCTTTTGGGCCATGGTAAGAGAGACATTCCTACTCCCTCCCCCTAGTTAGATGGGGCCATGTGGCTCATTCTGGTAAATGAATTATGAGTAGAAGCAATGTGCATCATCTGTGTCACTTCTAAGCTGGAGCATTTAATGGCAGTGTATGACTGTTCAGAACTCCCTACCCTCCCTTTAGAATAGCAAACAGCAATATTCAAGATAGTTCCTGCTTTCTCAGCTTGGACCCCTCATTGAGTAACATGAGCAGATCCCTCCTGCTAATTCACAAAGCCTGTGGAGCATGAGCAAGAAATAAATCTTTGTGCTCCAAGCCTCTGAGATCTGGGGGGGTTGTTCGTTGCAACACAACCTAATTCATACTAATTGATACACTCCCTTGTTGCATCTCTGAATGATCTGCTTTCACTCCCCATTATTATCATTTTTTGAGATACAGTCTTGGTCTGTCATCGAGACTAGAGTGCAGTGGCATCCTCATGGATCACTGAAACCTCAAACTCTTGGGTTCAAAGGATCCTCCTGTTTCAGCCTCCCAAGTAGCCAGGACTACAGGCACCTGCCACAATGCCCGGCTAATTTTTCTATTTTTAGTAGAGACAGAGTCTCGCTCTTGCTCAGGCTGGTCTTGAACCCCTGAGTTCTTTGGCCTCCCAGAGTGCTAAGATTACAGGTGTGAGCCACTGTGCCCAGCCACTTCCGATTATAATAATAGTAAAGGTACAAATTTTATTCACTGGCTGCTGACCCAAGATACTCTGCTAAACCCATTATTGAATTATCTCCCTTAATCTTAACAACTCTGGCTCGGCGCCTATAGCTCAACCGGCTAAGGCGCCAGCCCCGTACACCTAAGGTGGCAGGTTCGAATCCCCAGCCCGGGCCCGCCAAACAACAATGATGGCTGCAACCAAAAAATAGCCGGGCGTTGTGGCGGGCGCCTGTGGTCCCAGCTACTCGGGAGGCGGAGGCAGGAGACTCGCTTGAGCCCAGGAGTTGGAGGTTGCTGTGAGCTGTAATGCCACGGCACTCTACCCAGGGGGACAGCTTGAGGCTCTGTCTCAAAAAAAAAAAAAAAAAATCTTAACAACTCTATCATCAAACTGATGATATTTTATGTCCTCCTTGCCCAATATGCAAGATTATGGGGTGCCAGTGAGACCTAATGTGTCCCTCATTGCACATACCTAAAAAAAGTGATGCCCTGGACTGGTGGGTGGGATGTGAGGAATAATGATGGTATAGAATTCAGATATAATCGACTAATTGGTTGGCTAACTGATTTCCTTATTCATTTGTTCACCAATTATTCTTGAGCACCTATTCCCAGGCACTTTGAAAAAGGCAAAGATTCCCGCATAATTCATGGGGGAGAAAGGTAATATATAAATAGATACAAAAATGTCAGGGGGTGGTAAGAAAATGGTAATGTAGGAGAGGAGGGCAGGATGGAGCTGTTATTTTTATTTTATTTATTTATTTTATTATTTACTTATTTTATTATTATTTTATTTTATTTATTTGTATTATTTATTGTAGTATTCTTTCTAATCACCTGAATGGAAGATTTAAGAGCTGTTGTTTTTCATGGGGTACTTAAGGAAGAGCTTTCCAAGAAGGTGACGTCACCCATCCCCAAAACGGAGTGTCATAGACTGACCCCAACAATGTTTTGCTTTTGTATGTTCTGTTGTCCTGCATAAACAAATATACAAAATATCAGTGGGGTCAGTACCTGAGTTCCCCTTCCCCTTTGGGATGTGACTGTAAAGCAGGAGCCAAAATGAAGTCAGGAAGTAAGTCCTATCTGCTGGAAGAGCATTCATGGCAGAAGGAACAGCCAGTGCAAAGGCCCAGTGGTGGGGCCAGTGTTTGTGAGCACTTAGGAGGTCAGTGAGGGAGCAGAGTAGAAAATGAGGCTGAAGAACTGGCCGGGAGCCAGATCTTGAGGCCATAGTAAGTCCAGGGCTCTGGAATTGATCTGTAAAGAAATTTAATCTGGGCTCGGCGCCCGTGGCACAGTGGTTCCACTGCCAGCCACATATACCAAAGTTGGCAGGTTTGAACCCAGCCTGGGCCAGCTGAACAATAAGGACAACTGCAACAATAAATAGCCAGGCATTGTGGCGGGCACCTATGGTTCCAGCTACTTGGGAAGCTGAGACAAGAGCATCACTCAAGCCCAAGAGTTTGAGGTTGCTATGAGCTGTGACGCCACAGCAGTCTACTAAGGGCAACATAGAGAGACTGTCTCCAAAAAAGAAAGAAAGAAGAGAAAAGAAAGAAATTCAATCTGCATTGTACAGACCTAGTGTTATAAATGCCACCATAACCAGGAACTAGTCAGAGACCTAGCCAGGAAGAAGCTAGAAAAATAAAATATGAGTAGTTTTAGGCTTTGTTTATCAAAGACCTGGGGTCACCCTAGCACATATGATGCCTTTGTGGGAGTCATAAAAAGACACCCCATCTGAGCCGATGAATTGCCAAAAGCACTCCTCCCACCCCTCTTTCAGTGGCTGAATTACAAAAATACACCTCTTTTTCCCATCTGATGCAATGGGTATGGATACGCAGTTTGACTAAGGGGACACTAGATGGTTTCTGTCCCCACACAAGTCCTTATCCAGGAACCGTTGGGCAGTGCACAGCTTGCCTGTCTGTACATCTCGTCCATGAGAACTACATTAATATTCAGGCTGGCGGCCACTGAGAAAGGGAAGCTGTTACTTTGAGCAAAAGGCATTTGTATTTAATAACTGTATTTTCTCAGAGCATCTCATATTTTATGGTCATTAGCCCACATCACACCAAACACACTCTACTCTTGAAATTCCTTCTTTGTGGAGAGCAGAGCTCTGATGCTGGAGAGTAACCTTTCACAGCTCCCACCCACTGCCCTCTGACAGATCACCTACCGGATCAGGAGGATGTAGACTTCATGCCGGGGCATCTCGTACCTCTCCACCAGCCTGAACATGGAATAGAGGCGCGGCACCACCAGGTTGATGCAGGACACGACAAAAGGCAGCAACAGCACTGCCCCGGGGTTCCTGTGGGTCCTCAGGAACTGCAACGGGGGAGGAGAGAACTGAGATGCCCTCTGTACACTGGACCTCTCTCTACCTCACTCAGAAGGCCCTTTTGATGGAAAACACTAGAAGGAGCTCCTCTGTGGTGAACTATCAAGCTACCGTGCATTTAACACTTAACCGGTTCCAAACAAACTAAGACTCAGAGAGGCAAAGATGCTTGCTCAGGGTGACCTAGCAAGGAAGTGGCAGATAGGAATGAAAGCATGTCTGAGCTAAAAGCCTGAGCTCAAACAGTCATTCTGTGACTTTGTTTTCTATACTAAAAGCCTGGAGCAATGAGACGCTGTCTCACTGTTGGAGCATAAACGGAGTCTGCTGAAGCCACAGCACTAGGGATACTACCAATCGCCACAGAACAGCTCCCCTCTCCCTGCGGCCTTGTTCATGTCCACCAGGCCTCACTTGTCCTTGAGTACTGCACTGGGGGATGTGGGTCCTGTGCCAGCCCACACTGCACCTTTGTGTGAGGGCAGGAGGGCACCGCACCTCCAGGGGATGCGGCACCCTGGCGTTTGGCTTGGAGTAGGGCCCGAGGTCTTGGGGCAAGGGATTCCAATGGATTTATTGGATCCTTTGCACTCCTACCTCCTCCCTTCAGGCCTGATCCTGCCTCCATCTACCTCTAGGTGGTTCCAAAGCATTCCTTGAACTTTTGGTGGTATCTTTGGAGCCAGGGTAACTTTGGTTCAAATATTGTTGCACCCCCACCACACACACTTACAAACTGCAACATCTAGGGCTAGACAGTTAGCTTCTCTGAGCCCCACCTGTAAGATGGAGAGGTGACCACCCAAGCCATACAGATATTGCAAGAATTAAGTGAGATTAAACAAGGCAAGATCTGGCTCCACGGCTGCTAAATGGCGCAGCTGGGGTGAGTCACAGGGAATCACGGTCACCATTCATTGGTGAACACCAGAGTTGTGCAAGAGAACATCTTGCACAGAGCAGATGTTCAAACAGAGGAAACAATTCCACTCCCACCTCTTGTCCTGGGCTGCCCCCCTTTCATCTCAGGTGAGCAGAAACGGAGCTTATAAGCCTGCTTTAAACTGCAACTACCTAGTCCCCACTTACATCCATACGTAAGCTATGCCCGGTCTCTGAAGACTGAGATTCAATTTCTCCTCTTTCAGGACAGACCTTATTCCAACTATGGCAAACCCTGAAGTTTGTATAATCACACACCCATCCTTTTGCAGGCTTCTCACTTATTCATCCATTTAGTTGAGCACCTGCTATGCACAATGTGCTGGGCCAGGTGCCAGGAAGAAACAGACACACCTAAGCATTTTCAGTGCACTCGTGATAAGAGCACAGGGGAAACAGAAACACCCCTCTTGGCCCAGTGCAGGGCGTGGTGGTGGAGGTGAGAGAAGGCTTCCTGGAGGAGTGACACTCATGCTAAGGAGTTTGCCCGATGAAAGGACGTAGGGGGTGGACAATGAACCGCATGTTTCTCACCCACAGACGAGGATATACACAGTGTGTTTATGGAACTATGGACACCCGTTTAGTATTGTTGGTGAGGGTTATGGGTAGTTATGGGGTGTTGAGGCTAGAGATATGTGCAGGAGTCAGATTATAAAAGATTTTTCACGTATGCCACGGAGGGCAGATTTTATATTGAGGGTAATGGGTAGCTATTAAAGAAAATGATGTAATCAGACCAACCTGCACCACAGTTCCATAGGTGGGCAAATTGGATACAATTGGCCCCATGTTCCAGAGGAGAAAGCTGGAACCTATAGAAAAACTACTTTGCCCAGGTCACCCAGCTAACTAATCTCAGAACCCAAATAATTTCTGGGTTTTTTTTCTTTTGAGACAAGGTCTTACTCATCACCTGGGCTAGAGTGCAGTGCCATGGCGTCACAACTCACAGCAACCTCAAACTCCTGGGCGCAAGTGATCATCCTGCCTCAGCCTCCCAAGCAGCTGGGAATACAGGTGCATACCACGTGTCTGGATGATTTTTCTATTTTTTTGTAGAGACGGGGTCTTGCTTAGGCTGGTCTTGAACTCCTGACCTCAAGCAATCCTCCTTCCTTAACCTCCCAACATGCTGGGATTATAGGTATGAGCCACTGTCCCTGGCCCCAAATCATTTCTTTATCCCACATGGTACCAAGTACTGGGTAGACTCACCATGTAATTTATTTCTAGTCCTTACCACATGCCAAAAGTCAGGTAGAGTCACATTCATTTTACAGATAAAGAACCCAGCCTTGGAAAGATTAAATCATTTGCCAGAACCCATCAGTTCACGGTATGTGCCAGGTACTGTGGGAGGTATTAGGGATACAATAACAAAGGAAGAAATGAGGGCCGAGTGCAGTGGCTCACCTGTAATCCCAGCACTCTGGGAGGCTGAGGCAGGTGGATTGCCTGAGCTCACAGGTTTGAGACCAGCCTGAGCCAGAGCAAGACCTCATCTCTAAAAATAGCTGGACATTGTGTTGGGTGCCTGTAGTCCCAGCTACTTGGAAGGCTGAGGCAAGGGAATCGACTAAGCCCAAGAGTTTGAGGTTGCTGTGAGTTATCATGCCACGGTACTCTACCAAGGATGACAAAGTGAGACTCTGTCTCCAAAAAAAAGGAAGAAATGAGAGCTTGATCCTAGGTTTATAGCCAAAATTCCCATCTCTCCACTAGCCCAGAACATCTTACTTGTAGTATGTATATGCATCATCTGGGGATTTTGCTAAGAAGCTTCTGAGTTCATGGGCAGGGGAGATTCTGTGTTTTTTTTTTTTTAAGAAGCTTCCTGCTGGTGCTCATGCTACTGGCCACAAAACCTGGTGGGCTCTACATCACTCTCCCCCTCAGCATCCCATCCCTTCACTTGGTTCTCTTTGCTCCCGACCCTGGTGTTCCCGCCTCTCTGGTTACCTCTGAGTTGTACTCGGCCAGGTAATAAACAGCTACGCAGCAGGCGACGGCCACTCCAGTAGAGACAACCCAGCCTGCCACGTGGGCAGAGAAGCGAGTCAGCTGCTGATTGAGTGTTAACTTGACATTCTCCTGACGGATCTCTGACAGGTTCTCCTAGAAATGCAAGAAAGTCAAGTAAACCCACAGATCCCTCTCCACTGCTAGCATAGATCCCCAGGGGGAACTCTTGCTGCATGCAGGGACACAAACCCAGCAGAAACCCACAGGTGACAGAGAGGGGAAAGTTCATGAAGATATGGATTATGAGAGACCAGTGCGGCACTCTCAAATGGGCCAAGAATCCCCAAACTCCATTTCCACGGGACTAATACAAGATTGAGACCTTGCTTTGGAGGGATCGCAGAGCTTGCTTGCTTTCTCTCTCTCTCTCTCTCTCTCTCTCT
>NW_003852439.1:2533749-2539753 GCF_000181295.1 Otolemur garnettii
TTGTTGTTTGGCAGGCCCAGGCTGGATTTGAACCCACCACCTTAGGTGTATGTGGCTGGCGCCTTACCCAGTTGAGCCACAGGCGCCAAGCCTACTTTAAAAATTTTTTTTATTTCTCTTTTTTTGAGACAGAGGCTCAAGCTGTCACCCTGGGTACAGCGCCACAGCATCACTGCTCACAGCAACCTGCAACTCCTAGGTTTAAGCAAATCTCTTGCCTCAGCCTCTCAAGTAGCTGGGACTACAGACACCTGCCACAATGCCCAGCCATTTTGTGGGCATTGTTGTTTGGCAGGCCTGGGCTAGATTTTAATCCACCAGCTCTGGTGTATGTGGCTGGCGCCCTAGCTGCTTGAGCTATAGGTGCTTAGCCTCTTTTTTTTTCTGAGATAGAATCTTATTCTGTGCCCTGGGTTGAGTGCCATGGCGTCAACACAGCTCATAGCAACCTCAAACTCTTGGGCTCAACAGATCCCCTTGCCTGAGCCTCCTGAGTAGGGGAGACCACTGGTGCCCACTGCAATGCCTGACTAGTTTTTTCTATTTTTAGTAGAGATGGGGTCTCACTCTTGCTTAGGCTGGACTCAAACTCCTGAGCTCAAGCAATCCACCTGCCTTGGGCTCCTAGAATGCTAAAATTACAAGCGTGAGCCACTGCACCCAGTCCCTGGCTAATTTCGTAATTTTTTTTTTTAGAAACAGGGCCTGGCTAAATTTCCCAGGTTGGTCTCCAACTCTTGGCTTTAAGTGATCTTCCCACCTCAGCTTTCCAAAGTGCTGGGATTATACTATTAGGCCTGGCCTAGAGTAAAATTTTAAGTGTGGAACTTGTGAAGGCAAGAAGCATGTACATTTAACAGCTTGATATAAATCACTAAATCAGTCTCCAGAAAGGTTGCACCAATTAGAAACCCACCTTGTCATGTGAAAATGTTCATTTCCCTACACCATCACCAGAACTAGGCATAACAAATATTTTAAATTTTGTAAATCTCATGGGCAATAAAACAATAATTCATTTTTTCATAGCTATTGAACATATTTCAGGTCTGTACAATAACCCATTATTATGTGCAGAAAAGTTACAGTCATACTGGAGAAGGGAAGGATACTGGTCAAAGGAAGAGGGTAGAGTGAGCTTGCCTTACCCTTATCTCAGTGCTGAGATTCTTCTGTTTTAGTTTCACAGCATTTTCATGAGTGACAGTGAAATCCCAGCAAAAAATAAGTTTTGCGATCCCTCTGGAGTAAATGTGGGGATTAATAAAGTTGTTCCGAAAATACTTGGCCATGCTAGGGAAGGCAGAAACCAAACCAAGAGTTATTATGGCAGGTGTCAGGGAGTGTGGGGATTAAACAAAGAACAGTCCTATCATTAATGGTGAAAGGTAACATGAAAGGGTCAGCCCCAAGCTCTTCATCTGGTCTGGAAGGTGTGGTCACAAGTGTAATGGTTAAGGGCCAGCCCTGGCTTCAGGATCAGACATGACTGGCTTGGCATCCTGGATTTGCCAACTGAGGGATCTTTGTTCTATTGGGTGTTCTGAGCCTCAGTTTACCCCATCTGGCAATAACAATAGTACCAACCTCTCAGAGTCGTTATAAAAATTGTGTTAGTTTTCTAATAGTTTTTAGTTTATAGTTTTCTGCTATAACAAATTAGCTGGAGTAACAAATTACTCCCAGCTCAGTGGCTTAAAACAACACAAATGTATCTTACACTTCTGGAAGTCAGAAGTCAGAAGTCAGAAAATACGTCTTACAGACCTAAAAGGAAGTATTGGCAGGGCGTGTTCCTTCTGGTGGGTCTAGAGATGAGTCCATTTCTTTGACCTTTCTGGCTTCTTAGAAGCCATCCTTATTCCTTGGCTTGTGGCCGCCTCCTCCATCCTCAAAGCCAGCCAGAATAGTCTCTTTCCATCTCTCTCTCTGACCTCTTGTCTCCTTTTGTAAGGACTCTTGTGAGTTCACTGGGACCATCTGGATAGTCTCCCCATTTTAAGATACTTAATCACGTCTGTAGCATCTTTTTGCCATGTAAAATGACATAATCACAAGTTTCAGAAATTAAGCCAAGGACATTTTGGGGGGTGGAGGCAGATTATTGAGCCTTCCACAAGTCATTTGAGCACTTAGAACAGCAAGCTCTTGATCAAGGTAGCTGTTATTATTATGGGATATCTCAGGCCCAGCAAGCACTTAGCGCAAGCCTGGCACAAAATAAATGCTGGAAAAAGTGGATACTGCAGTTCTGAAATCTGCTGCCACTCAGTAACAGTTGTTTGAGAAACATTTCCTAGTTGGATAGAATGGGACAAAATCTCATTTTACTTTGAATTAGTGTCCTGGAAGTGAGGTGGTTATGGCTGAATTGTGTCCTCCCCACCACCAATCCATATGTGAAAAACCTTAACCCCCCCCGTACCTCAGAATATAACTGTGTTTGGAGACAGGTCTGTAAGTTAAACATGAGGTCATTAGAGTGGGTCTTAATCCATTAGGGCACAGACACATGCCAAGGGAAGATCATGTAAAGACACAAGGAAGAAAGGGGGCCATCTATGAGCCAAGAAGAGAGGCCCGAGAGAAAACAACCCTGCTCACACCCAGATCTGGGACCTTCTGGCCTCCAGAACTGTGAGTAAATACATTTCTGTGGTTTAAGCCACCCAGCCTGTGGTTCCTTGAGCCCTAGCAAACTAATATGGAGGTTGAACGTTTTTGTAGTTGTTTGTGTATTTTCCTTTTGTTTGTTTGTTTAGACAGAGTTCCACTATGTCACCCTTGGTAGAGTGTCGTGGCATCACAGCTCACAGCAACCTCACACTCTTGGCCCACTCTTGCCTCAGCCTCCCAAATAGCTGAGACTACAGGTGCCTGCCACAACACCGGGCTATTTTTCAGTTGCAGTTGTCATTGTTCTGCAGGCCTGGGCTCAATTCATACCTGCCAACTCCGGTTTATGGGGCTGGCACCCAGTCGCTTGAGCTACAGGCACCAAGCAACTCTTGGGCTTAAGTGATTCTCTTGCCTCAGCCTCCTTGATTAGCTGGGACTACAGGCACCCACCACAATGCCTGGCTAATTTGTTTGTTTGTTTGTTTGGCAGGCCCCAGCTGGATTTGAACACACCAGCCCCGGTGCATGTGGCTGGCACCCTAACCACTGAGCGACAGGTGCCCAGCCAGCATGTGTATTTTCCATGTGGACCTCCCGTCTGACATTGCCCATCCTATTCTTCTGTCTACATCATTGCTTGGGTCATCACATCTATATTTTCAGACTGAGAAATTTCTTTAAAAGCACACAAAAACCTCTCTTCTAAACTCATATTTTACATTGCAGGACAAGGACTAGAAAGCCAAGATTGCAGAGAAATTATTTCCCAGCTACGATTTGAGTTCCTTGGGCTTTTGCCTAACTCTAAAATAAGCCTCAGAATCAGGAAATGCAGACACTCTGTACCTGAAGAGCAAACTGAAAAAGCAGATGACCAGGCAAACTCCAATTGTGAAGATATAGGCCAGCTGCATGTTGTAGGAGGCCCCACTGGCCCCATGCCGGATGGTGGAATTGGTGTAAAAGCCATAGTACATCACCGTGTCCCTAAAATAACCCTGAAAGGGACAATAAACCCTAAGTTAGGTGGGTCTTTTGAGAAAATGATTGACAATGGTCAGCAGAGTTGACCTCTTCTGAATGCAAGAAACTTGGGCCAACAAGTTTAGACATGTGGCTTTCCATCTTAGGTCACTGAGAACGTAGACTTTTTATCACTCGGCTCTCAGACTGAAAATCTCAAACCAATGTCACTTTAAAATGAAGACATCCAGCTGTCACCACCTGGACCCAGTGACCAAGTGAAACGTTACCAGGAGCAACATAGCCGGGCATAATGTGTCTCCATCACCTAATAAGTATTATGACCAAACATGCTTATTAGGGAACAAAGCAAACCTTCAGGTCTGCAGTTCAGCTCACAGGACATAAGGAGCCAGACAAACAAATGAAAGAGACCACAAGGAAATAATCAGACAATTCCAAAAGGTATAGGACATTGGAAACTAAAGGACAACTGATCCAGTTTCTATATAAAGCCACTGTTGGGACGGAAAGATTAATTCTAGGTTAGTAGAGCTGTAAGGAGAAAAATACAACAGGATGCAAAATCTGATCTTTGATCTGAACAAACAAATTATAAAAGATATATTTTGTCTATTAAAAAAATGGAAACATTTGGGCAGCACCTGTGGCTCAAATGAGTAGGGAGCCAGCCCCATATGCCGGAGGTGGTGGGTTCAAACCCAGCCCTGGCCAAAAACTGCAAAAAAAAAAAAAAGGGAACATTTGAATATGACCTGGATTTTGTTTTATTTTTGCAGTTCTTGGCCGGCGCTGGGTTTGAACCCGCCACCTTCGGCATATGGGGCCGGTGCCTTACCCTTTTAAGCCACAGGCACCACCATGACCTGGATTTTAAATAATATTAATGTTTAATTTTGTTGGACATGATAATAGTATTGTGGCTGTGGGAAAGTGTCCTTTTTTTTTTCCCTAACTTTTGAGTCAGAGTCTCACTGTGTCACCCTGGGTAGAGTGCCCTAGTGTCATAGCTCACAGCAACCTCAAATTCTTGGGCTTAAGCAATCATCTTGCCTCGGCCAAAAGAGTAGCTTGGACAACAGTGGGCTTTTTTTTTTTTTTGGTAGAGGCAGGGTCTTATTCTTGCTCAGGTTGGTTTCAAACTTGTGAGCTCAAGCAATGCTCTGACTCAGTTACCCAGAGTACTAGTATTACACACATGAGCCACCGTGTCTGACCCGGAGAGTGTCCTTATTTTTTGGAAATGCTATTTGGGCACAGTGGCTCACACCTATAATCCTAGCACTCTGGGAGGCTGAGGCAGGTGGATTGCTTGAGCTCAGGAGTTCTAGACCAGCCTCAACAAGAGGGGGACCCCTTCTCTACTAAAAACGGGATAATTAGTGGGATGTTGCTGCAGTTCCAGCAACTCAGGAGGCTGAGGCAAGAGGATCACTTGAACCCAAGAGATTGAGGTTATTGTGAGCTATAACGTCATGGCACTCTACTCGGGGACACCAAAGCTAGATTCTGTCTCAAAAAAAAAGAAAGGAAAGAAAGAAAGAAAAAAAGAAAAGAAACGCATGTTGAAGAATTTCAGAGTAAAACGTCCTGAAGTAACCTATTTGTAAATGCTTCCAGAAAAACAAATACAGCAATTTAAAATCTATATAGTGAGTATACAGGTGTTCATTTTTCTGTATCTTTGAAATTTTTCCTAATAAAATGCTCCCTACATATAAATATATAAAATAAGATGGTAATGAGAAAAAATGAAAGAGAAAATGTACACAATAATTATGCTTTTTTAATTTGTTTGAGACAGAGTCTCTATTGCCCTGAATGGAGTGCTGTAGTATCATAGCTCACAGCAATCTCAAACTATTGGGCTTAAGCAATCCCCTTGCCTCAGCCTTCTACAACAATGCCCCACTAGTTTGTTTGGTTTTTGGGGGGGAGGGGGGTAGAGACAGGGTCTCGCTCTTCCTCAGGCTGGTCTCGAACTCCTGAGCTCAAGTGATCTACCCGCCTTGGCCTCCCAGACTGCTAGGACCCTACCTCAAAAAAAAAAAAAAAAAGTAATATGGCACTTTTTGTAGATAAATCAAGAGAGACCTTTTCAGATATATAGAGTTATTTCCAGGTAGTGAGTGTGACAGGAGCCTGGCTCTCACGACACTCTGTAGAAAGCTTTTAAACCGCTAAATCCCTTCCATATCACCAAACAGACGTCCTCAAACTACGGCTCACAGGCCACATGCAGCCTGCCAAGGACATTTATCCAGACTGTTGGGTGTTTTTGCCACCGCTGCCTGTCCTGCTTAGCAGCCGACTCGTCCTGGGGCCCGCAGTCCAGCCCTCCAACTGTCTGAGGGATAGTGAACTGGCCCCCTGTTTAAAAAGTTTGAGGACCCCTGGAACG
>NW_003852439.1:2540711-2542863 GCF_000181295.1 Otolemur garnettii
CTATGCTATTATCTTGCTCGGGAACAATTATCCTTAGGTGCCTAAGGGCTATTTGCAGAAGAGAAGCAGTGTTAGTAAGAGAAGGAATCTTAGCAGAGAATGAACCTTCCTAGAGAAATGCCCTGCAGGCATTCTGCGGGCAGGAGAAGTGAAAGAGTCAGAGTGAGCGGTCCGTGAAAGAACGTACGTACGTATGCTCCCTGACTGCCTTCTCCTGCAGCTTCTTATAGATGCAATCTCGTGGCTCTTGCACCACAGGTGTAGAGACTGCCAGTCCCTGATGCTCTCATCTCCAGAGCTCTCATGTTCTCATATTGAGAGCCGAAACCCTTCCCCATGCCCTTATCACCAAGGTGTTATATTACTGAGATGTTACAGGTGTTTCTTATGATTACTTAGTGTTCCGAGCTTCTAGCTTGCTTCTCCTTTCCATGTGCTATCCATATACTATATGGTATACTACTATGGGAGTCACCTCTGGAGACAGAAAGTCTACTATGATGCCTAGATATTACTTTGAAAGAAACCCCCCCTTTCTTTAAAAACAAAAAAACACCTTTTTTTTTTTTTTAAGATAGAGTTTCACTCGGTTGCCCAAGCTAGAGTGCTATGGCATTAGCTTAGCTCACACCAACCTCAGACTCCTGGGTTCAAGCAATCCTCCTGCCTCAGTTTCCTAAGTAGCTGGGACTATAAGCATCCACCACCATGCCCAGATAATTTTTCTATTTTTAGTAGAGACACGGTCTTGCTCTTGCTCAGGCTGGTCTAAACTCCTGAGCTCAAGGGAGCCTCCTGCCTCCACCTCCCAGAATGCTAGGATTATAAGCATGAGACAATGTGCCCAGCCAAAAATACTATAAACACTACCTTTCCCCACCCAATTGGCCCCCAGGCAAAATGAGAGGCCTAAGTGGGTGACCAGCAAGGTATGTCACTTGCTGGGTTCTGAGTTGGTAAACTCGGGATCAGGGAAATGGAGAACTTACTGCCCCAGTGAAAAACTCCAGTCCAGTGAACTGGAGGGTGTTCTTTTCAGCCAAGGTTAACTGAGGGATTACAATGAAACTGAAGTTCACGATGAACGAGAAGATGTTGAACTTCAAAAGCCATCTCAGAAAGTTGAAATAGGAGAGGACGCTGGTGCCGAACTTGCCTCCGATGACCTTGAACCTCTTCTGCCATAGGCTGAAGGAACTGAGGATTTCCGACAGGCTGTTCTTGGATTTCTGATAAGCCTGGAGTTGGGTGGGATGCAAAGTGGATGGCTTGATATTTACGCAGCAAACATCTACTGAGCAGGTAACCTAATGGCAAACATTCCTAGAGCAGTACTATGTGCCGGGCAGGGTGCTAAGCATGTCTACAAATTTTAACTCATTTAATCCTCACGACTACCCTCTAAGGTGGCATTAACTTCCCAGGTTTGCTGTTGAGGAAGGCGTTACTTCAAAGGCCCAGACGGCCAACTAACCAAGCGTCCTCTTAGATTTTCCTTCTGCCTGGCTGGTTTCTCCACACTGATATCGACCTAATGGCTCCAAGCAAGGAAATCACCCTGAATATTGATTCATCTTTCTCTTGGGCCCCTTTCTCCTCATTTTCCTCCCTCCTTGTTTTCACTCTCTTGCTGTGCCCATTCTCCTGACTGTGAAAAAGCCTGACTTACCTGTGAAATGGAGTTTATACACTGAGCACAGCAATTGAGCTCACGCCTGCGATGGGACTGTTTACTTTTTTCTTTGTCAACTGTTTTCCTGTGGGGAAAAGTGGAAGAAAATGAGAGATACCAATGTTGTAATTCATTCATTCAAGAAATAGTTACTGAGCGTCCATGATGTTCCAGGCACGGTTCCAGGTGGTAAGAGATCAATTTTCTTGGCCCATGGAGCCAACATCCTTGTTGGGATGGGAAGGGAAAGACAATAACCAATAAACATCATAATACAATGGGCAAACTATAGAGTATATTAAAGGTGATTTGCACCATTAGAAAGAAAAAGAAGGCTCAGCGCCTGTGGCTCAAGTGGCTAAGGCGCCAGCCACATACACTTAAGGTGGTGGGTTCGAATCCAGCCTGGGCCCGCCAAACAACAATAATGACTGCAACCAAAAAAAATGGCCAGGCATTGTGGTGGGCACCTGTGGTCCC
>NW_003852439.1:2542948-2583796 GCF_000181295.1 Otolemur garnettii
ATGGCACTCTACCCAGGGAGACAGCTTGAGGCTCTGTCTCAAAAAAAAAAAAAAAAAAAAGAAAGAAAGAAAAAGAAAACAGCAATGAGATGAAAAATAATGGTGCAGGGACAGGATTAAAATTTGAAATACAGTGATATCTTAGCCTCATCCTATTAAAAGGAGAGGAGGGATTGGTCATGTGAATACAGCAATGTCCTGTACTCATGAAATAGCCAACAAAAAGCCCCAAATGGGCTCGGTGCCCATAGCTCAGTGAGTAGGGCACTGGCCACATACACCAAAGCTGGCAGGTTTGAGCCTAGTCTGGGCCTGCTAAACAATAATGACAACTACAACCAAAAAATAGCCAGGCATTGTGCCGGGCACCTGGAGTTCCAGCTACTCAGGAGGTGAGGCAAGAGAATTCTTTAAGCCCAAGAGCGTGAAGTTGCTGTGAGCAGCGATGCCACAACACTCTACCAAGGGTGACATTAAAAAAAAAAAAAGCCCCAAATGGGGGCAGAACAGCAAGGAGGTCAGGGTGGAACAGAATGAGCAAAGGAAAAATTAGAGCATGTGAATGATAATATGGGGGAGACCTGGGGCGATTTTGGCCCCTATGTGACAACCAATAATTCCTGTTGACTTTTTTGGTTGTCAGACTGGGGTAGGGGTGCTGCTGCCATCTACTGGGGAGAGGCCAGTGATGCTGCTAAACATCCTGCAATGACCAGGACAGCCCCCACAACAGCCCTAGGATTCAGCTGTACTGAGGTTGAGAAAACCTTGGGGGCCCTTATTGTGTGACAAAGGGAACTGGCAGAATTTAAAACAGAAGAATGTTTGGAGAAAGACACAGTCACAGTTGGTGTCTTTACCCTTCCTTGAACTCACTGCATCTACTTTATTCTGGTCCTTTCCTGGCTTTCTTTGTTCTACTTCAAATGCCCACTCCCATGTCGCTGTTTTTTCAATGCTCAAATCTGCCCCCACTGCACCCCCCTTTTTGCCCCAGATGATTGGGACAGACCAGACCTTTTTGGTCCTACCCTTGCAATCTTCTTCCATCTTGATTTGGCTTGATTTTCTTTCTCCCATTCATGAGTTATTGACAAATCCCTGCTGGGTTTTGAGGCTGATCTTTGAAACCTTAGGAAAAACTAAATCCTCAATCATTTATAAGCAATTGTTATATCCACTCTACTAGTGTCTGCCAACCATTACAAATTGCAAAAAGGAAAAAGAAAAAGATGGAGGAACAATCAATGTAATATCTGAGGGCTCAAATGGCCCTCATCCTTGGCTTTGAATTGCTGGACCCAGAAATATCTACAGCCTTCCTTTATTTTGTTTTGTAAAGTAAACTATTTATTTTAGAGTAGCTTGAGATTCACAGTGAAGACGCAAAGGCAGAGAGTTCCTTTGGAGTGCTCACTAGCCTCCCCTCTTACCTTTCCATGGTAAGTTTCCAACAAAACTAAGAAACTGAGGCTGGTACATTACTGTGACCTAAACTCCAGGCTACTGAGATTTTACTATTTTTCCCACTGATGTGCACTTTTTAAATTCCAGAATCCTGTCCAGGTGCCACATGGCATATATTTGTCCTGTCTTCTTAGAATCCTCTCGGCTACGACGTTTTCTCTGACTTTCCTCGGTTTTGACGGCGTCAGCAGTTTGAAGGAGGACTTTGTAGAAGGTCCTTCGGTTGCCTGATGTTTGCCCTGTTTACACTGGAGTTATGGGGTTTAGGAGAGAACACCACAGAAGGGACACGTCCTTCTCATCATGGGAGAGAGGAGGACCTACGGAGCTCATGTAGAATTCTTCTGTAAGGAAGATCTGTCTCTTCTCCTGCATTTTTTGTTTCTTATCTCTTTGGGATGAGACAAAAGTAGAAGCCCGAGGTTCACGTGAATTCTGGGGAAACAGAAAAGCTTTTCACCCATACCTAAGGTTCCTTTTCTCCTCCATGGTTCTCGGCTGGTTCCTGATGGCTTTAATTCTGTCTCTGGATGTCATGGGTATCAGAGATGCAATTAACTTTTGTCCTGCAGGGAAAAAAAAAAATAAATGGAGTTTCATTTCTTTTTTCTTTAACAGGATCATAACATTTTAAAGTACAGAGCTGAAGGTAGGGGGTGTTTTTCTAAGAGCACAAGGGAAGAAGAATATGTAGTAGACTTGGGGATCCCAAAGATCACAAAGGAAAGCAACAAGGAGACATATATATGTGCTATAGCTCAAAGCTAGAGCAAATGATAATGGCTGCGCTCTCTTCCAATTTCATGTTTCTCTCTTTCCCATGGCAAAAAACATTCTGCAAAGCCAACAAGATCCTGCATGTTTGGTCGGCCTACCCCTTTGCTCTCGCCTTAACATGCCACAGTGCTTCCTTTTGCTGTCCCACTGCCCCCCAACACCAAACCCAGGCCCAAGTGCCTCCTTTCCATTCCTTGACTCGCTATATGCTCTTCTGCCTAACTGCAAGGACTCCCTCCTCTTTTCCCACGAACTCGGGAGAAGTTCACATCTCCAGTCAATGGCTGTGGATGGTCCTGGTGCACCTACCCCCAAATCATTCTCTTCTTGTTAATAGAATCACAATTGTGATTTATTTAATTATTTTTTTGAGACAGAGTCTCATTTTGTCATCCTGGATAGAGTGCCATGGCGTCATAGTTCACAGCAACCTCAAACTGTTGGGCTTAAGTGACCCTCTTGCCTCAACCTCCTGAGTAGCTGGGACCACAGGTGTCCACCACAATGCCCAGCTAATTTTTCTATTTTTAATAGAGACAAGGTCTCTCTCTTGCTCAGGCTGGTCTTGAACTTCTGAGCTCAAGCAATCGACCCACCTTGGCCTCCCAGCGTCCTAGGATTACAGAGTGAGCCTCCACCTCAATTGATTAGGAATCTACCCCCTCTCTCATGACCCTGAGCTTCCTTGGGGGATAGGAGCAGGTCTCAGTGAGTCTAAGCCAATCCTAATAGTCCTGCCCAACTCCCACCACCCGCCACCCACCACCCCCACAGGCAATTGGTTTAAGCACAGGCATGTGACACAGGGTTGGCCAATGTTCTCTGTGGGGTGGTCTGCTGAGAAGTTTCTTAGAAAAGTTCTCTTCCTTCTCATATAAAAGCAAAAAGCATGAAAAAGACAGAACCTTCTTCCTTTGGATAGTGTGTGTCTGCGTGTGATACTGGAATGCTGTCACCATCTTCCACAGTGAGTAAAGCCAGCTGGGGTCCGGCAGGACAGTGATGTGCTGGCGGTGGCTAAGGCGCACAGGGAGCTGGCTGGCCCCTTGGGCCTAGCACTGAGCTGGAGCACCCGGGAGGAAACACCGGGCTCATTTTAGTAACATGCTTTAGGTAGAAGGGAAATCCCTCAAAGAGGGCCACCAACTCCGCTGGAGACAAGGAATTTGTGTCTCTCCTGAGTGGGAAGAATGAGTAGACTGAGAGGAAGAAAGAAGAAGAGGGAAAAAGGTGCAGGAGATGCCCACATGAGAAGTCATGCCCCAGTCTTTTTCCACAAAATACTTTGGTGCAAAGGGATTTTTCTCTTCTCCCAGAAATCACTGAGAGCTGTTACACATTATGTCTAAAATATTATGGAGGAAAAACATCTCTGTTGGGGTCAGGAGCAGAGAGGCCGAGAGGTTTCTTGGCAGCAGGTAGCATCTGTGTTGCCTGAAGCCAGGATAAGGAGGGATCTGACCAAGGTGAGCAGTGGCTAAAGACTTTGGCTGGGGAATCAGACAGACATGCATTTGGATCCCAGATCTGGCACATCAGTGAATTTCTCTGAGCCTTGTTTCCTCATCAAGCAAATGGAAGTGCCTGCCTCAAAGGTGCAGTGTGGGTAGTAAATAAAATGGAATGTGATGAATAACAAAAGCAGGTGCTCTGAACATGAAACAAGCTTGATCCCAGGGAGCTTTTGTTATAATAGCAGGGAGTTCTCAAAGAGGTCCCTTCCTTCATCCCCAGCCTCCTTAGTTCACCTACCAAACATTCTATATTACTAGATGTCTTAAAAGTAAAAAAAAACCTTGTAGACAACTTGGAAGCCTTCTTGGCCACCTCCCCAACTCCAGTCTTTCCTGGGATTTTACTACCTTGAATGGTTTCATGTGAAGAACAAGCAGTGTCCGTGCCCAGGCATTCTGGGCGGTGAAGGCTCTGAGAAATTGACTCATCCAGAGATGTTGAAAACCGTAACACTCGGTTGTCCTTTTTATCATTCCTTTTGCGGAAAATCTGAGCGTCTATCACGTCGACGTCAGACACTGAGGAAATCAAGCTGAAGCTTGAGTTAACCAGTGCCTTTTCTTGGCAAATCTGATTTGAAGATGGATGGCTTTGGGACCCAGATGGAACATTCTCAACCTCTATGACAATTTCATTCCCATGGTGTTCAGACAGCATCTCTCAACTCCTGCAAGCCTTGTTCTTCCCTGGGATGGGCTTCCAAAGACCTCACACGGCAGTCATCACACTGGCACTGTGGGGCCTCCCAGGGGAAAGTGACGGCAATCACAAAGGGATGCACCAGTCACATTTTTTTCAATGCCAGGATGAGATCACCAAAGCCACCTCCACATAAATTGCAACATAACTTCCCACATCTCCCCCCAGAGGGGTCTTCTCAGGAGGAGGTGTGTTTTCCTGCAGAGAATTCTGTCTCAGTAGCTAGGCAGGAGATTAGAAACAGAATCTTTCATTTAAGACAGTGGGATTCTAGAAACAGAAAGAAGAGATTCTTCTACATGACTCCTAATCAAAGGGCAAGATTTTGTTACTAATTTAGTGCTTCTGGCCTCGACTTTTATTTTATATTTATAATTTTTATATGCCTGCATGAGTCCAGATGGGTTTCTAGTGGGACACTTAGTATCTCTTGCTTGTCTGGAATGGTGGCTTGTTGGGTGGGGACACTGCCATTGTCTGCCTCCAATATCCATTCTCCTTTTTTCTCATACCAGCAGAAACTTCATTCCCTGTGTGGACACCCTCCTCAGTTAAAAATCTCCCAGCTTCCTTTGTGGTTATGGGTCAATCTGTGGCCCAGTTTTAGCCAATGATGTGTGGCTTCCAGAAATGCTCTTTAAAAGGCGACGGTTTGCCCTTCAGCATTTCTCTTCTTTTATGCCTGGAAGTAGCCATTTTGAAAACATGGGGATAAACATTCAGCTGCTAAGGACGGTGGAGAAAGAAGCTTGGAGATTCAGACTTTGAAGGCATTGTGGCTGAACCTTGGACTCCTTCCGCATTTCTTGTTATATGAGAAAAATAAACCCTTTTACTGCTAAGCCACTGGTCTTAATTACTTCACCCTAACCCTTTCCTGTAACAAGATGCTGATGTATATCATTCATTCATTCATTCATGTTTATGAGTGCCTACTATGTGCCAGGTGCTTCCTAGGTGCATAGCATAATCAACTAAAGCTACATTTTATCATGAGGCTGTCTATCGATTCATTGTACATGGTTTGAGAATCGGAACCAAGACAAAGCAGAATGGTGAAGACAGCAAGGTTGATCTTTGGGTCCTCTGTTTCTTTACTACTCTCTGCCTTTTGGGGACTCTTCTTCCACAGGGTCCCTGTGATACACATGGATTATGAAATATACATATATATGTACATGTTTGTATATGCAGATACATAGATGCACACAAGATCTGACCATTACGTTTGAGAGCCCATCCTAGAAGAAGTGTTACATACCTCATTGCTGAATATCACTGTGGTCACCTTCAAAGTATTCCCCTTGGGAAGCTATTCACCAACACCAACATCTAGTCCATCTTTCAAAGCAATTTAGTGATTCTTTTTCTGCTTCTTTTTGAGACAAAGTCTTACCCTATTGCCCAGGCTAGAATGGTGTCAGCCCAGCTAGGCCCTGGTGTCAGCCTAGCTCTCAGCAACCTCAGTGTCCTGGGCTCCAGTGGTCCTCCTGCCTCAGCCTCCTGAATAGCTGTAACTATAGGCCCCTACCACAAAGCCCAGCTAATTTTTTTTTTACTTTTAGTAGAGATAGTGTCTTGCTCTTGCTCAGGCTGGTCTCAAACTCCTGAGCTCAAGGGATCTTACTGCTCAGGCCTCCCAGAGTGCTAGGATTACAGGCATGAGTCACTGTGCCCAGCCTCCATATGCATTATTATATAGAGAGCTTTATAAGTTTATTCTTTGCTGTTCACAAACTTGCCTTTTGGCTCCAGTGTTCCCTAACTTACTCCTGTTGCTTCCTTTGACTTCTCAGTCTCTGGCTCCAATTAGACCTTCATCACTGCACACGGTGATACCTTATAGAGCTTCCTAACGGATTTCAAAGCCTCTGTCTTTCACCAGTCTGATTATCTCCACACTGTACCATCATAATCATTGTATGACTGTTGAAGAAAAATTAGATCAATGCACTTCATCCCTACCTACACAGACAGATGACCCAGTTTTGTCCCCTGTGTAAAAATGATTGGTCCAAGTGTGGGCATGTGCTCCAAGTAGGGCTGGCCAGAGTCCTTCCCCAGCACTGGTGAGCAGACCCAGGGAGAAAGAAAGACATCTGAAAGAGGTAGCTAAGCTGAGGGTTTGTGTGGGCTGCTATTGGCTGTGTTCTGTGGCCCGTGGACAAGGCTTGACTCTGCCGGCGTCAAGTTTAAGAGGAAGTGAGTCAAGCAAAGATGAGAAATGGATGGAAAACAAGAGAGTCCAGGTGGCACTGGCTTCTGTGACTCCTTCAACAAATTTAACCCAACAAATATCTCTGAAATACCTAGTACTATGTGCTAGGCACTCTACTAGGTACTGGGAGTATTTCTGCTTTCAATTCATATGCTTCCCGCCACATGAGCCAGTACATTCTCCTTGGCCCAATGCCCATTTGAGGTGGGTTTCTGTTGTTTCCAATCAGAAGATTTCTAATGATACCCAGAAAAGAAAAAACTATATGTTTAAAAGAAAACTCCACTGTGATGAATTAAGCAAGTACTGCATAAGTTGCTGCACCAGAGGCCACAAGGAAATGGCAGTGACTAGATTGCCTAGACCACATTCCTTCTTCACAGTTGACTTTTTGGTGGCTGTCCATTAAGCCTTACCATGGGGTGACTTGTGCCAATCACTTTCAGACAATGGTGGGTTTCCATAAGCACGGACAGGACCACTTTCACCTACATAAGCAGGGTTCACTGAAAGGAAGAGGAGAGAGACATTGCCAGTTAATCTCCCCACCAGACATTGCCAGGCTCCCCCAATTATGTCTGAGCCTGCAATAGTTTCACGTGTCAGTAATGGTCAGAAAGGGTTCCTAAGCCTGAGGCCTAGTCTTTGAGGTTCTAACAGGCCAATGATTAAGAATTTGGGTTACAGCTCAGTGCCTGTGGCTCAAGTGGCTAAGGTGCCAGCCACATACACATGAGCTGGAGGGTTCAAATCCAGCCCGGGGCCTGCCAAACAACAATGACGGCTGCAACCAAAACATAGCTGGGCATTGTGGCGAACGCCTGTGGTCCCAGCTACTTGGGAGGCGGAGGCAGGAGACTCGCTTGAGCCCAGGAGTTGGGGGTTGCTGTGAGCTGTGATGCCACAGCACTATACCCAAGGGCAACAGCTTGAGGTTCTGTCTCAAAAATAAATAAATAAATTGAGAACTTGGATGGGAAATAGGACAAAAATGCAAAAACAATGCTGTTAAATACAATCAGCCTGGATCAACTGTTTTCATTTGATAATAAGCCTGTGGGCTCCAAGTCCTGGGTCTGTGGCCTGTTAGGAACCGGTCTACACAGCAGGAGGTGAGTAGCAGTGAGTGAACACACCTTCGTCTGTATTTACAGCTGCTCTCCATCCTTCAGATCACTGCCTACGCTCCTTCTCCTATCAGATCGGCAGCAGCATTAGATTCTCATGGGAGAGTGAACCCTACTGTAAATTGCACATGTGAGGGATCTAGGTCATGTGCTCCCTGTGAGAATCTAATGCCTCATGATCTGCGGTGGGGCTGAGGTGATGCGAGCTCTGGGGAGGGGCTGCGAACACAGATTATCAGTAGCAGAGAGGTTTGATGCACAGAGACCATAATAAGCCAGTTTCTTGCAGACTCATATCAAAATCATTCCTCCTGTCCATGGAAAAACTGTCTTCCATGAAACCCGTCTCTGGTGCCAAAAAGCCTGGGGACCACTGCCATGAGCCATAGTTAAAAATAAATTACATTGGCTCGGCGCCTATAGCTCAACCGGCTAAGGCGCCAGCCACATACACCTAAGGTGGTGGGTTCGAATCCCCAGCCCGGACCCGCCAAACAACAATGACGGCTGCAACCAAAAAATAGCCGGGCATTGTGGCAGGCGCCTGTAGTCCCAGCTACTTGGGAGGCGGAGGCAGGAGACTCGCTTGAGCCCAGGAGTTGGAGGTTGCTGTGAGCTGTAATGCCACAACACTCTACCCAGGGGGACAGCTTGAGGCTCTGTCTCAAAATAATAATAATAATAATAATAATAAAAATAAAAAATAAATAAATAAATTACATTGGGATCCAGGACACACCTATGCATACAGAACTGAAAGACAAGTTTCACAAAACAATATTTTGCTTGACTAATAAACTGCTCTATTACATATTCTTACTCTGTTCCACACTCTTCTGTTTCATTTTACAAGTTTATTTTAAAATTTGTTAATGAGTTAAATTCAGAGTTTAAAAAATACTCTTCTAGGTGAGTACAGAAGTTCTTTCCAACTCTAGCATTTTACGGTGACACACGAACAAATTTGAAATATGGCATAATTTCCTTAGGCATAGTCTACTCTTAGCATTGACTCAACAGTGTCAACATTTCAATATATGTTTTTCAGTCCATGGCAAACATTAAACATAAACTCTTCCATAGAGAAAATGGAGCACATTTTGATAGAGTGTGCAAAAATCCATTGCAAGAGATTCTGGAACTTCTTGCCTGGGAATGATCTCTGGCTCTATTACTTATTAGCTGTGTGCCCCCAGGCAGGTTACTTAACATCTCTGAACTTCAAATATCTTACTACCTAAAACAGGAACAATAAAAGAACCTTCATATAATCTTCTTGGAGGAGCTGAATCAGTTAATATTTGCAAAGTGATTCAATAATCCTAGCACATATTAAACTCATAACATATAATGTGGTAGATTAATTGTTATTCAGCACTATAACAATTCCTCCATCTTGGCCACCTCCACTAATGTTGGGCTTGGTCATTGTAAACTCATAACATATATTGTGGTAGATTAATTGTTATTCAGCACATATAACAATTCCTCCATCTTGGCCACTTCCACTCATGTTGGGTATAGTTTGGCTTTAACAAAAGGCATATGGCAGAAGTGACTATCTCCCAGTTCTATGCCAAGGCTTTTAAAGACATTGTGTGTTGGGCAGCGCCTGTGGCTCAGTGGGTAGGGTTCTGGCCTCATATACTGAGGATGAGGGGTTTGAACATGGCCCTGGCCAAACCACAACAAAAAATAACCAGGTGTTGTGGCAGATGCCTGTAGTCCCAGCTATTCAGGATGCTGAGGCAAGAGAATTACCTAAGCCCAGAAATTGGAGGTTGCTGTGAGCTGTGACGCCACGGCACTCTACCAAGGGCGATACAGTGAGACTCTGTCTCTAAAGAAAAAATATAAATAAAAAATAAAGACATTGTGTGTTTCTGCTTGCTACTTCCAGCTTATGCCACAGGAAGAAAATGCCTTAGGTAGCTCCCTGGTCCAAGAAAAAGGACATTGGACCTAAATGGAACCCATGACCAGAAGCCAAGCACAACAAAATTCAGCCTAGTTCTGCCAAACCCTAACCAATCCTGACAATGTATAAGAAAGAAAGAAATGCTTGTTTATTCTATGACTTTGGGTTTATGGACTTGTTTGTTATGCAGCATTTCTGCGTCAAAGGCTAACTGACACAACTCTTATAAGAGCTCGTATTGATTCAGTTAATATTTCTCAAGTGCCTACACTGTGCCAGATACTGTGACACTAAGAAGACCACTTGGAACTTTTTAGAGCCTTGGAGGCTACATAGATGAATATGGATTCTTATTAAAGGTGAAGAGTTTATCAGGACGGGGTGACATGGCGTAAGCAATTGCCAAGGGCTAAAATCTTTGTCCTACAAAGGAGCCCAGAGAAGGAAGCCACGTTTGACTGGTTTTTATTTTTTCAAAGCATTTTAATTTCCAGTGTTTAACAGAGCTTGGGCAGGAAGCTGTTTGTGTTTGCTCTGATTCTACCCAACAGTCGTGTAGGGTAAGTAAGAGGTCAGGCTGCAGGTCAGAGAGACGGGATTCGATCCTGGCTCTGTTGATTGAGTAGTTGGGTATAGTTGGGTGACCTTGGACATGTTTCATTCTGGGTATGTTTTCTTATCTGTTAAGACAAGGAGAACAGAAGTGTCTGCCTGAAAGGCTGTTAAACAGATTAAACAAGATAATAAAAATAAGGCTCTTGGCAGTCCCCGGGGACGGGAAGCTTGCAGAACTGCTCAGCATTATTAGCTCCACTTGCATTCGAGTAGGTCTGTGTCTCCATCTTTTCTTTTCTTTTTTTTTTTGCAGTTTTTGGCTGGGGCCAGGTTTGAACCTGCCCCTCTGGTATATGGGGCCGGCACCCTACTCCTTTGAGCCACAGGCGCCGCCCAGTGTCTCAATCTTTTTTCACTATCAGTCCTCTCAAGGGTCTTTTTAGACATTTTTCTTCATCACCCTCCTCCATGAAATTCTAATACCACAGATATATTTATCTGTGGTAAATGGGGTGTCTGCTTATGTACTACACAGATAACATAAACTTATTTTTTTTATCATCGCCCTCCTCCATGAAATTCTAATACCACAGATATATTTATCTGTGGTAAATGGGGTGTCTGCTTATGTACTACACAGATAACATAAACTTATTTTGTTTTTGGCCTTTCAAGAACAAATGTTCTTCCTTTGGCATTGCACCCTACTGATATCTGGGCTTTGGCATGAATATTTTCTTTTTTTTTTTTTCCTTTTTTTTTTTTTTATTAAATGATAGCTGTATACATTAATGCAAAACATGGGGTACAGTGTAGTGTTTTCATATACAATTTGAAATACTTTCATCCAGCTGGTTCACATAGATTTCATGTCATTTGCTTAGTCATTGTGTCAAAACATTTATATTCTAGTTCTAGAAAATTTTCCATGCCGATGTGTAAGAGTCAGTGCCTTTCATTAGTCTGGGGCAATGCATCGCGTCCGCTCCTCTCTACCCTCTTCATGTTCTCCCTCAAGGCTGATTAGTCCTCCACGGGCACATCCAGTGTCAATGACAAACCAACACAACTCTTACCATTGTTGCTGTCGGTTCAGTTAGTTTTTCTCAAGTGCCTACTGTGTGCCAGGCACTGTGACACTAGGCAGACCACCTAACACCTTTTAGAGCTTTGGAGGATACACAGGGGAATACCGATTCTTCTTAAGGGTAAAGGGTTTATCAGGATGGGGTAATGTGACACAAGTGATTGCTTATTCCCTTCTTGGCTGAACACTCCCTCTCTGTCTTGTCCTTCAGAGCCTCTAAATTCCTGCAACATGGCCTGGATTTTTTGCTCTTGTCTAATGAACTGGATTCCCCTATGAGGGACCAAGTCCCTTTTCTCCTCCTGCAAGGTAAGAACTCTTTAGAATGTCCTTTGCTTCCCGGAGCTAAGCATCTTACTTTTACCCACAGAAGTGGGCTACAGCTTTTGTTGTACTTTTTAGGAGGACAACATGATTTTTCAAATATTAGTAGTCTGCTTGCTAATTTTCTTTAGTCTTGATGTGCCACTTTGGTTTATCCATTTAGGTTTTAAGTGACCTGAGGACGGAGCTGCCTCTGACTCACTTTGCCTTCCACAAAGCTCTGAACATACAAATGCTGATCCCTGGACACCTTTAGAATATACTAAACTAAATGTAGCTGGGGCTGGCAAACCATGAGAAAATTAATTTTGTTTGCCCAGCTCAGTGTTTTTAAATTTTTTTTTTTTTTTGAGACAGAGTCTCTGCGCCTTAGGTAGAGTGTCATGGGGTCATCACTCACAGCAACCTCAAACTCTTGGCCTCAAGTTATCCACTTGCCTCAGCCTCCTGGGACTACAGGCGTCCACCACAATGCCTGGTTAGTTTCTCTACTTTTAGTAGAGACTGAGTGTCACTTTTGTTCAGGTTGGTCTCAAACTCCTGAGCTCAGGCAATCTACCCATCTCAGTCTTCCAGAGTGCTAGGATTACAAGAGTGAGCCACTGTGCTCGGCCAACTATTTTAATTTTTAACAATTATTTCAGAGCCTGTAAAAAAAAACTCAGGTTTCACATAAAAAACCAAATGTCTAGCTTCTTTTGGAAAAATCTGAGGATCTTGGCACCCTGAGCCCACTTTACCACATAACTAGGAACTCTGCCACATGCGATCTTTGGGAGGCACAGGACACACAGATCCCCATTTCCCACACCCTTCACCTGCCTTTTTGGTAATTGATGACAAATGGCTTCTCTAGACACTGAGTTCTCAACTGCTGTATCTAGGGAGGATGTGTTTGAGGAGGGAAGAACACACCATTCTGTTGCTGAGACTCTACTGATTATATTCTTAAGTCCATGGATTTTACTTCCCAGGATATGATCCTTGCTTGGCAAATGCTTACCATAGCCTTTTCCAGGAGCGCCTGGCAGAGGGTGCCTATGTGAATGTGCCATCCCCATGGATGTCATCTCAATGTTTTCAGGGTAGTCTTCATTCTCTCCCCTAAGGATGCCCAAGGAGCCATTACCCCTGTGATGAAATGAAGGCTGGATTGAAGACGTTCTGGTGGGTATCCGAACAACCCCAAATGACGGGTCACTATCCATCCAATAGTGTGGTGAGGACAGTCATTCACTCATTTATCCATTTATCTATCCATTTGTCCATCCATCCATCCACCCACCCACCCATGTTAGGCATGGGCTATGGGGTAAGGATACAAAGATGAAGAGGTGGGATTTACGCACTCAAGAGGCTCCCAGAACAATCTGGTACAGCTTCTTAGACACAGCTGTAAGCAATTATACTACTATGTACAGGTAGAAATGGGTGAGGTTCAGAAGACAGGCCCAAGGAGCTCAGGGGGAGGAGAGAATTCTGACTGAGAGGTGGTTGTGGTGCGGAGATCTACATGGAAAAGAGACAACTGAGTGAACTTGGAAGGATATATTCCTGACTGGAGGAGAGCATTCCAAGGATAAGGAACAGCATAAATAAAGGAGTGAGGCCAGAAAGAGCTGAATATATAAAGGAAATGTTATGAAAATCAACTAACCTAAAGCAACAGTCCTCAATTTAGTATATACAGTATGTGCACACCCCTAATCCTTGTCCCAAACAATTAAATCAGAAGCTTTGAAGGTTGGGCTTAGGAATCTGTATTATTTTTAAAGTTTCCCAGGTAACCAAGTAACTCTACGGATCAGCTCAGGTCAAGAATCACTGACCTCGAGTATAGGGTCAAGGCAGGATGGGGATAGGAGAGATAGGAGGAGATCAAACAGGCTGGCCTTTGGCTGGCATCTTACCTTAGCACCATGCACCCTGATTCATGAATCTTCTACACTTGAAGTTGTGTGTGGCCTTTCTCCCAAAGGTTAAGGGGACCCAGGGAATATGAAAAGCAGAGGAGTCACAGGATCAAAGGTGTGTTTTGGAATAGGAATCAGGCAGTGGGAGATAAGACCAAGGAAGACATTTTTGAGCTAGTCCTGTTAACATTGATATTTAAATCCTAAAGATACCTCAAATACTGTACACCTATATCCTCTCCCCTTATTTCTAGAGATAAATAGAAGCCATCAGTTTTTATCAAATTCATAAATATTACTTGTAGAAATAGTTAATGAAAAATAAGACTCATATTGGTTAAAATTTCACATGGTTAAGATTTGTTAGAGATTAAACAAAAAACTGACCTAAAAATCACATCTTTTTGCAACATAAACATGGGCAAACTTAATGGAGAAAAATTAGATTTGATAGAATTAAGTCATCCAAACTAATGCGATCAATGTCTAGAATTAGACCTGGTAAAATTTGCCAAGGACAAAAGATTAAAGAGAAGGTTAAAATATTTCAGACAAAATTGAAATACACAGAATCTCAACCAGAAAAAATTGGATTTAATGTTTTAAAATGGCCTTAAAAGGCCAGGCCAGGTGACTTGTGCCTGTAATCTATCACTCTGGGAGGCTGAGGTGGGTGGCTCGCTTGAGCTCACTGGTTCGAGACCAGCCTGAGCAAAAATGAAACCTCCTCTCTACTAAAAATGAAAAACTGAGGCAAGAGGATCGCTTTAGACCAAGACTTTGAGGTTGCTGTGAACTGTGACACCACGGCACTCTACCAAGGGCAACAAAGTGAGACTCTTGTCTCAAAAAAAAAAAAAAAAAAAAAGGAACGCTGCCAGTGGTGAAAATTACAATCAGTAACATTTAAGGAAAATTACAATGAAGATCAATGAATCAATCCTGCAATAAAGTTTTTGTCAAAAATGATCAACTCTGACAAAATCTCTATACAAAGATTTTTGTATAATAAAAATGAAAGTAGAAAAATCAGAAAGTGATACAAACATCTTGTATGAAAACCTAGCTGAGGAATTAAATTGACTTCATGGAGTTAGACCTTCAATAGATTTTCTTGATAAAAATTCATTACCGTTAATATAATTCTGGCTAAAGCGTTTGTTTTGTATTTATGACTCTTAAGTGATAACCCAACCCCACTGGCAATGCAGCACGGTCAAACCAGTGTGAGGCTGATGTGGTGGATCACGTCTGTAATCCGAGCACTTTGGGAAGCTGAGGTGGGAGGATCTCTGGAGGCCACAAGTTCAAGACCAGCCTTGGGCAACAGGATGAGACCCCCCATCTCTACTAAAAAAAAAAAAAAAAGCTGTGGGGATCCAGATACCTTACAGAGATTGGTATAAGAAAAAATGGGAGACTAGGAAGATGATCCAAACAAGAGGTGATGAAAGATTAAGTTCAGGGCTGGGCATGGTGGCTCATGCCTATAATCCCAGCACTCTGGGAGGCTGAGGCAGGTGGATTGCCTCAGATCATGAGTTTGACCAGCCTGAGCTAGAGCGAGATCTTTTCTCTAAAACTAGCTGGGCATTGTGGCAGGCACCTGTAGTCCCAGCTACTTGGGAGGCTGAGGCAAGAGAATCACTTGAGTCCAAGAGTCTGAGGTCGCTGTGAGCTATGACGCCATTGCACTCTACTGCGGTCAACAAAGAGAGACTGTCTCAAAAAATAAAAATAAAAAAGATTAAATTTGGGCAGCACCTGTGGCTCAAAGGAGTAGGACACCGGCCCCATACACCAGAGGTGGTGGGTTCAAACCCAGCCCCAGCCAAAAACTGCAAAAAAAAAAAAAGATTAAATTCAGGTAAGGACTTTAGGTCTCAGGCTGAGAGTCTATGGTCCAGGCAAAGTCTATATGTAGCGATTGAGATCAGATCATGAAAACCATCATACATGACCCTAATGTAAACCATACCAACCAAATTCCCTTGACTTGATGATTTAACACTCAGACCCCACTCCCACTGAAGAGATATATCTACACTTACCCCCTGGTCATTCCCAGAGTCTCTGAAAAGCCATAATCATGCCCATTCTCAGCATCTGGATAATCAGGTTCTCCCCAAATGTCTGGAGAGTTCTGATAGTCCTCAGCATCAGAATAGTCTGGTTCCCCAAAAAAGTGTGGAGAGTTAGGTTGATTTTTGGCACCTAGATAATCAGGGTCTCCCAGAGAGTCTGTGCGTGTATTGATTCTGGAACCAGCATATTGTAGATTCCTTCTGGAGCCTGAATGATTTGAATTGCCTCTGGGGCCAGGATGGTTAGTGTTGCTCTGAGTTTCAAGGTAGTCTGGTTCTCCTAAGGAGCCAAAATAATCTGGATGTGTTCTAGAGTCTGCATAATTTCTAGTGCTTCTAGAATATGTAAAATCAGAATTTTTTTGAGATCTGGGGTAGTCTGGCTGTCCAGATGAGCCTGGGGGGTATGGATTCCTCTGAAATTCCATATAATCTGGCTCTTGTAGGGATCTGTGGTAGTCTGGACTGATTCTAGAAATTGCAGAGAATGAATTGTTCCTGGTGCTAGGACGGTCTGGATTATCTGGAGATCCGGGATAATCCGGCTCTGCAAAAGATGCAGGATAGTCTGGACTTGTTCTGGAGCCTCCAGAGTATGGATTTCTCTTGGTGCTGGGGTAGTCTGGATTGTTCATAGGAGCTGGAACATTTGGATGATCCTGAGTTATTGAATATCCCTGCATTCGGTGCTGAGACCCTGAATAGTCAGGGTCATCTGGATCATCCTTGTACCTATTATATCTGTAGTGGGCAGACATGCTGGTATGGTACAGATTCTTCACCCTGGAGCGTTAAAATGTTTCCAATGTGCAATTACTCAGAAATATTTTTTCTTACGCCTGAAAAACAAAAAGAAAAGAAAAGGTCAGACATTTCCCCCTCTCTTCCCTGCAGAGATTGCTGGTTAACATCAGGTATCTGTTCTTCTTTCTTTCACTGTTGGGTACGTAGCTGCACAGAATAAAGATGCTATTTCCCGGGCTCTTCTGCAGCTAGATGTGGGCATGAGAGTGGTCAAAGGATTAGCAGACGCGCTACCTACAACTTCCCAGTCCGTGCTCCTAAGGTAAAGGAGTTATCCCTCCCTCTCTCAGTCTTTTTATTTCCTGTGGGCTGGAACATGAACATGATGTCGCGCCATCTTGGCCATGCATACAAAGGCAGCACCCACCTTGGGGACAGTAGTACAACAGGTAGGAGGAGCCTGGGTTGTTGGTGACTTGATGGAGCAGAGTCATCATATCAGTAAGGTGACCAGATTTTAACATTGGTAAAGCGGGACACCATTGGAGGGGCGCGGGGCGGAGCGGGGGCGGGAGGCGGGGCGTGGCAGGAGCAGGGCGTGGGGCGTAGCGGGGGCGTGGCAGGGGACCGGACCGGACAGGGCAGGGCCTGACAACAATGCAAACTTTGATAAGCAGTTCTCGATAATCACTTCTCAACAATTATTTGTTATTCTAGTTTAACATTATAAAATTAACAAAAATAATATAAAACTCATATCCTGGCGAAATAGCCGCATGACAGCTGAAAACTGTATATTCCCTTACTGTTCTCCTGCCCACTCATGCATTCTTTCCAAAAATCGGGACCTTTTTAAAACGCAGCGGGACGCGGGACAAATTGTTAAAAAGCGGGACGTCTGGTCACCCTACATATCAGCTTAGACTATGATGTAAGAGAGAAATAAACTATTATCTTGTTTGAACCACTGGGTTTTTCTGGTCTTTGATACATGCAGCCAAACTTGTATCTTAAACAATACACTCCTTCAGTTGGAGGGTAGAAAGAGAGCAATGAACCAAAGGATTGAAATAAGCAAGGACTTTTTGAGCATTTTGGTTGCATATGAGGTTCTAGGGTTCAAAGCATATATTAGTATGAGTGCGCAAAAGAAAAATAGTTAATAGGAACGAGAGGACTTGGGTAAGGAGACAATTGCTATGACCTCTTCCAGTTTGAAAATATGATTTTCTGAGTTCCAATCTACAGACACGGCATACTTTCAAATCAGAAGTGATAGGGTTTTAGTTTCTAAGTATGCTAGATAGCTGTTGTTTTTGTTTGCTGGTTAGCCATTTCCCCTTCTGGCATTAATGCCCTGATTTTCCTCTGGACATCATTTCCCTCCCCTACTTTTGGTCCAGGGGTTACAGGGAAGAATCAATTACATTTCAATTACACCCCTCCTAGATGGTCAGTGACTCAGGCCTAGCTAATCAGTGTTCCCCATCCCCCTGACCACAGGGTTTGGCTCAGGAATGAGCATATAACCCGACCTTGCCCTTCAGGACCTGGGCTAGAATTATTAAGAAAACGGAGCTTTCACTTCCCTGGGGTTTCTGAGGGGTGGAACATTAGCCTGGAGCTTCTGGTGTAGTGCCAGTGGGACTAGGAAGAAAATGTGCAGGGGAGAAAATTTAAAGGAAGAACCAATAGTTTTTATTGACTGACCCAACATGGAAAGGGAAAAGGATAAAAGGCGAACACATCCACAGGTCAAGCCAGCGTCATGAGATGAATGGTGAGGCCTCTCTGAAAGAAGGAAGTAGAACATTTTTCAGGTTCAGCCGTTTACAATTTTATCTCTATGTAAATGGCAAGGGTTGGCCTTTTTGAGTAATTAGAGCTAAAGACAATATTAACTTCCTGCCAATACCTGTAGGCTCAGAAGGTTCATTTGCCAACTCCCTTCCACGTTTCTGAGCATAGTTGAAGTCTGTTTTGCATTACTGGGATCCTGCCCAGCATCCATTTCTCTCTTTTGTGTGACACTTTTCTTTGCATAACTCTTCTTTCTCAGTCCCCAAGGGTCAGGGGTGGGCATGTGACCTAATCAGAAGTATTTTCTTCCGGGCCACAGTGATTGGTTGAAGGCCTACTCTCCGGTTAGAGAGAGTGAGATTTAATTCTGGGAATTGGGGCTGGGTCTGATGGCTCGCGCCTATAATCCTAGCACTCGGAGAGGCAGAGGCAAGTGGATTGCTTGAGCTCAGGAGTTGAGACCAGCCTGAGGAATAGTGAGACCCCCATCTCTACTAAAAATGGTAAAATTATCTGGGTGTTGTGGCAGGCACCTGTAGTCCCAGCTATTTAGAAGGTTGAGGCAAGAGGATCACTTTAGCCCAAGAGTTTGAGGTTGCTGTGAGCTATGACACCACAGCGCTCTACCTAGGGTGACAATGAGACTTTGTCTCAAAAAAAAAACAAAAAAACAAAAAAACACACAAATTCTGGGAATTTTGCCAGAACCGTAGAGAACAGAGAAGCTCTCTATCTCTCTGCTGGACTTGGAATTAGGAAGTTACAACCCTGAAGCTGCCAGTGGTCACAGTGGAGAAGTTTTGCCTAAGAATGAGGCCAGCTGGGAGGACAGCAGAGCAAACAGAAAGACCAGATGCTGAGGGCATCATTTAAGTACCTGGAGGCAGCCAACCACCGGAGGCTTGAGTCTTTACATTCTCTGTTTGGCTAAAGTTAATCTGAACTGGGTCTCTGTCATTTGACATCAAAAGAGAATAATTCTAATATGCAAACCAGAACATCGGTACAAACTATCTATAATGCTATGAAGACTAAATGCTGAGTTTTATTGCAAATTATTTTTCATCAAATGGACATCGAACTTGTTTGTGTTCTAAAACTAGAAATTAATGTACTTATAATCTAGGAACTTCCATGGCCTATCAAAGCCCAAATTCTTACAGTTAAACAATGACTAGTATATTCAAGAAATTAAAAGCAGATACAGATATATTAGCCTGAGAGAGATAAGTCTATTTACCAAAAGATAATAAAAATGTTTGCAGAAACTTTTCTTTTTTTTGAGACAGAGTCTCACTCAATATATTGATCTATTGCTCTGGGTAGAGTGCCGTAGTGTCCTAGCTCACAGCACCCTCTATCTCTTGGGTTTAAGCAATCCTCAAACTAAGGGTGACAAAGTGAAACTCTGTCTCCAAAACAAAAAAGCTACAGAACAACAAAGGCTCAACCTCTGCTACCTGCACCTGTGGAGGAAACGCACAGGTGTAACAAAGATGAGGAGAAAGAGTTGGGCACAAAAGAGTTTGTGCTCTCTAACATTTCTGCAAAGTTCAAAAAGAGCAAAACTAATAAGTCATGCAAGAAGTCAGAATAGTGCTAGCCTGGGGAGGGAACCAGGAATTGCCTTGAGAAAGTCTGTGGGGAGGTGGGGGGTGATCTTGGGTGGTGGATACTCAGGGAATATATGTGTGTATATGTGTAAAAATTTATCAAGTTGCATACTTGTACTGCTGGTGGGAATGCAAGCTAATATGACCTTTTTGGAAAGAAGTTTGGAGAATACTCAAGGAACTAAAACTAGACCTACCATTCGATCCTGCAATTCCTCTACTAGGTATATACCCAGATGATCAAAAATTATTTTACAACAAAGACATCTGCACCAGAATGTTTATTGCAGCCCAGTTCATAATTGCCAAGACATGGAAACAGCCCAAGTGCACACTGGCCCATGAATGGGCTAATAAGCTGTGGTATATGTACACCATGGAATACTATGCAGCCATAAAAAAGATGGAGACGTCACATCTTTTATGTTTACCTGGATGGAGCTGTAACATATTCTTCTTAGTAAAGTATCTCAAGAATGGGGAAAAAAAGTATCCAATGTACTCAATACTACTATGAAATCAATATATAATCACCAACACATTCATATGAATGTTAAAACATAACTATAGTCCAGAAAGTAGAAAGGAAGAGGAGAGAGAGGGGGGAAGAGGGTGGAGGGAGGGTATTCGGGGGGACCTCACCTAATGTGCATGATGCAATCGTACATTTCAAAACTATTAAGAAAAGAGTATAATTGTGATGGATGTGTTACTTAGTTCAATGTAAGCATTTCACATTGTATATCAAATCAGTACCCTGAAACCCATAAATGCATCAATGTACACAGTCATGATTTAATAAAAAATAAAAATATACGTTAAAAAAAGAAAAAAGAAAAAAAATTGCACACTTGAGAGTTGTGTACATTGCTGTAAATGTATTATTTCTAAATGAAAAAGACCTGCACCAGAAAAATATGATGTAGAACTTTCTGCTTCTCCAAGGGGCCATCATATGAGTTGAAATAAACAAGGGGTTGTGGCTCACAAATATTTTCAGTTTTCTTACATATAAATCACAGAAAATTTGTATGAATGAAAACAAAAGCTAGGTGAAGACAGGACACATTACCTGAGTTGAATTGTCTGTCTGATGCTGTAAGATGGAAGTGGTTAGGAACGCAGCCCCTGGTGTAAGGCAGAGCTAGCTTTGGTTTTCATTTGCTGTGAAACCCTGGCTGTGTGGTGAACTTAAGCAAGTCATTTAACCCCTCTGAGTCTCTTTCCTCATCCCTACAATAGTGTCAATAATATCTCCTAGGACGTGGTAAGAAATAAATGAGATAAGGCACATAAAGCAGCTGGCATCAAGGAAGCAATCACTGAATGGACACTTTATAGCCATTTTAATTTATATACGATGTAACCCCTGGTAACTTTCAAAACAGGCTTGAGTCAGTAAACAGGCTCCGTGCCTGTAGCTCAGCAGCTAGGGCGCCAGCCACGTACACTGGAGCTGGCCGGTTTGAATCCAGCCCGGGCCTACCAAACAACAATGACAACTACAACCAAAAAATAGCCAGGCGTTGTGGCAGGCGCCTATAGTCCCAGCTACTTGGGAGGCTGAGGCAAGAGAATCGCTTAAGCCCAAAAGTTGGAGGTTACTGTGAGCCGTGACACACTCTACTGAGGGCAACAGCTTGAGGCTCTGTCTCAAAAAAAAAAAAAAGTCAGTAAATAATAAAAATCACGCACTCACCAGGGCGCGATTAAAGAAATAGGAAATGGTCTGGGGTGGTGGTGAATATCTATAGACCCAGCTATTTGGGAGGCTGAGATGGGAAGACTGCTTGAGCCCAGGGGCTGGAGACTACAGTGAGCTATGTCAGGCCACTGTACTCCAGCCTGAGTAACAGAGCAAGACCCTGTCCCGGGTGGTGGTGGGGAGTGGAGAATGGAGGAAGGAAGACAGGAAATGTCTTCTAATCAGGTAGAGGAAGAACCAATCCTACGAATTCCTAGGCTGACAGAGTAACTATAACTGATAATGAATTTTCCCTTGAACTTCTCATATTTGTGGTGAGAGGGGAAGACAAAGGGAGTATATCAGTTTTTCTAGACGGCCACATTTTCCCCCAGGATCTTATGATAAATTCTTATGAAACTGATCATTCATGAAATTTTCTTATGAAAAGAATTTATCATAAGAACCTTTCCAAAGGTATCAGATAACAGCAAAATGAAGCCAAGGCTCGGGGTCACCAGCAAACAAAATGCTCGGAAGCTCTGACGACTCCAGGACAAGATGCAGGAGAAGAGTCGAGAAGAAACTCTGGGGCCCCTTCCAGGTCATTGTGAGGAGATGCTTACAGAGCCACTTCTGGACAATAAAGTGGAGTGTAAGTGACTCCTAGGCCAAAGCTAGAGCCACATCACCCTCAAAACAAGACAAAAGGAAAATGAAAACAAAAAAGCCACACAGCACCTCATGCCTGTAGTCCTAGCAACTCAGGCTCCAGAAGCTAAGGTGGGAGAATTGCTTGAGCTCAGGAGTTTGAGGCTGCACTGAGCTATGAGTGTACCTATAAAGAGCCACCATATGTCAGTCTGGACAGCATAGCAAGATCCTAGCTCCAGAAAAAAAATACACAGCCCTCCAGATCCTCCCCCCACCCCCACCTTTTTTTTTTTTTTTTTTGGAGACAAAATCTTACTTTGTTGCACTTGGTAGAGTGCTGTGGTGTCATAGCTCACAGCCACCTCAAACTTTTGGGCTCAAGTGATCCTCTTCCCTCAGCCTCCCGAGTAGCTCAGACTACAGGCACCGACCACAACACCTGGGTATTTTTAGAGATGAAGTCTTGCTTGAGCTCAGGCTTGTCTTGAACTTGTGAACTCAAGCAATCCACCCACCTCAGCCTCCCAGAGTGCTAGGATTACAGGCATGAACCCCTGCACCCGACCCAGATCCCTTTTCTCCTGCCACAGCAACCAGTGACAATCCAGATGGGGACCAGTTCACCAGCCTGGGTTTTTGCAGGACTTTATATGCATACACTCTACCCCCACCCCCACCCTAATCAACCCACAATAGCTTTTCATGAGCAAAAAAGAAACTTTTATCTGTCAGGCCACTGAGATTTTAAATTATTTTGATGCAGCAGCTCTTAGTCTAGCCTGACTGATATAAATCATTTGGTCTTTGTATGAAATCTTTGACAGATTTATACACGTATATAATACGTATATATGTATGTGTCTATACACACAATGTATGTATATATTTACTCAGATATACGCACATAGAGCATATATTGGTAAATGGATGGATAGATGTTTTGTGTGGGTCAACAATGAGCCTCATGTCTATTCTCTTGACATTGGACAGGCGCTTGTGTATTGCATGTCTTCTTAACAGTCTGGACACAAGTGGTACTCTAACACACCCACCTGCCCTGGAACAGATTTCTAAACAAACAGAAAGCTAAGCCCACAGAGAAGGATTGGGAAAGAAAGAGAAGGAAGTGACCACAAGGAAACAGTCATGTATTCATTTCAAATGAAGAGGGAGTGGCCCTCTGAGAACCTTACTCCCAGTTTCCTGTTAACTGTTAGAGGAACCCCATCAACACCCACCTGCAGGCATAGTAGTAGAACTCCAGGACAGAAAGAAAGAGGGTGGGAGAGGTAAATTCACACAGATGCTCTAATGCACATTATTCGGGTGACAGGCACACTTAACAACTTTGACTCAAACTGTGCAAAATCCATTCATGTAAACCCACAATATTCTGAAATTTAAAAACAACTATTAGAGGAGCAAATGAAACAGGCTGGCTGTTCAAAAAAGATCATTTTGCCTGGTATCTTGGGAAAAAACACAAAGAGGGTACTATCTTCTTTTTCTTTCTGCTGGTTGTCGTTTTTCTACCTCCTCACTAAGGGCTGCTGAACTATTAATATTTATTGCAAGTCCTCCTTTTGACATCCATTTAGGGTTTCTCACTTCACTGTGTCAATGGCTTTTGATCACATTTCCAAGCAACTGCATGCTGCTAATCAGGGGCACCTTTTTTTTAATAATTAATTATTTTTTATTAAATCAAAACTTTGTACATTGATGCATTTATGGGGTTCAGGGTACTGCTTTGATATACAATGTGAAATGTTTACATCGAATGAGGTAACACATCCATCACAATTATACTCATTTCTTAATAGTTTAGAAATGTACCATTGCATCATGCACATTAGGTGAGGTCCCCCTCGAATACCCTCCCTTTTCCCATATCCCCTCTCTCTCTTCTTCCCTTGTACTTTATGGACTATAGTTCTGTTTTTTTAATTTGTATGATTGTGTAGGTGGTTATATATTGATTTCATAGTAGTATTGAGTATATTGGATACTTTTTTCCCCATTCTTGAGATACTTTACTAAGAAGAATATGTTCCAGCTCCATCCAGGTAAACATAAAAGATATGAAGTCTCCATCTTTTTTATGGCTGCATAGTACTCCATGGTGTACATATACCACAATTTGTTAATCCATTCATGGTTCAATGCTTGGGCTGTTTCCATGTCTTGGCTGTTATGAATTGGGCTGCAATAAACCTTCTGGTGCCAATGTCTTTGTTGTAAAATAAAGGGGCACCTTTTTTGATGTTGCAAGGCTCCTTGATTTGAATGGGTCGTCCTAACTATCTTGCCTTTGTTATTCAGCTAAATCAGGAATCTTCAGGGGATCAATTACACTCTAGAGGCTTGGCACTCATAGTTCAGTGACTAGGATAATGGCCACATACACCAAGGCTGGCAGGTTCAAGCTCAGCCCAGGCCAGCTAAACAACAATGACAACTGCAACCAAAAAATAGCTGGGCATTGTGGCAGGCCCCTGTAGTCCCAGCTACTTGGGTGGCTGAGGCAAGTGAATTGCTTAAGCCCAAGAGTTTGAGGTTGCTTTGAGCTGTGATGCCATGGCACTCTACCCAGGGCGACATAGGGAGATTCTGTTCCAAGAAAAAAAAAATAAATTACCCTCTAGAATATAGATGGGGTAACACGTCACACTCAGACTGTTTATCTGGCTCTCTGATGCTTCTTAGGTTCAAGCTAACATAAACTGAGATCACAAGCTCTGTTCTGCATCACCAAAGTGATCTCACAAAACATACGGACTCAGGCGTAAATCGGGGTGTAATGACGAACAAAGGGAAACTATTCAAAACCCCACCATCTTCTGTACTGTGGGCTATCATGGAGCTGTCACAGAGAACACTTTGGATGTCCATGTGCTATGATTCTTGTGTCTAATCTCCTTTTCCCATTTCCTGACCCTGCCCACAGGCTAGAATGTATAGACACGCAGACATGAACTGTCCAAAACTTAATTTTACTAATTGAAGCCATTTCTTACCTGAAAGTCAAGAAAGAGAAAAGAGCTTATAAAACACCAAACCTGACCAGCACCACACACAGGAAGTTGCCTCACAAAAGGCAAAAAGAGGCCACACCGTCTAACTTCAGCTGTGCATTTATTTTATCTTCTAAAGGGGTAAACTTGGTTGTGTCAACACATAACAAGGTTAACCTTTCAACCCAATTGAAATTAAGTTTCTTTATGCTAAAGATAATCCTGTAGATGATATAAAATAACATTTAAGACCCACTGTCAAGATTATAAAAGTGATTCTAGGCTCGGCGCCTGTGGCTCAAGTGGCTAAGGTGCCAGTCACATACACCTAAGGTGGAGGGTTCCGACCCGTCAAACAACAATGACGGCTGCAACCAAAAGAATAGCCGGGCGTTGTGGCGGGCACCTGTGGTCCCAGCTACTTGGGAGGCTGAGGCAGGAGACTCGCTTGAGCCCAGGAGTTGGAGATTGCTGTGAGCTATGATGCCACGGCACTCTACCCAGGGGGATAGCTTGAGGCTCTGTCTCAAAAAAAACCCCACAAAACTTGAATATAAGGAGCAGCACAGAGCCAGATAAAAATAGTCTGAGTATAACTTTATCTATATTCTAGGGTGTAATTTATCCCCTAAGGATTCCTGAATTAGCTGAATGACAAAGACAAAATAGCTATGAGGACTCATTCATATTCATTCCAGATTTGCATTTATTTCATCAAGGAAATGAAACCATACGGGAAAATCCTCTCCTGCCTCGCCCTGCTCGTCTCTGCCTGGAGGAAACCACGCTCATGTGTGTGGCACATGGCTTTTCAGGACGTGTTGTTCAGACTTTGACCACTGTTATGAATTAAATTGTGTCTCCCCCCCCAAAAAATAAATACATTGACATCCTAGCCCTGAGAACCTTGGAATGTATGCCTTGGTGTTTGTAAACGTAACCAAGTCAAAATGAGGTCATTGGAGGGAAGTTTGGACACAGACATAGAGAGACGGGGCAGTGTGAAGAGACACAGGAGAGAGATCATGGGAAGATTAGCGTTATCCCCTCACACAGCAAGGAGCATCTGGGGCTACCAGAAGTTGGAAGAGGCCGGGTATAGTGGCTCATGCCTATAATCCTAGCATGCCAGGAGGCCAAGGTGGGAGGATCACTTGAGCTCAGGAGTTCGAGACCAGCCTGAGCAAGAGCAAGGCCTCGTCTCTACTAAAAATAGAAAAATTAGCTGTGCATCATGGAAGATGCCTGTAATCTTATCTACTCAGGAGCCTGAGGCAAGAGGATTATTGAGACCAGAAGTTTGAGGTCAACCTCAGCAATATAGTGAGACCCCCATGTCTAAAAAAAATATGAAAAATATATATCTTATATTTAAGTTATCTAAGTTATAATATATAATTATTAATATATAATGTGTACATATTATATATATAAAATATCATGCCGTCTATATTTTTTGCAGCAAAAATTGGTTTTGAGTTCTATCTGTCTTGGTAGCTCTAGTAACTGAAGCTAGTAGTTCTCACATCCATCTAGAAGTTTCTTTATCATAGGACTGTACACCAGCCTGTGACCATCCTACCAGGTTTTACTCCTTCTCTTTCTGGCTGTTTCCCGTTTTCTCTATGACAAGCAGTGACCAGCGTGCATCTCATCTGGGTCTCCTCGTACTCACTTGTGTGAAGGTTTCTCCAGAGGAAGAGAACTAGATGTGGTTGTGCTGGGTTGTTGGTTTGGGTGTTTCCAGTTTCAGTGGAGATGGCCCATTGTTCCCCCAAGCAGTTGTACCAATTTCCAACAGGTGCGGTAAGTAGCCTATTCATTTTCATGCTGTCATCCCAGAAGGAAAACCAGGAATAGTTGTCTAAATTCATTTTCCTTTTCTCTAGACTATACCCAATCGAAGAGTCCTATGCAGCCTGCAAGAAGGCAGTGCCAGAAGCTAACACAGAGAACGAGGAATTGCAGCCTGAGCCTCCATTAAACTAGGTGTGCTACGTCTCAGCACTACTAACACTGTGGGCCGGATAATTCTCTGTTTGGGAGGCGCGGGGGTGGGGCGGGGCGAGGGGGGACAGCTGTCCTATGCAGGATGTTTGGCAGCATGTCTGGCCTCTACCCTCTACTTGCACCTGCCCAACGTTGTAACAACCAAAAATGTCCCAAGCATTGCCAAATGTCCTCGGTGGGGGGGGGGGGGCAAAACCAGCATCCCCACACCACTCTATCTCAAGTTTGAGAATGGTTTCCTCAGGCTGAGATTAACATGGGAAGACCTCGAGGGCTCTTTAAGTCAATGATGTAAAGAAAAATTCAGAAGAAAAAAGAGAAAGGAAATTAAGCAGAGGAAAGATCTTTTCATTAGACAGAAAAGTGACATTTTAGTTGAAAGTGAATCCTAAATTAGGAAGTGAAATAGATAAAGTAAGAAAAGGTGTACTTCTGAGACATCACAAATTCCATGGCTTACTTTGAGCCAGGTTATCAACAGGAATGATACATACACACACACACACACACTCTAACCTAATCTTATTTTTGATTTTCTTTTTTTCTTAAGAGATAGGGTTGCCTTCCGTTGCCCAGGCTGGAGTCCAGTGGCACAATCATAGCTCCCACCAACCTCCAACTTCTGAGTTTAAGTGATCTTCCCACCTCAACCTCCTGAGTAGCTGGGACGACAGGCATGCCCCACCAGGCCCAGCTAATTAAAAAAAAATTTTTTTAGAGTTGGAGTCTTAGATGGCGCCTGTGGCTCAAGGAGTAGGGCACCAGCCCCATATACTGGAGGTGGTGGGTTCAAACTCGGCCCCAGCCAAAAACTGCAAAAAAAAAAAAAAAGTAGAGTTGGGGTCTTGCTATATTGCCCAGGCTGGTCTTGAATTCCTGGCCTCAGGCAATATTTCTGCTTCATACTTCCAAAGTGTAAGTCCATATTTACATAAGTGAGCATGGCATCCAGTCTGCTTACTTAATTTTCACAAGTGGAGGATGCTTCATGTTTCCATTTTACAGATGAGAACAATGAGGTTTGGTAGAACTTCATAATTTTTCTGAGTTCTCACACATGATAAGCAGGCACAGGGATTTAAATATAAGCTGAATGAGCTCTTTGCCACATTTGACTGACTGAATTCCTTTTTAATTTACTTATTTAGTTATATATTTTGAGAAATCAATGAAGATTTTTTAAGCAGAAAGACAAATTGAAACAACAGTTTTCCTCCCCTGGGTGGCTCAGTGGGTGGGGCACCAGCCCCATATACCAAGGGTGGTGGGTTCAAACCCAGCCCCAGCCAAACTGCAGCAAAAAAAATAGCCGGGCATTGTGGCAGGTGCCTGTAGTCCCAGCTACTCGGGAGGCTGAGGCAAGAGTATTGCCTAAGCCCAGGAGTTGGAGATTGCTGTGAGCTGTGATGCCACAGCACTCTACCCAGGTCTACAAAGTGAAACTCTATCTCAAAAACAAAAAAACAAAAAAACAGTTCTCCCCCCCTAATTAAAGACAGAAAATTAAAAAACAAAATGGGTCCATGGCAGTGCCTGTGGCTCAAACGAGTAGGGTACAGGCCCCATATACTGAAAAAAAAAAAAAAAAAAAAAAAAAACGGCTCCAGTCAAGTTAAAGAGAAGCCTTCTTTTTTTTTTTGAGACAGAGCCTCAAGCTGTCCCCCTGGGTAGAGGGCCGTGGCATTACAGCTCACAGCAACCTCCAACTCCTGGGCTCAAACGAGTCTCCTGCCTCTGCCTCCCAAGTAGCTGGGACCACAGGCACCCGCCACAACACCTGGCTATTTTTTGGTTGCAGCCGTCATTGTTGTTTGGCGGGTCTGGGCTGGGGATTCGAACCCGCCACCTTAGGTGTATGTGGCTGGCGCCTTAGCCGGTTGAGCTATAGGCGCCGAGCCGAGAGAAGCCTTCTTTATGGAAAGTAAACAATGGACAAAGCTGAGTGAAAGGAGATAAGCAAAAGCACTGTGTCTGGGTGAAAGGGGGAAAGAAGAAATAAAAGCTGAAATAATCCTACTGTGTAGATTCTTTCTCCCAAATACAAACTCCAAATAAGCTACAGAAGCTTTAAAATAAATTAAAGTTGAGAGCCTGAGGCAGGCAGATAGCCTGAGCTCACAAGTTCAAGACCAGCCTGAGCTAGAGTGAGACCCTGTCTCTAAAAATAGCCAGGCACTTTGGTGGGGGCCTATAGTCCCAGCTACTCAGGAGGCTAAGGCAAGAGGGTTGCCTGAGCCCAAGAGTTTGAGGTTGCTGTGAGCTATGATTCCACAGCACTCTATGGGGGAGAGGAACCAGGTGAGACTGTCTCAAAAAATAAAATAAAGGGCGGTGCCTGTGGCTCAGTGGGTAGAGTGCCTGCCCCATATACCAAGGGTGGTGGGTTCAAACCCGGCCCGGCCAAACTGCAACAAAAAAATAGCCAGGCATTCTGATGGGTGCCTGTAGTCACAGCTACTCAGGATGCTGAGGCAAGAGTATCGCCTAAGCCCAGGAGTTGAAGGTTGCTGTGAGCTGTGACGCCACAGCACTCTACCGAGGGCAATAAAGTAATAAGACTCTGTCTCATAAAATAAAATAATAAATCAAAGTTAGCTACAAAGTTCCTTGAGTTTTTTAATTATGCCATTTACTTAATGCCTCAAAGCAAGCACAATAAAATTCTCATTGTAGTGTTGAACAGATACTCATCATAGCAATAAAACGGAATTTAAAAAAACCAACATCCCTGAACACATTGCAACCCTACCCGCACCTGACAAAGACAGCTGACAAATGCAGTACTTTCATGCTTGCCTCTCCTACCAGGGCACCAAGGCGCAAAGAGGAGGCAAAAGCTGGGGGTTTTAAAGAGAGTGAAGAAGATCCCTTGGTGACCTGGAAGGCAGCACTTTCCAGGCATGCCATAAAAACTGGACACAGTTAAAAAAAGAAGGGCACAGTTTAACAACAACAACCAAAAAGATTCAATTGTTGTAACTCGTACGACTGAGAGAGAAAATTGGACCCTACTTCTGATGCAATGATCAATAGGCATTTATTAGGAGTTTAATATACCTGCACAGGGGGCTGTTGCTTCTGAAAAGCAAGCAGCCCTGAATGACAAATTAAGGGGGCTTATATACTATAATTTCTGCTAAAGGAAGCAAGCTTGAATAAAAGCCAAAATATTGCAGTTAGCACAGCTCAGCAACTCAGGGGTCACAAGGCAGAGGTACATATATTAGCTCGTAAGGGGTTACCCAACTCAGGGTGGGAGCGCATGCTAACTTAGCTTATATAAGCAAATCACATTGGGGGTTACAAAATTCAAAGCGGGGGTACATATTACCTCATGGGTCATTAACTCATGGATCACAAGATGGGGGTCACATACTTCAACATAAATTGAGAAAGTTTCCAAAGAACTTGGGACTTTCCACCAAGGGCTTTCTCTGGCATCAACCCCTCCCTTCCTCTTTTCCTTATCTTTAAGCTTCCACCCTTGAGAGGGCTGGGACTAAAAGGCTTAGAAGAGGTTTCCTTTTCAAGGGTAAGGGGGCTTGTTCCCCACTGGTCTTAGAGGGGAATCAAGGGGGTCTGGTCATCACACAATAATCCCCTACCTCCACCCCAATCCTGCTTAAAATTCTTCAGTGACTTTTCATTTCATCTCTGGTTTTTAGTACAAAATCTAAACTGCTTACTATGGTCTGAAAAGTACCGCATGCACTGGCCCCTGCCCATCTCTCCCCTGGTTCATCATTCTGTAAAAAGAGCCATCACACTCCTCTGGAAAGGACCAGGGAGTATATATATTCAGCTTTGTGAGCCATCTACCGTTATGTGTACAGACAACACAATTGAATGGGTGTGTCTGTGTTTCAATGTGTGGATATTAAAACTGAAATGACTGGAATTTTCATGTACCATGGAATATCATTCTTCTTCTGAGTTTTTCAACTATTTAAAATTATAAAAAAATTCTTAGTTCATGGGCTGCATTTGAATCCAGTTGTACTCTGCTGACCCTCTACACCAAACTGGCTGGATGGCCTCTCTTTCTGGGTCATGGGCTTTGCACATGCTGTTCCCCTACCTAGAATGCTTGTCCCTCTGCTCTGCTTGGCTAACTCTTTATCTTTAAGGTCTTGGCTTAAAGGCTACTCTCACAAAAGGCTCTCTTTATTCCTTCACCTCCAAGTAGTTCCTCTTGAAAGTATTTCTGATATCATCTTGCCCTTTTTCCTATAGGATGTTCCACTTAGCAGTGCTATGTTAACTTTGTGTACTTATTGTTAATATCTGTCCTCCACTAGACTGAAAGCTCTGGGAGGCAGTGATTACTCTGTTTGCTCACCCTATCTCCAGCATCTAGAACACAGTACCAAGTCTAACACATAGGAGGTGTTCAATTAATATTTGTTGAATAAATAAATGAATAAATGAATGAATGTTGCCACACAGAGTTTCCATGCATCTTAGTATCTTAGTCTGATGCTCATCTTGATGGCTGCCACCCTCAGCTGTTGGGTGCTATGCAGATGGACACTTCACACACCTAAGTTTATATTTGGCATAGGAAGATTTTCTTCCCTATCTTTTTTTTTGAGACAGAGTCTCACTGTGTCACCCTCCGTACAGTGCTGTGGCATCACAGCTCATAGCAACCTCAAACTCTCGGGCTTAAGTGATTCTCTTGCCTCAACCTCCCAAGTAGCTGGGATTACAGGTGCCTGTCACAACACCTGGCTATTATTTTGTTGAAGTTGTCATTGTTGTCCATCTAGCCCGGTCCGGTTTCAAAACCGTCAGCCTCGGTGTATGTGGCTGGTGCTGTAACCACTGTGCTACGGGTGCTGAGCCAATTTTCTTCCCTTTCAAACACATCCCATTTATAAATTGAGGGCTTGGAATTGGTTTAGGAATTCTTTTTCTTTCTTTTTTCTTTTTTTTTTATTGAGACAGAGTCTCACTTTGTCACCCTTGGTGGAGCCCTGTGGCATCATAGCTCACCGCAACCTCAAACTCTTGGGCTCAAGACTCCCGAGTAGCTGGGACTACAGGCGCCCACCACAACATCTGGCTATTATTTTGTTTAGGAGGTCTCGGCTGGGTTCGAACCCACCAGCCCTGAAGCATGTAGCTGGCACCCTAACCACTGTGTTATGGGCACCCAGTTTTAGGAATTCTTAAAAGGATAATTTCCCTCATGAACAAGGAATTTGCTAGCAATCCTTACTTCCTTTTAAATATGTATTCAATATTCCTAGTCAATAAGTAGGTAAAGTTTCAGTTGGTGTTAAAAGTCTTCAACATCTCTCTAAATTTTCCACAATCTCTTTTTGAACAAAGATAAAGCAAAGGTTCAAGTTCAGAATCTTCATTAGGCCACAACTTATGACTAGAATTTAAGAATTTGATTTTTAAACTAACATACAGCAAAAAAAAATTTTTTGATACATAGTTCTATGAGTTTTGCTGTTGTTGTTGAGGCAAAGTCTTACTATGTCGTCCTTGATAGAGTGCTGTCGTGTCACAGCTCACAGCAACCTTAAACTCTTGGGCTTATGAGATTCTCTTGCCTCAGCCTCCCAAGTAGCTGGGACTACAGCTGCCCTTCACAATGTCCGGCTATTTTTTGTTGCGGTCGTCATTGTTGTTTAGCTGGCCTGGGCTGGGTTTGAACCTGCCACCCTTGGTGTATGTGGCTGGTGCCATAACCACTGTGCTATGGGCACCAAGCCAGTTCTATGAGTTTTAATACGTGTATCTCACATCATGTAACCAACACTATAATGAAGCATACAGAACAGTTCCATCCTCCTGCTGTCCCTCTGCAGTCAACCTCTCCTTCCCCCTTTATCCCACCTGTGGTCTGATCTTTGTCTTCTCAGTTTTGCCTTTTCCAAAATGTCACATAAACAAAATCACACCGTATGTGGCCCTTGGAGACTGGCTTCTTTCACTTGGCATAATCTACCTAGAATTTAATAACATGACTTTCTTTCCCTCTTGAATGTATGCATATGTCTATAAATATATAGTCACCAATATTTATAAGCACCTGATACAAGTTTCCCGTTGACAACAGTGACATAAGTTTCCTTTTAAGATAAATTTATTCAGTAAAGTAACAGTATGCATGGTAAGAAGAGTAGAAATGATGGAGGTGAAATGCAAATAACTAAAGTTTGGGGTAACAGTGGACGTTAAGCAATAATACAATTGCATACTCCTCTCACTCCCTACACACACACAGAGAATACTTAACTAGTCTATAATTCTAAGAATTCTTTTTTTTTCTTTTTTTTTGAGACAGAGTCTTATTCTGTCACCCTGGGTAGAGTTCCCTGGCATCATCATAGCTCACAGCAACCTCAATCTCTTGGGCTCAGGCCATACTCTTGCCTCAGCCTCGCCAGTAGCTGAAACTACAGGCCCCAGATAGTTTTTCTATATTTTAGTAGAGACAGGATCTCACTCTTGCTCAGGCTGATCTCAAACTCCTGAGCTCAAGCAATCCACCCACTTCGACCTCCCAAAGTGCTAGGATTACAGTTGTGAGCCACTGCACCCTGCCAATACTAAGAATTCTTGAAAGGTGGCTAAAAAGAAAGAAAGAAAGAAAGAAAGAAAGAAAGAAAGAAAGAAAGAAAGAAACCACTTTTTCCCAGGTATTTTGTTTCAACCTAACGTTCACAATAACAATTCTGGAAGCTTTGATTCCTTTTGCAGGCGCTTGATCTTGGAAAGCCAATCCCAACACAAAGGGCGATGGTCACCACAATTTCATGAGTGGTTGCCCAGGCACCAGGACCAGCAATGCTTGGATACACACACATTTCAGCAGAGATGTTGATTTTGTTGCCCTGTGCTGTGCTGTTCTTTCTAGCCTATCATGTTAGCTCAACAATTGCTTTGGCTGTCAGTTAGTTATCCTTTGTTATTTGCAATAACAAATACAGGCCTCGGAACTCCTTTGTGTGCGGTATATAATGTTTAGAACCAGGAAATAAAGATAACATAAATAGTCTCTAAAAAGCATGCGAGGGCAATACCTTCCATCACTGGCTTAACAAAGATTTCCCCACAACTAAACATTTGTTAATGCAAGATCTAACAACTGTGGGCCTTTTCGGAGTCAAACTCTTAAGACTCCTCAGGAAGTAGTCTTTGATTTTTAAGACAGCAGTATCAAAGCTATGAATGGGAAGGAGGAAGTATAAATATAGCAAAATACCTACAGTTGTGTTTTCTTGTTCTTTTTCCTTTTTTTTTTTTTGAGAGAGTCTCACTTTGTCACCCTTAGTAGAGTGCTGTGTTGTCACAGCTCACAGCAACCTCAAACTTTTGGGCTTAAGAGATCCTCTTGCCTCAGCCTCCCAAGTAGCTGGGACTATCGGCGCCTACCACAACGCCCGGCTATTTTTTTAGAAGATGAGATCTCATTCTCACTGCCTTGTTCTTTTTTAATGTTTTTCCTCCTCAAAAGAAGTTACTAAGTTTTTAAGACATTTATTTAATTCTGTAGGGCAGGTAATTATAGTATTTTTTTCTGAATTCACAGAGAATATAAGATTTTTAGCGTGTTAAACAAGTGATAAAGAGTCAGAAGCTAGGTCGGGTGTGGTGGCTCATGCCTGTAATCCTAGCACTCTGGGGAGCTGAGGCGGGCGAATTGCCTGAGTTCAGAAGTTCAAGGCCAGCCTGAGCAAGAGGGAGACCCCGTCTCAAAAAAACAGCCAGGCATTGTGGCGGGCAGGTCAGGAAAAGAAAAATCAGCTCACCTGGACCTTTGAATCCACTTCCTTTAGTGGCTCAGTTTAAGTGACGTAGAGTTAGTTATAAGTTCCTTTCTATGGGTCCAACTTCCTTAATAGGCATGTAACCATAGCCTTGTAATCAGGTGTATTAGTGCTCAATTGTGTTTTGTTTTTTGACATAAAATCTTGCTCTGTCACCCAGGTGACATTGGCATTATTGTAGATCACTACAATCTTAAGCTCCTAGGGTCAAGTGATCCACCTGCCTCAACCCCTTGAGAAGCTAGGATTATAGGCATGCACCACCATGCCTGGCCATTTTTTATTTAACTTTTTGTAGAGATTGGAGTCTTTCTATGTTTCCCAAGATAAACTAAAACTCTTGGTTTCAAGTGCTTCCTCCTACCTCAGCTTCCCAAGTGCTAGGATAATAGGCATGAGCCACCACATCAAGCCCTTGGTCTTAATTTTTACAATCCACCTATGTGATATTGTGTTTTATAGTAAGAAATAAATCTTTGGGGCATGGTGGCTCATGCCTATAATCCTAGCACTCTGGGAGGCCAAGGAGGATGGATAGCTTGAGCTCACGAGTTTGAGACCAGCCTGAGCAAAAGCCAGACACTGTCTCTACTAAAAATAGAAAAAAAACCTGAGGCAAGAGAATTGCTTCAGCCCAAGAGTTGGAAGTTGTTATGAGCTATGACACCCTGGCACTCTACCCAGGGCAACAGTTTAAGACTCTGTCTTTAAAAAAAAAAAGAAAAAGAAAAGGCTCAGCGCCCGTAGTACAGTGGTTGTGGCTCCAGTCATATACACCAAGGCTGGTGGGTTGGAACCCAGCCCAGGCCAGCTAAACAACATGACAACTACCACAACAACAATAAAAAATACCCAGGTGTTGTGGTGGGTGCCTGTAGTCCCAGCTACTTGGGAGGCTGAGGCAAGAGAATTGCTTAAGCCCAAGAGTTTGAGGCTCCTGTGAGCTGTGATGCCACAGCACTCTACCAAGGGCCAACATAGTGAGACTCTGTCTCAAAAAAAAGGAAAGAAATACATCTTTTGTCTTTATCTCAGGTTCCTGGCACAAAGCTCCCGATTGCTTGGGTGCTGGCAGTCTCATTTGTTCTAATGAAATGACTCAAAATGGGGCTCCTGAGTAGGGGCTGGTCACCAGAAAGACCAAACCAGGATTAGAAGCTTGAAACTTTCACTCCATCCCCACCCTCTGGGAATGCAGAGGGGCTAGAGCAGTGGTTCTCAACCTTCCTAATGCTGCGACCCTTTAAACAAACAGTTCCTCATGGTGTGGTGACCCCCAACCATAAAATTATTTTCATTCCTACTTCATAACTATAATTTTGCTACTTTTATGAATTGTAATGTAAATATCTGATATGCAGGATGTATTTAGGCGACCCCTGTGAAAGGACTGTTCAACCCCTAAAGGGGTCATGACCCACAGGTTGAGAACCACTGGGCTAGAGGTTGAGTTAACCATCAGTCATGCCTGGGCGGCACCTGTGGCTCAGTGAGTAGGGCATCAGTCCCATATACCCAGGGTGGTGGGTTCAAACACGACCCCAGCCAAACTGCAATAAAAATCATAGCTGGGGAGATGGAGGTAAGATGGCTGACTGGAGCCAGCCTTCCACAGAGGTTCTCATCCATAAGGAGAGTTAAAGGACAGAAGTTTAGCAAGTAAGCTGATGGTTCGAAGCTGAGGCAAGAGAGAAGGTTGAAGAACACACATCAACCCTGCTGAGTAGAACTGTGACCTCAAGAATACAAACAAAAGGTACAAAATCCATTGCCAAGCAGACAGGAGTCCCCTCCCCCATGAGAACGGCTTGCAGTATACTTTCTACAAACAAGTGAGCAGAGTTTAAATGTCCTCCCATTTTGTTCCACAGGAGAAACCCTCTAAAAACTGGACCTCCTTCACCTACTAGGGTGCCATGGCACTCTCCCATCAGACATAGAACTGTATAAAACTGTATATATTCTCTACCTGCAATTCTGAATCCCCAGCACTCCCCTCCACTCTCACCCCGAGGTCTGGAAGCCTGTCCCCCATGGAGTCCAGATTCTTGGGCATTTTCTCAAGAGGTGTGGACAGGGCGTGGGCTGTTGCAGATCTGTGCTAATTCTGTGGAACAGGGGTAAGGAAACAACAGTGGACTGAAAGAACCATATGGAAAGGGAGAGGTGGTGCTGCCTGGCACAGAGCAGCAGTGGAATCAGCAGGAACAATAGGGCTCACACCTCTGGGGATGTTTTGAAAGGAGACTCCCTGTCTCTCTGGGTAACCAGAGAAAGCCAGGCATCTTCTCCAGTGGCAGACATTGGCAGAACAGATCTGTGACGGTAACACAGGCCCCGTAAGCAAAGGGTAGGCCTGAGGCAGTACTGGCCTGGGTGGAGTGCAGAGGGATGGAGAATTGAAGATGCCTGCTCAGAGATGGCATACTCCCAGGGCAGGACTGCACCAGGAGTGCTTTAGTGAGCCTAAGAAACAACTGGCCCTCAGGTGATCATAGCTGTGACAAAGGCAGGTGGGAAATCAAAAGATGAGTATAAACTCTAACTGCACCCACCCCAACACAGACTGCAGGGGAAACAGAAACACTAGCTCTGGGCAACAGCACAGACTGGGGCTGAGTTACAATTTCTGTGAACTCAAACAACTCCTGGTCTGCAGGGGGATATAGCCGGACAGAATCACAAGTTCTAAGCAAATATAAGTGTCAGCAACATCAATCAGGGGCGGGGCTAGAACTGAGCGGACCACCCTAGCTTCCATTAACTACCCGAGGTTGTCGGGCCTCAGCTTCCCCTGCCAGACAGTAGCAGAGTCTGGAGGAATGGCCAAGCAGACATGAGATCTCTCTGTGATTCAGGCAGGCTCAACCCCCTGGAGCATCTACTCAATGGAGGGAAGTGGGTCATAGCTCTGCAGGGTTACCACTGACTGGGTGGGACAGAAGTACAAGGTGGGGAAGGAGGCATCAACCTTCCCAGACTAATTCATTTGCTGGGGGTGGGGGTGGTCCTTCTGACTCCACAGAGCACCAGAATGAGTCATACTCAAGCTGCCAGCAGACCCCTGCTATCTAGTTGCCAGAGACCTTTTGAACTCCCTCACTTGAGACTGGGTACTGACTGGGACAATTGATTTGGATCTCTCAGACTGGACCAATCACCCAAGGACTATCCAAAATGGTACCCTGGGTATGTGGTTGTGGGAAGGTTTGATTTTCCTTTTCCAGTTGTTGCCTGTGAGGGGTAGAGTAACTTAATTGCTGGTATTTCTCCACAGCTGAGATCTCAACCCAGAATAACTAATTCACTAAGGTAGGACAGAGGTCAGCTGAAAATAAGACAGAGCCACTTAGTCCCATCACACCAAGTAAGTCCCCAGTGTCTCAGGCCATAGCACTGTACAGGTCCTTTGCATCTCTAGGGGAAAAGGTACAGACACCAGTCACAGCTCTTGGGTAAAGGGCTAGTTAATCAGTACTCCAGAAGTCCCCCAACCCAACTTCATCTTATCTGCTCATCTAGCCAAATGGTGTAAATAATCATGGGGCAGAATCATCAGAAAAACTCTGGTAACATGAATAACCAGAGTAGATCAACGCCCCCAAGGAACGATGTGGCGGACACAACTGAAGATCCTATTCGTAAACAAATGGCTGAAATGTCAGAAATTGAATTCAGAGTTTGGATTGCAAATAAGATTAATAGAAAGCTTGTAAAGTTGGAATTCGAAATTCAAGGAGTGGGCTGTACCTGTGGCTTAAAGGAGTAGGGTGCTGGCCCCATATACCGGAGGTGGCGGGTTCAAACCCGGCCCTGGCCAAAAACTGCAAAAAGAAAAAAGAAATTCAAGGAGCAGTTCAAAAGTTGTCTCAAGAATTCAATGAATACAAAGACAAAATTGCCAAAGATTTTGAGACAAGAACTTGCAGCTCTCAAAGATTTGAGGAATACAGTAGAATCCCTCAGTAGCAGAATGGAGCAAGCAGAAGAAAGGATTTCTGATACTGAAGACAAAGCTTTTGAACACTCCCAAGCACTCAAAGAGGAAGAGAAATGGAGAGCAAAAATGGATCATTCTCTCAGAGAGCTTTGGGATAATTTAAAGAAAACTAATATTTGCCTTATAGAATTTCTGAAGGTGACGAAGTTGCTTCACAAAGCACAGAGGCCCTTTTCCATGAGATTATGAAGGAGAACTTTCCAGACATGCCAAGAGATTCTGAAATGCAGATAGCAGACAGTTTCAGAACCCCAGCATGACTCAACCCGAATAAGACAACTGCTAGACACATCATAATTAACTTCACTAAAGTTAATGTGAAGGAGAAAATTCTGAAAGCAGCCAGACATAAGAAAACCATAACCTACAAGGGGAAGAATATTAGAATGACTGCAGATCTCTCTGCTGAAAACTTTCAAGCTAGAAGAGGGTGGTCATCAACTTTTTATCTCCTAAAACAAAATAACTTTCAACCCAGGATCCTGTATCCAGCTAAACTGAGTTTCATTTATGATGGAGAAATTAAATACTTTAATGACATTCACATGTTGAAGAAATTTGCCATAACTAAACCAGCTCTCCATGATATTCTCAGACCTATCCTCCATAATGACCAGTGCAATCCTCCACCATCAAAGTAAACTCACTCAGAAACTTTTGATTAAATTCCAACTTCCACAGTGGTGAAAGGATTAAAAATATCCACTGGATTTTTGAAAAACTCCATACCCAAAATTCTGCCAGGCATATCAATATTCTCAATTAATGTGAGCGGCTTAAATTGTCCTCTAAAGAGGCACAGGTTGACTGACTGGATACAAAAACTCAGGACAGATATCTGCTACATACAAGAATCTCATCTTACCGTAAAAGATAAATATAGACTCAGGGTGAAGGGATGGTCATGTATGTTTCAGGCAAATGGAAATCAGAAAAAAGCAGGTATTGCAATTTTATTTGCAGATACAATAGGCTTTCAACCAAAAAAGTAAGGAAAGAAAAGGATGGTCACTTCATATTTGCTAAGGGTAATAATCAATATGATGAGATTTCAATTATTAATATTTATGCACCCAACCAGATTGTCTCTCAATTTATAAGAGAGACTCTAAAAGACATGAGCAACTTGATTTCCTCCAGCTCTATAACTGTCAGAGATTTTAACACTCCTTTGGCAGTGTTCAATAGATCCTCCAATAAGAAGCTAAGCAAACAAATTTTAGATTTAAACTTAGCCATTCAACATTTGGATTTAACAGACATCTACAGAACATTTCATCCTAACAAAGTTGAATACACATTCTTCTCATCAGCCCACGGAACTTCCTCCAAAATTGATCACGTCTTAGGTCACAAGTCTAACCTCAGCAAATTTAAAAGAATAGAAATTATTCCTTACATCTTCTCGGACCAAAAAAGTTGAACTCAGTAACAACAGGAATCTGCATACTCATACAAAAATATGGAAGCTAAATAACCTTTTTCTGAATGATAGCTGGGTCAGAGATGAGATTAAGAAAAAAATTACCAAATGTTTGGAACAAAATGATAATGAAGACACAACTTATCAGAACCTCTGGGATACTGCAAAGGCTGTCTTAAGAGGGAAGTTTATAGCACTGCAAGCCTTCCTCAAGAGAATAGAAAGAGAGTAAGTTCACCACTTAATGGAACATCTCAAGCAACTGGAAAAGGAAGAACAAACCCATCAGAAGAAAAGAAATAACCAAAATTAGAGCAGAATTAAATGAAATTGAAAACAAAAGAATTATACAACAGATCAATAAATCAAAAAGTTGGGTTTTTTTGAAAAGGTCAATAAAATAGGTAAACCTTTGGCTAACTTAACCAGGAAAAA
>NW_003852439.1:2585048-2588709 GCF_000181295.1 Otolemur garnettii
AATGCAATCCCTATTAAAGCTCCACTGTCATACTTTAAAAACCTTGAAAAAATAATACTTCATTTTATATGGAATCAGAAAAAACCTCAAATAGCTAAGACATTACTCAGAAATAAAAACAAAGCAGGAGGAATCACACTACCAGACCTCAGATTATACTATAAATCGATTGTGATCAAAACAGCATGGTACTGGCACAAAAACAGAGAGGTAGATGTATGGAACAGAATAGAGAGCCAACAGCTGAATCTAGCTACTTACCATTACCTGATTTTTGACAAGCCAATTAAAAACATTGAGTGGGGAAAAGATTCCCTATTTAACAAATGGTGCTGGGCGAACTGGCTGGTGATCTGTAGAAGACTGAAACTGGACTCACATCTTTCACCATTAACTAAGATAGACTTTCACTGGATAAAAGATTTAAACTTAAAACATGAAACTATAAAAATACTAGAAGAAAGTGCAGGGAAAACTCCTGAAGAAATCGGCCTGGGTGAAAATTTTATGAGATGGACCCTCCAGGCAATTGAAGCAACATCAAAAATACACTCCTGGGGGCAGCCCCTGTGGCTCAGTGGGTAGGACACTGGCCCCAAATACTGAGGGTGGCAGGTTCAAACCCAGCCCAGCCAAACTGCAACAACAAAAAAAATAGCCAGGCTTTTTGGTGGGCGCCTGTAGTCCCAGCTACTTGGGAGGTGGCGGCAAGAGAATCGTCTAAGCCAAGGAGTTGGAGGTTGCTGTGAGCTGTGTGCCACAGCACTCTTCCAAGGGCAATAGAATGAGACTCTGTCTCATAAAAAAAAAAAAAAAAAAAAAAAAGGGTGGTGGTGCCTGTGGTTCAAGGAGTAGGGCGCTGGCCCCATCTGTCAGAGGTGGTGGGTTCAAACCCAGCCCTGGCCAAAAATTGCAAAAAAAAAGTACACTACTGGGACCTGATCAAACTAAAAAGCTTCTGCACAGCCAAGAACACAGTAAATAAAGCAAGCAGATACCCCTCAGAATGGGAGAAGATATTTACAGGTTATATCTCCAACAAAGGCTTAATAACCAGAATCCACAAAGAACTCAAACGTATTAGCAAGAAAAGAACAAGTGATCCCATCTCAGGATGAGCAAGGGACTTGAAGAGAAACTTCTCTGAAGATAGGCACATGGCTTACAGACCCATGAAAAAATGCTCATCATCCTTAATCATCAGAGAAATGCAAATTAAAACTACTTTGAGATATCATCTAACTCCAGTGAGATCAGCCTACATTACAAAATCCCAAAACCAGAGATGCTGGCGTGGATGTGGAGAAAAGGGAACACTTCTACACTGCTGGTAGGAATGCAAACTAATACAGTGCCTTCTGGAAAGATGTTTGGAGAACATGTAGAGATCTAAAAATAGACCTGCCATTCGATCCTACAATTCCTCTACTAGGTATATATCCAGAAGACCAAAAATCACATTAGAACAAAGATATATGTACCAGAATGTTTACTGCCGCCCAATTCATAATTGCTAAGTCATGGAAGAAGCCCAAGTGCCCACTGACCCATGAATGGATCAATAAATTGTGGTATATGTAGACCATGGAATATTTTGCAGCCTTAAAGAAAGATGGAGACTTTACCTCTTACAAGTTTACATGGATAGAGCTGGAACATATTCTTCTTAGCAAAATATCTCAAGAATGGAAGAAAAAGTATCCAATGTACTCAGCCCTATTGGAAACTAATTTATAGCTTTCTATGAAAGCTATAACCCAATTACAGCCCAAGAATATAGGGAAAGGGGAGAGGGAGGGGAGGGGAGGGGGGATGATGGGTGGTGGGAGGGTAATTGGTGGGACCACACCTATGGTGTGTTTTACAAGGGTACATGTGAAATTTACTAGGTGTAGAATATAAATGTCTTAACACAATAACTACAAAAATACCATGAAGGCTATGTTGACCAGTTTGATGAAAGCATTTCAGATTATGTGTAAAACCAGCACATTGTACTCCATGATTGCATTAATGTGCACAGCTATGGTTTGATAAAAAAAAAAATAGCCGGGCGTTGTGTCAGGCACCTGTAGTCCCAGCTGCTCGGGAGGCTGAGGCAAGAGAATCACTGAAGCCCAAAAGCTGGAGGTTGCTGTAAGCTGTGATGCCACAGCACTCTACCAAGGGCAGCAAAGTGAAACGCTGTGTCTTAAAAAAAAAAAAAAATTATCAGTCATGCTATGTGATGACACCATAAAAACCCTCAATGCAGGGGTCAGAGAACTTCTGAGCACATCCACACACTTGGAGTATGACACACCCCAGCTCTAATGGGGACTGAAAGTCCTGAACTTGGAACTCACCCTATATACCTCTCTATCTGGCTGTTCATCTGTATCCTTCATCATATCCTTCATAATAGCAGGTGTTCCTGAGCCGTGTGAGCCGTTCTAGTAAATGATCAATCCTGTAAAGGAGCTACAGCAACATGTCCTTTATAGCTGGTCAGTCAGAAGTTTCCAGGGGCCTGGACATATGATTAGCATCTGAAGCAGGCAGCAGTCTTGTGGGACTGAGCACTTAATCAGTGGGCTCTGACGCTAACTTCAGATTGTGTCAGGATTTTTTTGGTTTTTTTGAAACAAAACCTCACTCTCTTGCCCAGGCTAGAGTGCCGTGGCATCACCCTAGCTCACAGCAACCTCAAACTGTTGAGCTCAAGTGATCCTCCTGCCTCAGCTTCCCAAGCAGCTGGGACTACAGACGCCCACCACAACATCTGGCTAATTTTTCTGTTTTTATTAGAGACGCTGTCTCACTCTTGCTCAGGCTGATCTCCAACTTTTGAGTTCAGAGAGTGCTAGGGGTGAGCCACCTCCCCTAGCCGATTGTGTCAGAATTTAATTAAATTTGAGGGCACCCAGCTGATGTTGGAGAGTTGGTTGTTGCAAAAAACCCCCCACATATCTGATCACATAAGAGTTCTGTGTTGAGAGTATAGTGGGAAAAAACTGTGTTTTCCTAATATTCAGCCTACAACGCAAGAAACATAGAAATGTAGTTGATAAGACACAAGATACATGTTTATAAGCTACACTACGGAAAATATAACTTCTAGAAATGGAGAAATGGAGGTGGGAAGAACTTGAGCAGAAGATGTGGGGGAACTCATGTCCACATCTTATGAAGTGGGGACTGAGGAGACACTGTCCAAGTTCCTACAGTTGCACACACACCCATCAACAATGGCTCACAACTGAGGGTGATTTTGCCCCCAACCGATATTTGACAAAATTTTAGTAGTCACACCTGTGGTGTGCTACTGGCATCTAGAGGGTAGAGGCTAGGGATACTGCTAAATATCCTGCAATGCACAGGACGGCCCCACACAGCAAAGAATGATCTAAGCCAAGCTGTCAGTAGTGCAAAAGTCCCAATACCCTGATTTCTACCTACAAAAGAAACAACAACATATAAATAATAAAACAGGGCTTGGTGGCTGTGGCTCAAGCGGCTAACTCACATACACCTGAGCTGGCGGCTTCGAATCTACCCCAGGCCCGCCAAACAACAATGATGGTTGCAACCAAAAAATAGCCAGGCATTGTGGCAGGCTCCTGTAGTCCCAGCTACTTGAGAGGCAGAGGCAGGAGACTCGCTTGAGCCCAGGAGTTGGAGG
>NW_003852439.1:2589876-2622242 GCF_000181295.1 Otolemur garnettii
TTTTTTGAGACAGAGTATAAAGCTGTTGTTGCTGTTGCCCTGGGTAGAGTACCGTGGCATCACAGCTCACAGCAATCTCAAACTCTTGGGCTTAAGCAATTCTCTTGCCTCAGCCTCCCAAGCAGCTGGGACTACAGGCACCCACCACCATGGTTGGCTATCTTTTTGGTTGTAGTTGTCATTGTTGTTTGGCAGGCCTAGGCTGGATTCAAATCTGCCAGCTCTATATAGCTGGGGCCCTAGCTGCTGAGCTACAGGCACCAACCCTTTTTTTTTTTCAGACAGCATTTCACTCTGTTGTCCTGGGTAGAGTGCCATGGCATCACAGCTCACAGCAATCTCCAACTCTTGGGCTTAAGCGATTCTCTTGCCTCAGCCTCCCAAGCAGCTGGGACTACAGGTGCCTGCCACAATGCCCAGCTATTTCTTTGTTGCAGTTGTCATTGTTGCTTAGCAGGCCCAGACCAGGTTGAACCTGCCTGCCTCGGTGTATGTGACTTGTACCCTAACCACAGAGCACAGGTGCTGAGCCCAAGAATCTGTCTCAAAAACAAAATTATTTTGAGAAGAGTGACATTATTTATAAAAATAATAATGATAAAAGGAGCCCCAAATCCCAGTAATCAGGATAAATAATATTTTAATACAAGATTTTAGGGCAGCACCTGTGGCTCAGGGAGTAGGGTGCCAGCCCCATATACTGGAGGTGGCAGGTTCAAACCTGGCCCCAGCAAAAAAAAAAAAAAAAAAACTGCAAAAAAAAATTTTTTTTTTTAAAACTAAAAATAGGCCAGGCTTGGTGGCTCACCTGTGATGTGCCTATAATCCTAGCACTCTGCAAGGCTGAGGTGGGTGGATTACCTGAGCACAGGACTTTGATACCAGCCTGAGCAAGAGTGAGGCCCCGGCTCTAAAAATAGCCAGGCATTGTGGCAGGTGCTTATAGTCCCAGCTACTCAGGAGACTGAGGCAAGAGGATCGCCTGAGCCCAAGAGTTTGAGGTTGCTGTGGTCTATCATGCCAGGATACTCTACCCAGGACAACAGAGTGAGACCCTGTCTAAATAAATAAATACTTAAAAAAAAAGAAAAGAAAACAAAGTAAATGAAACAATTTATGATGAATAAAAGACGTTTTCAGTAAGGACGGGACCAGAGTTACTGCTCTATCTTTGCCTCAAGCCCATTTGGCTCAGTTCCACACTGACTGGCAGGCAGATCCAGGTGTTTGGTGAATCTCACTCTGCCGGGTACTGTCGCCTCTCCCCACGTACAATAGTTCTTAGGATAAATCAAACCATCTTTTTGGAGACTACCACCCTCCTTCTCTCATTTTAAGGCCTTTCTTCTGGTCATATAATTTATAACTCAAGTCTCTCTCACAGGAGCAAATTCCGTTCCTCCCCTGGAAGGCCACTGTTTTGCCTTTAATGTGGGTTCTAATGCACCAAAATTTGGGAATTGTAATCACAGGCTCCCAATTCTCGTAAATTATAGAAACAGGATTTTTTTTCTTAAATGATACTCACCTAGATTCAAATGCCATAGGAATTCGTTTGTTCTAGCATTTGTAAAAATGAGGAAATAGTATCTCTTTCCTTGTAGATAATTAATCTCCCTGTGAATTCCTTCACAGATATGACCCTACCTAATGATTAGAATTCCAGCAACTGGAGTTTATCTCTGAACCTTAGTTGGCCATAAATAACCTGAGCAATGACATAGTCACCTCCTGCCTATTCTGAGAAATTGTAGTAAATAGGATTAACCAAGTGATTCACTGAACTTTTATAACCTTCAACCTGAACTTGTCTTCTGGGGAGAGGACCATTCTTAGCAAAACATGACAATAACCCCCCTTTGATATCTGCACTGAGCTTTTCCTCTCTACAGAGGAGAAGGGATCTAGTCGAACAATACTAATAAGCATAAAGACTGTGAGTGCCATCATGGTGTTGTGCCCTTCACTTTCTTTCTTTCTTTTTTTTTTTTGAGGCAGAGCCTCAAGCTGTCGCCCTGGGTAGAGTACTGTGACATCACAGCTCACAGCAACCTTCAACTCCTGGGCTCAAGCCATTCCAATTCCTGCCTCCGCCTCCCAAGTAGCTGGGACTACAGGTGCCTGCCACACTGCCCGGCTATTTTTTGGTTGCAGCTGTCATTGTTGTTTGGCGGGCCCGGGCTGGATTTGAACCCGCCAGCTCTGGTGTATGTGGTTGGTGCCTTAGCCACTTGAGCCACAGGTGCCAAGCCATGCCCTTCACTTTCATTAGCAGTTGAATTCTCAAACAACTTTATGGGGAGGTACTATTATGCCCATTTTATTATATCGAGGCCCAGAGAGGTTAAGTAACTTATCCAAGGTCACACAGCTAAAGAGGGAAGGAATGGGATTTAAACCCATACCTTTCTGACTGCAGACCCTGAACTTTTATTATCACCATCATCGACATCATTGTTATAAGAGGAAGAAGAGAAGGATAAGAAAGAGGAGGAGGAGGAGGAAGAGGACACAGAGATAACATTTATTGAGTGCTCATAGTGCACTGTATTTTCTTATTAACTCTGATATCCATCTGCGGAGGTGAGAGCTGTCAACATACTACCCATTCTACAGCCAGGAAAACCAAGGCCAGAAAGGTAGAATGACTCTCACACAGTTAGGACCCAGCGAAGCCCAGATTCCAACTCAAGCTCTGGGGCTTGCTTTTGATGTCCACACACTCTCTTGCCTCTCATTTCCCCGGAGTCTTTCTTTCTTCTAACTGAAATTTATTATCTATCTATTCTGGACCTGTCTGCGGTAGTAAGCAACAGGACAGCCTCAGTTTCTGTCCCCACCTTCAAAGTTCCCTGTCTTACCTGCCCTTAGTCCTGTAGGAGTATCCAGATGAATTTTATATCCACTCTGTGGTCCAAAGCCCGGGAGACAGAGATCCTCTTTCTACCTTTTTCTGTGTCTGCACTGTGTTCCCATAAACACAGCGTTCCTTGCTGTCTTGGCCACGATGCTGGGCTGGGTGCCACTCAACTCCCAGGGAGGGGTTGTTTACCTAGCTCTGTTGCAATTTTATGCCACCGTGGTTATCATCTCTTTCCTTCTCAGCCAGTGTATAACTAGGTCTCATCTGGTTAAAATGCAAATCAGCCTTCCACCCTCCACACCACAACTCCATCTATGGCCTTTGTGTGCCGAGTGCAAAGATGAAGCCCGGGTCCCAAATTCTGCATTTCTTTCTACCCGAACCGCAGTCCCTCTCTCTCATTGATGTTCTTTGGGTATCAGTACCACAAAAAGAGCAGACTAGCTGGGCACCGAGGCTCACACCTATAATCCAAGCACTCTGAGAGGCCAAGCCAAGTGGATTGCTTGAACTCAGGAGTCTGAGACCAGTCTGAGAAAGAGCAAGAGCCAGTCTCGATTAAAAATGGAAAACTAGTTGGGCATTGAAGTGGGCACCTGTGCTCCTTGCTACTCCAAAATCTGAAGCAGAAGGATCTTTTGAGCCCAAGAGCTTGAGGTGTCTGTGGACTATGATGATGCCGCAGCACTCAAACCATGGGAGTGATAGAGTGAGACTCTGTCTCAAAAAATGGAAGAGCAACTTTCTTTCTAGAGGTTATTTTATTTCTCACACTTGGACACCGCTTTTTTTTTTTTTAAACCCCAGAGAATGAAGCATTTTTCTGGGACAGGATGCTCCACTAGACACCCGCAGGCACTGGCCACTTTGTTCTGCAGAGACTTCCCCTGGGGCCACATTCTGACTGTACGGGTTTAACTCTGTAATTATGATCACCAAGGCATGTCCCTTTCAGGTACAAAAAAAACAGGCATCGTGAAACCAGCTCACATTTCAAGACACTCAACTTTAATTTAAATCCTGACTCCAGCACTCTAAGACTCTGACGCCTCCAGCCCTCTGAGCCTCAGTTTCACCCTCCCCAAATCTGGAAATTGGGAGCAATATACTCTACCTCTCAAAGTGTTGATAAGGGCTACGTCAGCTAACCTTTGAGAAAGGTTAGGCTATTTTACTGCTCAGGTTATTTCTAGCCAGCAAAGCCTCAAGTTCTCAGGGTTAAACCCCAACTGAAGGAATGCTAATCTTCCACAAAGGGTTATTTCTAGGAAGGAGGCTTTGTATTCATATAGAGAGAAAGGAAAAAAGCAGATAATCCAGGGCTGGATAAAATTTCTGTACTTTTTCGAACGCCAGGACAAATAAGATCTGTTTCCCATGGCATTTGAATCTGGGGGACTATCATTTAATAGAAAAAAAAGAATGCCCTATTTTTATAATTCCAAAGAAGAATCAGGGGCCTATAGTTACTTTTCTTAATCTTTGATGTATTAGCCCTCCCCCCATAAATGCAAAATAGTAGCTTTCCAAAGGAGAAACAGAACTTTCTCCTGTGCCAGAGATTTGAGTTGTAAATTGTACAATTAGAGGAAATGAGAGGAGGTAAGTGGTGGTCTCCAAGAAGGTAGTTTGGTTTTCCCCAAGAATTGTCTTCCGTGGGGTGAAAAGACAGTACCTAGAAGCGTGTGGTTCCAGGAACACCTGGGTCACAGTGCTCTGCCTGCCAGTCAGTGTGGACCTATGCCAAATGGGGTGGAGGCAAAGAAAAGTAGTAATTTTGATCCTTTTTTTTTTTTTGTAGAGACAGAGTCTCACTTTATCGCCCTTGGTAGAGTGCTATGGCGTCACACAGCTCACAGCAACCTCCAGCTCCTGGGCTTAGGCGATTCTCTTGCCTCAGCCTCCCGAGTAGCTGGGACTACAGGCGCCCACCACAACGCCCGGCTATTTTTTTGTTGCAGTTCGGCCAGGGCCAGGTTTGAACCCACCATCCTCAGTATATGGGGCTGCCGCCCTACCCACTGAGCCATAGGCGCCACCTGTCATTTTGATCCTTTTGTGGCTATAAGTCAAGACAGACAACTGTCGTGGGGACACCATTATGTGCAACATCCTCATCAGGTGCCAGCAGGACACCCCAGCTCTGCCCTGCCTGCAAGCTATGACAAACAAATCTGTCTTCGGGAAAGGGCAAATAGCCCTTGGAAGGCAAACTTGCCCCCAGCTGAGAGCCACAGCCGTAAATGTTAGAAAGTCCTTTGAACTTTGCACAGTATCTCCTGACTCCCCATTGCCTAAGACAAGGAAATTAGCACCTCAGTATTTTCTCTACTAGAGTTTTCGCCACTATTTCTCCCCTTCTAGAAATTATACCATATAGTTATATATTTCAGCTTATGACATACAGATTCTGCCCTATAAACTGTAGTTACGTGTTCCCTGTTTCATCTGCAGTGGACTCTAAATTGCCAATAGTGAGCACTTCTAGAGTGAGGAATTGGTGGCTGGGGACACATATGAAGGGACAGACTTTTTAGTATTTGTTTAGATATCCCTTACATTTTAAACCATTTGACAACGGAACTTGAAAAAAAAATAGGTTAAATTTTGAAAATGTTCTCCTGTGTGTTACACACAGTTTGAAAAGTACAATCTCATTTTTGTTAAAGACAAGTTAAAATGCTCTCTATCATCATATCCAGGAGGAGGGGCATCGTGTATGTTGCTCCAAGGGCAACATACACGCAGTTCTAAAGAGGCTGGGTGTGGTGGCTCACGCTGGAATCCTAGCACTCTAGGAGGCCAAGGAGGGTGGATTGCCTGAGCTCAGGAGTTTGAGGCCTGCCTGAGCAAGAGTGAGACCCCATCTCTACTAAAAGAAAGTAGACAAATTAGCCAGGCTCTGTGGCGGCATCTGTAGTCCTTGTTACTCTGGAGGCTGAGACAAGAGGATCACTTGAGCCTGATAATTTGAGGTTGCTGTGAGCTATGATGCCAGGTTGATGGAGTGAGACTCTGTCTCAAAAAAAAAAAAAAGTGAAAGAAAGAAAAATTTGTAAATGGTGATTATCACCAAAGGATGAACCAGGGGAGTTTTTCACCTTCTATGCAAATATTTTTACAAATAAAATTTTAAAACAACTTCGAAGCTCGGCGCCTGCAGCTCAAGTGGCTAAGGCACCAGCCACATACACCTGAGCTGGCAGTTCAAATCCATCCCAGGACCACCAAACGGTAACCATGGCTGCAACAAAAAATAGCCAGGCATTGTGGCAGGAGCCTGTAGTCCCAGCTACTTGGGAGGCAGAGGTAGGATAATCGACTGAGCCCAGGAGTTAGAGGTTGCTCTGAGCTGTGATGCCTCAGCACTATACCCAGGGTGACAGCTGGAGGCTCTGTCACAAAAAAAAAAAAAAAACCACTTAGATGTGGTGGTGCCCATAGCTCAGTAGATAGGGCCCTGGCCACATACATGGAGGCTGGCGAGTTTGAACCTGGCTGGGGCCAGCTAAAACAACAATGACAACTGCAACAACAACAACAACAAAAATAGCCGGGCATTGTGGCAGGCACCTGTGGTCCCAGCTACTTGGGAGGCTGAGGCAAGAGAATCACTTAAGCCCAGGAGTTTGAGGTTGCTGTGAACTGTGATGCCACAGCACTCTACCCAGGTTGTCAGCTTGAGACTGTCTCAAAAAACAAAACAAAACAAAACTTAGATATGATTATGTTTGCAATTGGATAAGACAATAGGAAGATTAAAAGAAAAAAAAAAACTATTTCCAAGGTCACTGTGAGTCCCTAACGTTTTAGAGAGAGGAAAAACTTCCAAAAGCAGCAGATGCTGGGAGCCCCCTCCCCCACAGGAAGCAGGGATCCTGTGTGTGGGATCAGAAGCTGATGAATAAACCTGGTATGGAATCAGGGAGGTGTGGATTAAGATGGAAACGGAGATAAATGGGCAGATGCAAGAGTATGATAACTGTGTCATTGAGCAGACTATCTCTCTCAGCTATAAAATGGAGATCATTAGAATATATATAAATGGTCAACATTTTTTTTTGAGACAGAGCCTCACTTTGTCACCCCCAGTAGAGAGCTGTGGCATCATAGCTCACAGCAACCTCAAACTCTTGGGCTCAAGCGATTCTCTTGCCTCAGCCCCCCAGGCAGCTGGGACTACAGGTACTTACCACAATGCCCAGCTTTTTTAGAGATGAACCTGTGAGCTCAAGCAGTCCACCCATCTCTGCCTCCCAAAGTGCTAGGATTACAGGCGTGAGCCACCACATCTGGCATCAACATTTACCATTCTAATCACCATATATGTGTTGTATTTAATCCTCACAGCAGCTGTATGAGTTAGGTACTATTATAATCATCTTAGTTCTCAGATGAGTCATTTAAAGCACAGAGGGGTTAAGTCACTTGGAGCAACATCACACAACTCAGAAGTGGCAGGATCTGAACCCAGGCAGTCTGGCTCTGGAGCCCAGGTTCTGTAAATGACTAGAGCTGGGGCTTAGCACCATGCCTGGCACAGCTTAGGCAGAACAGATGGAAAAAACTATGATTATGTTAAAAGGCTAGGATCCTTACCCCAACCAAGTGCCCATATTAAGGCATGCAGTGCCCAGAGAATAGTGTCCTTCCCATCCCATGCCAGCTTTACTGTCCCCAGAAACTGCCCTGATACTTTTAAGGGTAGCATTTGTCCTATCAGAACATAAAACTCTCCAAGAATTTGACAAGCAGAGATCCCTGGACATTGTAGGTGAGAAAGGGATTGGAGAGGGGAGCTTTATTTACTCCTCCTGGATAATTCTACCGGTACCGCCCCAGAAACTAGGGCTGGGTAGGTGGAAAGAGACCCAAGCATTAAATAATAGGAGCAATAATAGCTGTCATTTATGATGCGCCGGACACTTTGCTAAATGCTTCCTACACATGAATTCAGATTATCCCCCCAACAACCCTAGGAGGTACTATTATTGTCCCCGTTCTGTACATGAGGGAACGGAGGCTCTGAAGGCAGCTCGCAGGAGTTTCAGACCTGGGAATTACTCAGAGCTAATATTCGGAGCCAGGTCTAGCTGGGATAACCACCCTACAACTGTCCTTCCCACCTGTAACCTCCCCCAAGCCTCATCAGCTGCAAGCAGGAGCAAACTGAGGTGGAGAGGACATTGTGCCCTCTTTGTATAACAAGAGTGGAGGGTCCTTGGGACAGCCTCTTGGTGCCCTTGATGAAGAGTGTGGACATGGGGTGACAACCCTCTCTCTGCAGAGAACACAAGAGGCTTCTCAGGGATTTCTGAGCAGTGGGGAGCAGGTGGGGGCCCGGTTCTGTGGACCACTCAGAAGGCAGGGAAGCGCCTTTGCCACCTTGGCTCGTGTCATCCCACGCTTCCCTCTGCCAGCTAAGTGAACACACCTGCTGTGCTGGCACCTACTCTCGTGGAGGGTGGTCACAGCATTTACTAGAGCTGATGCTGATCATCTGCTAAGTGCCAGGCACCCTTCTGAGTGTTTCATCCTTACTTAATCCCCACAAAAGCCATGTGGGGTAGGTACCATCATTGTCCTCCTTTTATAGGTAAAGAAACGGAGCCACAGAGGAGTCAAATAATTCCCATATTCACTCTGATAGGAGGTAATGGGAATTACTCAGAGCTAATATATGAACCCAGATCTGCTGGGATGATAACCACTCCACAATTGTCCTCCCCAAAGCCTCCTGAAACCTCCTCCCAAAGCCTCCTCTGCTGCCATCACTACCATACCGACTTTACGATCAAATAGACTCTTCTACAGACCATCCAGGTGACATGGGGCAGGTTATCCACTGCATCTGGCCTTAATCAATGCTAATTTTTTTTGAGACAGAGTCTCACTATGTCCCCCTCAGTGGAGTGCTGTGACATCACAGCTCACAGCAACCTCAAACTCCTGGGCTTAAGCAATTCTCTTGCCTCAGCCTCCCAAGTAGCTGAGACTACAGGCACCCACCAGAACATCTGGCAGTTGTCATTGTTGTTTTAGCTGGCCCAGGCCAGGTTCCAACCCACCAGCCTCACTGTATGTGGCTGGTGCCACAACCACTGTGCTATAGGACCGGAGCCAATAATGCTCTTTAAAAAAAATTTTCAGCATGCCTAAGATCGTCTTGCAGCACTCTGGTTGAAAATCATTGCCCTAGACCCAGTACAGCAGCTTGAGCCTGTAATCCAAGCACTCTGGGAGGCCAAGGCGGGTACATTGCCTGGGCTCACAGGTTCAAGACCAGCCTGAGCAAGAGAGAGACCCCCTATCTAAAAATAGCCAGGCATTGTGGTGGGCACCTATAGTCTAGCTACTTAGGAGCTGAGGCAAGAGAATTGCTTGAGTCCAAGAGTCTAAGGTTGCTGTGAGCTAAGATGTCATATCACTCTACCAAGAGGGAAAAAGTGAGACTGTCTCAAAAAAAAGGAAAAGAAAAAGAAAATCACTGCCCTGTAGGTGAGGTAGCATTATTGTACCCATTTTACAGTAGGGAAAAAAGCATCTTAGAAAACACCTAGTTCATTCTTCTGGGAAATGGTGGGAACTGAATTGGACATTAATCCAATTGGACTTTCCTGGGTTCACATCCTGCAGTTTCCACTTAATTGCTAGGAGCAAGTAACTTGAAATCATCTGAGCCCACCGCACCTGTGGCTCAAGCGATTAAGGTGCCAGCCACATACACCTGAGCTGGTGGGTTCGAATCCACAGCCTGGCCCGCCAAACAACAATGGCTGCAACCAAAAAATAGCCGGGCGTTGTGGCGGGTGCCTGTAGTCCTGGCTACTTGGGAGGCTGAGGCAAGAGAATCGCTTAAGCCTAGGAATTGAAGGTTGCTGTGAGCTGTGATGTCACAGCACTCTACCCAGGGCGACAGCTTGAGGCTCTGTCTCAAAAAAAACCCCAAAAATTTATCTGAGCCCAAATCTTCTGTGGGTAAAATGGGGCCAGAAGGCCCTATCTCAGGAGATTAACAACATCTAACATTTAGAAAGCACTTTTTGGGTCCCCAGTACATAAAGGTTCAGAGAACTTCTATAAGGGAAATCCTATTTTTAGCCCTTTTTTACAGAAACGGAAACTGGAGCCCAGAGAGGGTAAGCAACTTGTTCAAAGGTGCCCAGCACACAAACTGTGCGATTTCAAAGCCGGCGCTGTGATGCATGTCGCCGCACAGCAGTAAAACTTACGTGGTCGGGTGAAGACCCAGACATGAATGCGATTATTCTTTGCTTCTTGAAGCTTCGGGAGGGCCGTGGTGGGGCGGCAGACGGCGCGCATTCCTCAGAAGCTTTATTCCACCCGCTCTCCAATTCCCGCCCTGGTAGCTCTGCCTCTATTCTGATACCCATTCCGCCCGCTCTCCGCTCCCCTGCCACAGCTGCCACACCTGCCCACCCCGCTGTTACCCTGCTTTGTGGACACACCCCACTGGGGCACCCAGTTCTTCCCACCAATCCTCTCGTAATCAAGGGGCGGGACCCCACACGTGGCCAGTGCTCGGCTGACAGCCCCAGCGCTGGCCAGATCTCGGCCTCACCTCTGAGCCGGTGTTGGCGTCCCCAGCACCTGGCGCTCTCGCCGCCCGCCGAGTACGCTCAGCCGCAGGTCGCATCGGCCACTCGGGTCCCAGGCAGCCCGCAGGTGGCGCACCCCGGAGCGGGAGCCGGACTTCCTGCCTGGAGGGCCCATTGCTTTCTTCTTGGAATTGAGCCGAGTTCCTGCGAGAGCTGGATTAGGACACCTGCTGGCATCCGAGACCCCTATCCACTGCCCCGAGTCTGCCTTCATTCTTTCCTTCCATCCAGCGAGCCTAACCCAGCGCCCACCAGATGCTGTGAGCCGGCCAGAGGACCCAGAAGGCGCGCGGGCTGGGCTGCACGCTCCAAAACATTGGCGGGTAGCCACATCATCTAATGACAGGAGGTGTGATTATCACTAATCATAAGCTAAACCCAAATCAAAGCCACAAATGAGATATCATCTCATACCCACTAGGATGCCTGTTATCAAAATATGTAGTATATATTGGTGGGGATTTGGAGAAATTGTCCTTTGCTGCTGAGAATTGGTACAATTTGGGAAAAACAGTAGGATGTATCCTCAAAAAATTTAAAACAGAATTACCATATGATCCAGCAATCTCACTTCTGGGTATACATCCCCCCAAAATTCAAAATGGTATTTACACACTTGTGTTTATTACAGTATTGTTCACAATTGCCAAGCATTAGAAGCCCCAAACGTCCATGGGCAGAGGAATGGAGAAAGAAAATGTGTTTATACAGGTGCTAGGGAATATTTTGTAACCTTAGAAGAGAAGGAAATCCTGTTACAGGCTACAAAATGAATAAACCTCAAGCACCTTAGGCTAAGCGAAATCAGCCAGTGGCAATAGGACAGATAGGTAGAACTATATGCTTCTGCTCAACATGAAGGGTCTGAAGCGATCAAAATCATAGAAATCCTCAGTACACAGATGTGAAAAAAAAAATCATAGAAACAGAAAATAGAGCAGGGTCCGTAGCACCTGAATCCCAGCTGCTCTGGAGGTGGAGGACAGAGGATAGCTTGGGCGAGGCAGTTTGAGGCTGCAGTGAGCTGTGATTGTGCCACTGCACTCCAACCTGGGTGACAGAGTGAAACCCCTCTCCCATCTTAAAAAAAAAAAAAAAAGAGGTAGAAGGTAGTTGCCAAGGGCTTAAGGGAGGGATAGGGAGAATTAGTGTTTAATAAAATACCCATATTTCAGTTTTGCGAAATGAAAATGTTCTAGAGTAGTGTACAACAATATACTAAGAAGAAGAAAAGAAGTTATAATTGAGTACCCAGTCAATCCTGCTAGTAGAAAAAGAAAGAAAAGGGTGGTGCCTGTGGCTCAAGGAGTAGGGCGCTGGCCCCATATACCGGAGGTGGTGGGTTCAAACATGGCCCCTGCCAAAAACTGCAAGACAAGAAAGAAAAAAGAATTTCTAATTGTCTAATTGAAGGGATTTCCTCGGTGTTGAGGCAGGTTTCCCTAAGGAAATGATGCTTCCATAAGCATCTGAGTCTGAGTTAAACAGGAGTGTGTGGTGAGGGGAGGGAGGGAAGTTTCACATGGCAAGAATTTTTTTGGTGTTGTTGACAACATCTCACTATGTTTCCCTCAGTAGAGTGCTGTGTCGTCACAGCTCACAGCAACCTCAAACTCTTGGGCTTAAGCAATTGTCTTGCCTCAGCCTTCCAAGTAGCTGGGACTACAGGTGTCCACCACAACACCCAGCTATTTTTTTTTTTGTATTTATTGTTGTTGGCTTGGGCCAGGCTCGAACCCACCATCCTTAGTGTATGTGGCTGGCACCATAACCACTGTGCCACGGGCACCGAGCCGCCAGTCTAAATTTATTGTGTACAGTGCATTTCTCTGCCCAGCTGAACTTTTCTGCTTTGAGGTTAGAATCAGTGATAATGATGACAAAACAGCCAACATGTACTGAAAAATAATTCAGTTAGTTAATTATTTAATTAACATTGTAGTTAAGGGCAAGGATTCTAAAATCAGACTACTTGCGTTTGGATTCCAGTTTTGCTACATCCTTACCAGCTTTATTATCCTGGGTAAATGTTTTTGTTTTGAGACAAAGTGTAAAGCTGTCACCCTTTACACCAGGTAGAGTGCCACGGCATCACAGCTCACAGCAATCTCCAACTCCTGGGCTTAAGCGATTCTCTTGCCTCAGCCTCCCAAGTAGCTGAGACTACAGACATCCACCACAACATCTGGCTGTTTTTTTGGTTGTCGTTATCATTGTTCTTTGGCAGGCCCGGGTTGGATTCGAACCCGCCAGCTCTGGTGTATGTGGCTGGCGCCATAGCCGCTTGAGCTACAGGTGTTGAGCCTGGGTAAATGTTTTAATCTCTGTGCTTCAGCCTCTCCTCATATTATGGCTAAATGGGGGCCATAATAGTATCTACCATATTGGGCTAATGAGTGTCACATATAATGTCGGTGTGTATGTGTGTGTGTGTGTATTGTACCTGACACACATAAAGATTATATAAGTGTTTGCTAACTAAAATAAAATTTAATTACACAATAATAACTGTGCTGACCACTTTATCTGCTATGATATATTGCATAAAAGGGCCACAAATTCTTCCTATCCCTGTAAGTATACCTTTTTGCAATGTTACCTTGCAAGATCAGAATCCATCATTCCGCTTCCAAGTAGGGTACATTGGCTTGGTGTCCATATCTCAACAGTTAGAGCACTAGCCACATGGACTGGGGCTGATGGGTTAGAACCTAGCCTGAATCTGCTAAACAAACAAACAAACAAACAACAACAACAAAAATAGCTGGGTATTGTGGCAGGAGCCTATAGTTCCAGCTACTTGGGAGGCTGAGGCAAGAGAATCGCTTGAGCCCAAGAGGATGAGGTTGCTGTGAGCTGTGACACACAGCACTTTACCGAGGGCAATATAGTGAGACTCTGTCTCAAAAAAAATAAAAGAAAGAAAAGAAAAGAAAAGACTCCTCGCCTGTGGCTCAAGTGGCTAAGGCGCCAGCCACATACACCTAAGGTGGCAGGTTCAAATCCAGCCCAGGCCTGCCAAACAACAATAATGGCTACAACCAAAAAATAGCCTGGCATTGCGGCGAGCACCTGTGGTCCCAGCTACTTGGGAGGCAGAGGCAGGAGACTTGCTTGAGCCCAGGAGTTGGAGGTTGCTGTGAGCTATGATACCACAGCACTCTACCAAGGGGGACAGCTTGAGGCTCTGTCTCTCAAAAAAAAAAAGAAAGAAAGAAAGAAAGAAAGAAAGAAAGAAAGAAAGAAAGAAAGAAAGAAAGAAAGAAAGGAAGGAAGAAAGGAAGAAAAGAAAAGAAAATTAAAAGAAAAAAATAATGTAGGGTGTATCTTGAATCTAACAAGGCTAAAAGTACCTTCTGCAACTCCCTCTTCAAACCTACTCTTCCATAATCTCCCCACCCAAGAAATGGCAGCTCAGAAATCTTAGAGAAATCCTGATGCCTCTCCTGTTTTACCTCCTTACCTCTGCTCTGCCAGCGAATTCTGGTGGTTCAGTGTTCACATTATGTCCATAATCTAAGCACTTGTTACCACATCCATTACCATCTCTTGGGTCCAAAAATCAAAATATGATTCAACCATGTCTTTACTTCAAGCAGAAAGACTGTGTGCACAATGCCTAGACACACAAACTGGAGTTTGGACAGAGAAAACTTTTCAGCTGTGTGACCTTGAGAAAGTTGCTAGCCCTGTCTGTGTTTCCATTTTATCACTCATCAGATGGGGATAAGAGTAGCAGTCCTCTCTTGATTACTGCCTGCCTTCTTCAGGGTGGGTCTCAGCATCTATCTTCATCCCTCCACAAGATTGTTTATTTTCAGCCCTGCAGCTACACTGAGGCTGTAACTGCACGTAGACTCCTGCCTTGCTCTGTTCAGATCCTTTCAGTGGCTGACTCAGAACAGAAGCCAAAGTCCCCCAAACTGTATACGGGGCCCTTCAGGCTGTGCCCCCAAACCCCTGTGACCTACTATTCCCCACCTTCCAGCTGTAGTACTGCCTCAGGGCCTTTGCACTTGCCATTCCCTAGCCTGAAGCAATCAACATTCCCTTAGAAGTCTACCTAACCCATTTCCATTTCTTCTTTCATGCCTGATGACTCAAATATCATTCTAGTTACATTGACCCTCTGCCCTCAGGCAGGTTTCTCTCCTACCCTTTCTGTTTTATTTTCTCTCAAAAGACTCCTCCCTGCCTGACACACACATTATAGGTACATGTGTGTTTTGCCTTCTTCCCTCTGGAATATAAGGGCAAGGACTCTTGTCTGTTGTGTTCTCTAGTTGTTGAATCCTCAATGTCTAGGACAGAAAACCGGGTGTGGTGGCTCACACCTGTAATCCTAATACTCTGGGAGGCCAAGGTGGATGGATTGCCTGAGCTCACGAGTTCGAAACCATCCTGAACAAGAGCGAGACACCATCTCTAAAAATAGCCAGGCACTGTGGCAGGAGCCTGTAGTCCCAGCTACTTTGAGAGGCTGAGGCAAAAGAATCACCTGACCCCAAGAGTTTGAGGTTGCTGTGAGCTGCGACCCCACAGCACTCTACTGAAGGCCACAAAATGAAGCTCTGTCTCAAAAAAAAAATGTCTAGGACAGAGCCTGCATATAACAGGAACCCTATATCTGTTGAATGAATTCAGTCAGTGGGGCTAAGAGAAAGAAAGAAAGCAACTCTCAAATTCAGCGGGGACCCTAGAGTCCCTGACTAATTGTTTCCTCCTTGTCCTCATCAGTTTCAACTTTGTTGGCACATTCCTTACATGTGCACAATGACCCACAGTGTGCAAAGCATTTTCATGCCTGTTATCATACACAGGCATGTATCCCTCATGAGAGGGATATTAGCAGAGTTATAATTTATACGCTTCCCAGACCCCAGTGTTTGATAGAGAACAAAGCCAAGGGACTTTCCCAGTATCCAGGATCAGTGTACTCAGCAGTGAAGAACAGTGATTCAACCATGTCTCTTTTTTTTTAAAACAGTCTCATTCTGTTGTCCTGGGTAGAGTGCAGTGGTGCCATCATACCTCACAGCAACCTCAAATTCTTGGGCTTGAGCAATCATCTTGCCTCAGCCTCTCAAGTAGCTGGAACTCCAGGCACCTGCCACCACAGCTGGCTAGTTTTTCTATTTTTAGTAGAGATGGAGTATCACTTTTGCTCAGGCTGGTCTCCAAACTCCTGGGCTCAGGTGATCCAGCCACCTCAGCCTCCTAGAGTGCTAGGATTATAGGCATGAGCCACTACACCCAGCCCAACCACGCATGTGCTATGATTCCAAGCCCAAAGGTCTTTACCTCAGGCAGAAAGGCCATGTGTACAGTGGTTAGACATGTGCACTGTGGAGTTTGGACAGAGAAGGCTTTGAAATTGCTACTAGTGCTTCCTAGCTGTATGATGCTGGGAAAGTTGCTAGCCCTCTCTGTGTCTCCATTTTCCCATTCATCAAATAAGGATAATAATGCAGCAGAATCTCTGTAAGTTGACCACCTAAGGGACTGTAACATACTGGTCAACACAAGAAACTAAGCCTACTGTACTGATAGGTACATGTGGTGCATGTCTGGTCTATGACAATTAGGTCAACTTGTCCCAGCTACTTGGGAGGCTGAGGCAAGAGAATCGCCTAAGTCCAAGAGCTGGAGGTTGCTATGAGCTGTGACACCATGGCATTCTACCAAGGGCAACAAAGTGAGACTCTGTCTCTAAAAAGAAAAAAGAAAAGAAAAGAAAGAAAGAAAGAAAATTAGGTCAACTTAAGAAGGTGGTCAGTGTCGGGGTACGGTCAACTATAGAGGTTCTACTGTAGTATCTCCCTCATAAGGTGGTTCTGAGCATTAGATGAAATGAGATCTGGTTGGTTCAAAACCAGATTGGCTGGTTTAAAATTTCTTTTTAATGTAAGCATGTTACTTTGCCTTCATTCAAGCATTTTTTGAAAGGCCCCGATTCTGGGAGGATTTCCTCAGCTAATCTGGTTGGAAAAGACTGGAAAGTATGACACCATCTATTTTAAAGGTGGTGAAAACTAAGGCTTCTCGTCACAAATGGGATTTCACTCAGTGCTTTAGGGGATGAAAGTGGCTGTGAAAATTCCACAGCAACCAGAGGGGAGGTTCCCTAGAGGCAGAGTGGAGCTGTGGCCAGCCCCTGGAGCACTCCTTATAACCAAGACAAGGTCATCGAGTCATTTCCTGAGAGAATGGTGTTTACACATTGGAGATGCTTGCAACTAACACAAAGGTGGCCCCTGAGCATCTCTGCAGTGTGTAAACACCGTTCTCTCAGGAGATGGCTGTAATCCACGCGCACTTGCTCACCTGCGCCCCCTTGCGGGTACTTTCCTGAGGTGCGGTAACAGAAAAGAGAGCTAACTTAGACCAAGGAAGGGGAACTAGACTCAACACTTCAAGCTAGGAGGAGCTCGCCTGGTACTTGACATCACGTGTGACCTCATTTAACATCTCCATGAGGTGACTTTGCAAATTTGGGAACAGAGAGAGACAGATGCAGGCAAACAAAAACAAAACGAAACAAAACATGCCTAAAATCTCCATGCTAGGAAGTCTCAGAACCATGATGTTTCAGATTTAAGCCTATAGTGACTTTCAGAGCCTACACGCATTCTCCCATACTGCATTGTAGATTTGACATGGAGTCAAGCCACCCGACCTATGTGGGGATCCAACTATTTCACTATCCCATTATTCCATCCTACCTGACATCACAAATTAGGAAAATATCCCCCTACCCACTAGGAAAACACCTTGGCATGGTCATGCCATGGGGAGTGAAATGGCCAGGGGTGGAGGCTCACACCTGTCATCCTACCACTCTGGGAGGCTGAGGCAGGAGGATCACTTGGGCTCAGGAGCTCAAGACCAGCCTGAGCAAGAGTGAGACCCCATCTCTACCAAGAACAGAAAAATTAACCAGGTGTTGTGGTGGGTGTCTGTAGTCCCAGCTACTCAGTAGGCTAAGGTGGTCCCCAGCATTTTTGGCAACAAGGACTGGTTTGGGCTGGGCGTGATGGTTCATGCCTGTAATCTTAGCCTTCTACAAGGCTGAGGCAGGTGGATTGCTTGAGCTCAGGAGTTCAAGATCACTTGAGCCCAGGAGTTGAGGTTACAGGGACCTAGGTTGGGTAATAGAGTGAGACTGTCTCAAAAAAAAAAAAAAGATATATAGGGATATGTAGTGAAACTCCTACCCTCTGGGCCAATAAGAGCAAAAACCAATGTTTATAAGCACTTACTGTATGTGGGCATTGGTCTGGAATCCTTTCCTTATATTAATGTGTTTAATCTTTGCAGCAGCTCTTTGAGTTAGGTACTTGTGGTAGTTACCCTTCAAGATGGCTCTCAAGGATCCTTGGCCCATGGTATTCAACCCCCTGTACAATCCCCTCCTACATTGAGTAAGGTAAACCAATATATTGTAGAAATGATGGTATATGATTTCCAAGGCTAAGTCATAAAGGACACCACAACTCCTTTTTTCTTTATCTCTTTTGAGTTACCCAGTCTGGGAGAATTTAGCTGCCATGTTATGAGGATCCTCAAGCAACCCTGTGGAGGGACCCATGTGGAGAGGAACTGAGGCCTCCAACTAACAGCTGTGTCTGTGGGCTACCTGGAGAGCAGATCCTCTAGCTCCCCCGTTGAACCTTCAGATGACTGCAGTCCCATACATCATCTCACCTCATGAGAGACCCTGAGTCAGAATTGCCCCGCTAAGGCACTCCTGAAGTCCTAACTCACAGAAAGTGTGAGAAATAATAAACATTAGTTGTTATAGGCTGCTATATTTTAGGTAATTTGTTTGGAAGTAATAAACAATACAGTACTCTTGCTATTATCATGTCTATTTTATAGATGAGGAAACTTAGATACAGGGAGATCCAACAGCTTTAGTCAAGCTACTGAACTATTTCCTAGGCCCATTTGTGCACTCCTTATAAAAGCCAGTTTAAGAGGCCAGGTGCGGTGGCTCATGCCTGTAATCCAGCACTTGGGAGGCCAAGGCAAGTGGGTTGCCTGAGCTCCAAAGATCAAGACCAGCCCAAGCAAGAGCGAGACCCCGTCTCTAAAAATAGCTGGGCATTGTGTTGGGCGCCTGTAGTCACAGCTACTTGGGAAGCTGAGGCAAGAGAATCACTTGAGCCCAAGAGTTTGAGGTTGCTGTGAGCTATTATGCCAGAGCACTCCACTGAGGGTGACAAAGTGAGACTCTGTCTGAAAAATAAATAAATAAATAAATAAATGCCTGTTTAGGCAAAGAACCCTTGTAAGTCAGTTTAATGAGAGCCCTCCCCCATCTTGGGCAGTGCCTCTGGCTCAGTGGGTAGGGCTCTGGCCCTATATACCGAGGGTGTCGGGTTTGAATCTGGCCCCTGATATACTGCAACAAAAAAATAGAAGGGTGTTGTGGCTTTTGAAAGGGTTCCTGGGCCTTTGTGTTCTTGGACAACTAGTTTTTAGGCCCTGAGCATCCCCCTAGGGGAATCTCAGCCTTTATTAGGATTCAGCTGTTGGCAGGGACTGGGATTAAAAATAGATCCTTCCCGGGAGGTGGGAAGGAGCTGGCTGGTCTGTGCTGAGTGAGGAGGGAAGGGAGTAGCTTTGAGTTAGATTAGACATAGTGAGGTAGGAAATCCGGAGGCTAGAAGGAGATGGTTTCCAGATGTGTCTGAGCCCCTTGGGAAGGGACCATGAGCCCTTAGGTCTTTAAAGCAGCAGTGCCCAGCATTTTTGGTAGCAATGACTGGTTTGTGTTAGTCGTAGTTAGCCCACGTCTGTAATCCTAGCACTCTGGGAGGCTAAGGTGGGTGGATTGCCTAAGCTCACAGGTTTGAGACCAGCCTGAGCAAGAGCTCTAAAAATAGCCAGGTGTTGTGGCAAGTGCATATAGCCCCAGCTACTCAGGATGCTGAGAAAATGGCTGCTGACCTCATGAGTAGGAGACATCTGTGCGGGTGCAAGTACTTCCATTTGTTGTGGCTTACTAAGCCTTGGTCCTACTAGGGTGTTGGTGTTTTTGCTCAAGAGAGGCCCCGACAAGACAGCAAATGTTTTGGCATAGATACCGAGTAAGGCCTTTGCCTCTTCTTCCTTATTGGGAAAAAGTATTCAGTTACTACTACAGGGGCTCAGAAACAGATACTCCGAAATATGGCATATTGACATACTGAAGAAGCCTCAGGGTCTCTGACTCTCGCCTCCACTGTCTCTCCCACAGCTTAGATCTTCACCTGCCAAAAATCCAGACCACTGAAAACAGGTTTTTTTTCTTCCTCTCTTTATAAGAATGCAACCACAGCTGAACAGACCGTTTCACTGTCAAAGAGAACCACAGTAGAACCTTCAGAGTTGACCACGTCTCTACATTGACCATCTCCTTAAGTTGACCTAATTTTCATAGACCAGACACGTACCACGTGCGTGTTATTACTACAGGAGGCCTCATTCCTTATGTTGACCACTTCTGTAAGTTGACCTGTTTGTTACAGTCCCTTGGGTGGCCAAGCCAACTTACAGAGGTTCTCCAGTATTTACCAATTAATCTCTGTTCCTGATCCATTCATTTCCCCTGTAATCCGTTATTGCCCTTCATCAGAATTCCACTTCTTCCTGTCCCATAACCTGTTTTGCCAGGATGCTATCTGTGTAAGCTTCTGAATGCCTTAGGGGGAGGGGGTGTGAGTACACTTGAGGCTAGGAATTGAGATCACCCTGAGCAACAAAGGGAGATCTTGTCTCTACAAAAAAATTTAAAAATTAGCCAGGGCCAGGCATGGTGGCTTACGTCTGTAATCTTAGTACTTTGGAAAGCCAAGGCAGGAGGATTGCATGAACACAGGAGTTTGAAACCAGCCTGAGCAAGAGCCAGACCCTGTCTCTACTAAAAACAGAAAAACTAGCTGGGCATTATGGTGGGAGCCTGAGGCAAGAGGATGGCTTGAGACCAAGGGTTTGAGGTTGCTGTGAGCTATGACACCACAGCACTCAACCCAGGGTGACAGAGTGAGACTCTGTCCTCTGTCTCAAAAAAAACAGCAAGCAAGCCAGGTATGGTGGCTCATGGCTTTAATTCTAACACTCTGGGAGGCTGAGGCAGGTGGATTACTTGAAGCCAGCAGTTTGAGACCAGCCTGAAGAGTGAGAACCTATCTCTAAAAAGAGCTGGGTGTTGTGGTGGGTACCTGTAGTCCCAGCTACTTGGGAGGCTAAGGCAAGAGGATCATTTGAGCCCAAGAGTTTGAGGTTGCTGTAAACTATGATACCACAGCACTCTACCAAGGGTGACAAAGTGAGACTCCGTCTCAGAAAAAAAGAAAGAAAAAAGGGCGGTGCCTGTGGCTCAGTGAGTAGGGCATCGGCCCTATATACCAAGGGTGGCAGGTAGAACCCAGTCCTAGCCAAACTGCAAGAAACAAATAGCCAGGCATGGTGGCGGGCACCTGTAGTCCCAGCACTTGGGAGGCTGGGGCAAGAGAATCACCTAAGTCCAAAAGCTGGAGGTTGCTGTGAGCTGTGGCACTCTACAGAGGGTAACAAAGTAAGACTCTGTCTCAAAAAAAAAAAGAAAGAATATTTCAGGAAAAATAAATATTATGTATGTATATGTATACACACACACACACACACACACATTACACACACCTATAAAATTAGCCAGGCATGGTATTGCCCACCTGCAGTCCCAGCTACTTGGGAAGCTGAGGTAGGAGGACTACTTGAGACCAGGAGTTGGAAGTTGCAGTGAGCTATGATTGTGCCAGCGCACTCCAGCCTGGGTGCCAGAGAGACTTTGTATCCAAAGAATACAAACTAACCAACAGCAAGCTCAAATTATTCATGACAATTCAGAGAAGCAAAGACATTGGCTAATTCTTTTACTATAACTGAACTAAAATTATGAGCATGCCTCTTATTGGTATGTGTGTATAAAAAATAAATATATTTGGTCTCTGCCCTCAGTTCCTGGCAGAGCTCCTAAAACCTTTGTAATTTCCCAAGTGATAAGAGTGATAGGAACAGCTTTTGTTATAATATTTGCTCTTAGTTCCTGGTTCCTGACACAGTAAATTTTAATACCTTTGGACTCTCCAGTGATAAGAGTGTCATTTAGTAATTAATGAGATGACTGGTGGTTGAGGTCCCTAGATAGCTGCAGGCTGGTGGCTGGTTGTCAGAGGAAATGATAATGTGATTAGAAGGTCGAAACTTTCAGCCTTACCCTTGACCTCTGGAAAGGGGAGAAGGTTTGGAGATTGACGTCAATCACCAATGGCTAATGGGTTTAATTAATCATGCCTAGTAATGGAACCTCCATAAAAACCCTAGACGACAGGGCTTAGAGAGCATCAAGTTAGTGAATACATGAGATGCTTCTAAAGTCATGCTCCCAGAGAGGGCAGGAAGTTCCACACCCCTTCCCCATACCTTGCCCCCTGCATCTCTTCATCTGGCTATTAATTCGTATCCTTTATAGTGAATGGTAAATGTAAATTGTTTCCCTGGCTGGGGGCCGTGGCTCATGCCTATAATCCTAGCACTCTGGGAGGCCAAGGCAGGTGGATTGCTTGAGCTCAGGAGTTTGAGATTAGCCTGAGGAAGAGTAAGACTCTGTCTCTACTAAAAATAGGCCTCGGCACCTGTAGCTCAGGGGCTAGGGTGTCAGCCACATAACACTGGAGGGTGGGTTCGATCCCAGCCTGGGCCTGCCAAACTACAATGACAATTACAAGCAAAAACTAGCTGGGCATTGTGGCAGGCGCCTGTAGTTCCAGTTACTGAGGAGGCTGAGGCAAGAGAATTGCTTAAGCCCAAGAGTTTGACGTTGCTGTGAGCTATGACTGTCACAGCACTCTACTGAGGGTGATATAGTGAGACTCTGTCTCAAAAAAAAAATAAAATAAATAAAAAGAAAAAAGAAAAGAAAAACCAGTCAGTTGTTGTAGTGGGTGCCTATCATCTCAACTACTTGTGAGGCTGAGGCAAGAGGGTTATTTGAGCTCAAGAGTTTGAGGTTGCTGTGAGCTATGGCACTACAGCACTCTACCTAGGACAATAGAGTAAGACTCTGACTCAAAAACAAATAGTTTCCCTGAGTTTCATAGTAAATTATCAAATGTGAAGTGGGGGTCATGGAAACAGCTGATTTGTAGCCAAGTTAGGCTGAAGTTGTGGGTCACTCACAGTTGGCATCTTAAGAGGGGACTGGAAATTAAACTTCAAGTGGGGGTAATTTTGGGGGGACTGAGCCGTTATCCATGGAGTTTGACATTAACTCCAGGTAGGTGGTATCAGAATTGAATTGATTTATAAGATACCCAGTTGGTGTTAGGAGAGTTAGAGAACTAGTTAGTGTGACAAAACCCCACACGTGCAGTGTCAGAAGTTTTAAGAGGAATAGCATTTTTCCTTTGGTGTGTCCAATGTTCTTTGGCTTTGCAACCCCAAAGTTATGAATCTTACACAGCCATGGCTACTGCATTAACATTTATAATTTGCAAAGGATTTCTGCTGTAGATAATTTGTAAAGTGACAGTTGTGGGCGGTAGGGTGATGGGGAAAGAAGCAAGATGCCCCAGGAGCTCTGTTGCTATAATGGCTACCTGCATTGAGGCCACAGTGGACAGGGCCAGGGATTTATTCTTTTTTTTTTGAGAGCAAGAGTTTCACTATGGCATCCTCGGTAGAGGGCTGTGGCATTACAGCTCACAGCAACCTCAAACTCTTGGGCTTAAGCGATTCTCTTACCTTAGCCTCCCAAATAGCTGAGACTACAGGCGCCCACCACAACACCAGGCTATTTTTGTTGTTGTTGTTGCTGCAGTTGTCATTGTTGTTTTAGCTGGCATAGAACAACAAGTTTGAACCCGCCAGCCTCGGTGTATGTGGCCAGCACCCTACCCACTGAGCTACGGGCACTGCCCAGAAGTTTATTCTTGATTTAAGTATATCAGACTCTTCCCAGGATTTGAGACTTGTAACTTGGAGACCACTGCTCAATCTTTGCAAAGTTTATGTAATCTTAGGGCTGTGATGTGGCCATCTTTTCATGTGTGAAGGAAGAAGCAGATGAAATGAGAGAGAGCTTTGAGGCGCAGGCTCTAGAGAGGGGGAAGAAAAGCCCACAGGCAAGGACATGCTAGATGTTTCCAAAGGGCACAGAAGAGGTCAGCCAGCCTAGAGTTAGAAGGGTGAGTATGGATTCTACATGGCCAAAGGAAACCATTGGTTAAGCAAGAAAGTGACAAGATCAGATCTCCTCTTCTGAAAGGTTGGCTCTGAGTACTGGTTGACCCGCCTTGGACGAGTCTGGAGGACAGCTTTGGCAGAGGCTGTCGTGCTGGGTTAGGTGAACTACTGGAAGGCTGGGGCAAAGAGGAGTGCTTCCACTTTGCTCCTCTGAGCCACGGTTACAAAATATTACAAATTATTGTAGTACAATAATTTTGTATAACTGTAATTAAAATAATTTACAATATATGTATTTTTATTTTTATTATTTATTTATTTATTTTGAGACAGAGCCTCAAGCTGTCGCCCTGGGTAGAGTGCTATGGCATCACAGCTCACAGCAACCTCCAACTCCTGGGCTCGAGGGATTCTCCTGCCTGCGCCTCCCAAGTAGCTGGGACCACAGGTGCCCACCACAACATCTGGCTATTTTTTGGTTGCAGCTGTCATTGTTGTTTGGCCGGCTTTGGTTGGATTCCAACTCGCCAGCTTAGGTGTATGTAGCTGGCACCTTAGCCACTTGAGCCACAGGCGCAGAGCCAATATATATATATTTAAAACATAATCCCAAGTAGCTGGGACTATAGGCAATTCACAATATTTTCTAAAGATTCTCTGAGCGTTGGCCACCTCTTTGTAAAATTTTGTAATGAATATTTTGTAAATAAAGGTATATTTAGCTACAATTTCTCATTTTTCTTATGTATAGCAACTTTATAAGCAACCTTTGGGACATCCTGTAGTATGGGGAAATAGACAAAACAAATAAAAATAAAGTGCTAGGATTGAGAGAGACGATGGAGGCGCTGTGGGAAGACACCTGCGTCTTGAAATAGGAGAGCAATTCAGGGATTGGCCGGTCTCCGTCCTATTCACCGTCTGTCTCAAATCCATGTCCACCTGCCTGCCCCCTTCCTCTTCTACTACTTCCTTCAAAAGGCTCCTCTTCCCTGTGACAGTCTCTCAGACTTTTCTTTTTTCTTTCTCTAACAATCTCCCTTAGCAAAGACTTTTCTTTTTTCTAATGACCTTGGCAGTTTTGAGGAATACTGATCAGGTATTCCGTAGAATGTCCCTCAACTGAAGTTTGTCTGATATTTTTCATACCATTAGATCAGGATTACAGGTTTGGGGCAGAAAGATCACACAGGTAAAGCACCCTTCTCCTCACCTACCTGCATGACTTCATTGATGTTAACCTTGATCACCTGTCTGAGAAAGTGCGTGCCAAGCTTTACCTACTGTAAAGTTTCACTGCCCCTTGTGAAGTATCTACGTAAATCATTTGGAATTCTGTACAGGTTGATCCACATTTCCCCATGTATAATTTTATGTATTTAATAATTGATTTTTATACTTAGAAATAACTTTTAGGTTTTAAACTGGATATGGATATGTATAGCGGTAGGGACGAAACGAAGATAGAGCGTAAAACTTTAAAAAGACAAACACTACCCGTAGTGAAAATCCTCCCTTCACCTGCCCCCCGCCACCGAGTCCTCACCCAAGGCAACAGCTGGCAGCCAGTTTCTTGCACACCCTCTTCTGAGATAGTTTAGGCATTTACAAACATGTACAAATATATTCTTTGGATTTTTTTCTTTTTATGTGTAAATTGCATCTTACTAGATATACTTGTTTGCTCGGCTTTATTTTTATTTATTTATTTTTTGGAGACAGAGTCTCACCCGGCCCTGTTGCCCGGTTACCGTGCAGTGACGTCATCACAACTCACTGCTAATTAATTAATTTGGGACAATTTTATATCAAGGTAACCTCCGTTCTGTAAAATAGATGAAAGCTCTCCGGCTCTTTTCAGTATTGTTATCTTTTTACATTTCAGGAAGACGTCCAGGAGGTGGCTCCTTGCCGCCGCCGCTGGATGGAGCCTCTCCCGTCTCTGGGATCGGTCCCTCGGGGGGTCCCGCGGGCGGCGGGCGTGGGAAGGGCCACTTCGGTGTCCCGCCCCGGCTTCTGTGACGTCGGCTCCGGAAAGTGGAATCCCAGCTCCAGGAGGGAGACCAGGGAGGTGGCGGCGTGTCGGGGGCGCGGGGCACAGCCATGAGCGTGAGCGAGGCCAGCGCCAGCGCGGTCCCGCCCAGCAGGCCGGGCAGGCCGCCGGTCACATACCAAGGTAGGTGGCGGGGCCGGCGCGCGCGGCGATCGCGCTCCGGGCGCAGGGCGGGCGCCGCGTGAAAGGGCTCTTTTTTATCCCTGCTCCTTCCTGCAACCCATCCTCACCCGGGTTCAGAGAGAACGTGCCCGGCCAAAAGGGGCGCTAGAATGGCAGTTCGGGCGGTGGTGGGCTTGCCTTCCTGTAGTCGACCGAAAGATACCGGGCCAGTCTCCAGATTACCTTATCTGTGAAATGAAAGATTACTAGAGCCGCCGAGCGCTGAGCAGCCTAATTCTGGTAAGAGATGCCTGCCTTCCTAACATGTCAGGCTTTACAATTAGGCTGACTTGAAACACAGCTCTGCCGCGACTGTTCATTGCTGTGTGACCTATGGTAAGCCGCTTGCCGTCTCTGAGCTTCAGAATCTTTAGCCGTTAAAATGTGAATAAGACAGCGATGGGATTGGGAAACGCATGAGGGCTCGGCGTCTGTGGCTCAAGTGGCTACGGTGCCAGCCATATACACCTAAGGTGGCGGGTTGGAATCCAGCCTGGGCCTGGCAAACAACAATGATGTTTGCAACCGAAAAATAGCTAGCTGGCCGTTGTGGCGGGCGCCTGTGGTCCCAGCTACTTGGGAGGCTGAGGCAGGAGACTCGCTTGAGCCCAGGGGTTGGAGGTTGCTGTGAGCTGTGGTTCTATGGCACTCTACCCAGGGGTACAGCTTGAAGCTCTGTCTCAAAAAAAAAAAAGAAGAGAAACGTATGAAGTGTCTAGCATAGTGCCTGGTACTATTCATAGGCACAGTAAATGGGAGCCAGCCAAATATTATAATCATTTTTCTTTTTTATTGGATAGAACTTTCAGTAAAGCGTGCAACTCCATGAATTTTAAATACGTATAACCGCCACCCAGTCAAGATAGAAAAGTTGCTAGCACCGAGGCTGGGGTCCTTATACCATTTTAGTTCTATGTCTGTCCTGAGCAAAATGTAAGCCCCTGCTGTGAGTTTTATTTGCAATGTTTTCTCTTTTTCATTTTGAGAATAAAGATTTAACAAAACCAAGGATTTGGAGTAACATAAATGTAGATTTGAGTGTTGGGCCCTTCTCATGTGTGCATTGTTCTTAATGTGTAAAATAAAAAATTTAGAAGAGACTCAGACCCTGGGAAAGTGCTCAGAAATCAGAAAACAAAAGTCAGGTTGAGTTCAATGCTAATTAATTTCTAGCCCAATATTAAAACTGCTGTCATCAGGTCAATTGCTGCCTTTCAATAATAGCCATTTACATATTTTCCTAGTGGTTTCTATTTATCTTTGTCTTACTTTAGCACAAACATTTTCCATACAGAAGGTATAAGATTCATCTTTATTGGATCTTTGCTGAGTCTTAAAGGGGTCCCTCTAAATGTCTTTGTATGAGTACTGTAACCGGCCCTTCTCGCTAAAAGGACTCCTTTTCCCCTTGGACAGATGACAATTTTTGACCTTGTACCCACCAACATGGGTGGGAAGCTCACATGGCACTGTGTATGTAACTTTGTAGCACTTAGTAAACAGTGACCCATTGTATGAGCACCATGCAATGACAGTTGCTGGAGGGGGGAGGACCAGAAGACAAGAGACAAAGGAAATCTGGTTTAAAGAATGGGAAGCAGGCATCCTTCTAAATGAGGGGACAGATCACTTCCCTGCTTAATTAACACTTCTCTAGTGGGCGGAGCACGGTGGCTCTTGCCTGTAATCCTAGCACTCTGGGAGGCCAAGGCCAGAGGATGGATGCCTTGAGCTCTGGAGTTTGAAACCACTCTGAACAAAATGAGACCCTCATCTCTACTAAAAACCGAAAAACTAACTGGGCATTGTGGCATCCACCTGTACTCCCTGCTACTCTTGAGGCCGAGGCAAGAAGATTCCTTGAGCCCAGGAGTTTGAGGTTGCTGTGAGCTGTGTTGCCGTGGCACTCAAGCCTGGAGACTCTGTCTCAAAAAGAGAGAGAGAGAAAATAATTAAAAAAACAAAACGGGGTGGCACCTGTGGCTGAGTGGGTAGGACGCTGGCCCCATATACCAAGGGTGGCAGGTTCAAGCCTGGCCCCAGCCAAACTGCAACAACAACAACAAAATAGCCGGGTGTTGTGGTGGGCGCCTGTAGTCCCAGCTACTTGAGAGGCTGAGGCAAGAAATCGCCTAAGCCCAGGAGTTGGAGGTTGCTGTGAGCTGTGTGATGCCATGGCACTCTACTGAGGGTGACAAAGTGAGACTCTATCTCTACAAAAAAATAAATAAATAAATAAATATATAAGCAAAACAAAATAGAACAAAAACCTTTTCCAGTGGCTTCTCACTGCCCTGAGAATTCCAGGCTCTTCCATGGCGTGCAATAAGACCTGGTAATTGAACCCTACCTAGTCCCTCTCCTAGGCCCTCATCACCTATGACCCTCCCTCAACCGGTTCTGCTCTAGCTATGAATGTGGGTGCCGTGAAAAGCAGGGGCTTTGTCTTGTTTCTCTAGAACTAGAATGGTGTCTGGCACACAGCAAAAGCTATGTGTATTTAGAATAAATGTACCTCCAGCCACACTGGCAGCTGTAATGTAGTAGTTGTAAAGCGAGACTCTGGAGCAGGGGTCCTCAAACTTTTTAAACAGGGGGCAAGTCGGCTGCTAAGCAGGACAGGCAGTAGCAGCAAAAACACTCAGCGGGCCGGATAAATGTCCTAGGCGGGCTGCATGTGGCCCGCTGGCCGTAGTTTGAGGACACCTGCGGAGTCTCAGTCACAAATGCTTGTTTCTTCTTTTGTTTTGGCTTTGACCAAGGCAGTTGGGCTTGGTGCCTCAGTTTATGTTTTTTTTTTTTTTTTTTTTGAGACAGAGCCTCAAGCTGTCCCCCTGGGTAGAGTGCTGTGGCATTACAGCTCACAGCAACCTCCAACTCCTGGGCTCAAGCGAGTCTCTTGCCTCCGCCTCCCAAGTAGCTGGGACCACAGACGCCTGCCACAACGCCTGGCTATTTTTTGGTTGCAGCCATCATTGTTGTTTGGCGGGTCCGGGCTGGGGATTCGAACCTGCCACCTTAGGTGTACGTGGCTGGCGCCTTAGCCAGTTGAGCTATAGGCGCCGAGCCAGTTTCTTTATGTATTAAACGGAGATACTGATAATACCTACTTTAGGGGGTCATTATAAGGATTACTGGTAGGTGAGTTCCTTTATTTAAATAATTTAGTAAGTTCTTGTATTAGTTATCTATGTGCTTATGAATTGCCCCCAAACTTGGTGGCTTAGGGCAATAATAATCATTTATATCCTCACACTTTCTGTGGATCAGGAACTGAGAGTGATGTATGTGGATGGTTCTGCCTCGGGGTCTCTTAGAAGGTTACAGTGAAGGTATTGGCTGGGCATACTGTCATCTGAAGGTCTGACTGGGGTGGTGGATTCCTCACATGAGTGGTGACTGGATGCCAGCTGTTGGCAGGAGGCCTCTGTCTCTTTCCATGTGGATCTTCCAGAGGATTGCTTGAGTGTTCTTATGACAGGGTGGCTGGCTTCCCCCAGAGTGGATGATCCTAGAGAGTAAGGTTGAAGCCTAATGACATTTATGATCGGGTCTCCATGTGGCTTCTTGAGCTTGCCAAACCCCTATTCCCTCCTCTCTCAGGACCGTAAGTAAATATACTCTTCTCTTGTACTTTTTTGAGACAGAGTCTCACTCCATCTGGGTAGAGTGCCATGACATCATCATGGCTCACAGCAACCTCAAACTCTTAGGCTTAAGTGATCCTCTTGCCTCTGCCTCCTAAGTAGCTAGGACTACAGATGAGTGCCACAGTGCCCGGCTAATTTTTCTAATTTTTAATGGAGATAGGGTCTCCCTCTCAAGCATTCCATCCACCTCTGCCTCCCAGAATGCTAGGATTACAGGCATGAGGTCCCACTCCTGGCTCCCACCTCTCATCTTTGAATGTAGTGTCACTCACTTCCTCTTAGAAGCCTTTGCAGGCTACCCTCCTTCACCCAGGCTAGACTTTGGGTCCCTTGTCTGTGCCCACATAGCCTCCTGGACTCGCCCTATCCAAATATCTATTGAACTGTATTCTCATTTCCCTTGAGTTGTATCATCTTTAAGAGCTGGGATTTTGGAGTTGAACAGCCTTGTGTTTAGGCCCTGACTTGGTCCCTTATAAGCTGTGTGGCCTTGACCCTCAGTTTTCCCATCTATAAAGTAGGAGAAGATGGCAGGGAAACATCCCAGCATCCTCTAGTGAGGGTTGCTGCTCTGGATCAGCCCCTGCCAACTGGTCTCCCCAGCCTCTGTACCTGCTGCTTCCCTCCCTTGTAGTCCCAGCCCCTGGGAGTCTCTTCCAGCCTTTCCCTCTTCAGGTGTTTGCATTTTCTTTCTTTCTTTTCTTTCTTTCTTTCTTTCTTTCTTTCTTTCTTTCTTTCTTTCTTTCTTTCTTTCTTTCTTCTGAGCCTCAAGCTGTCACCCTGGGTAGAGTGCAGTGGCATCACAGCTCACAGTAACCTCCAACTCCTGGGCTCAAGCGATTCTCCTGCCTCAGCCTCCCAAGTAGCTGGGACTACAGGCACCCACCATAACGCCCGGCTATTTTTTGGTTGCAGCCGTCATGGTTGTTTGGCGGGCCTGGGCTGGATTCAAACCTGCCAGCTCAGGGGTATGTGACTGGTGCCTTAGCCACTTAAGCCACAGGCACCGAGCCTGTTTGCATTTTCTATTCCCTTTTCCTCACATGCCACTCCAAAGATCAGGCCCTCTTTACTTCTGATCAAGCATCAACCTCCCCTGCAAAAGCCTCGCCCTATCTCAAGTACCTTCTTGAGAGTCACTTGTGGTCTCTGAGACTACTTTGCCTCTTGGCCCCTTGGTGCCTGGCATGCTTGTTGTTTGTTGAATGGACTCTTCATTCCCTTTGTCAAATGTTTGCCATATTCCATGCACTAAGTACCTCATACCAGCTGATTTTCAACCAGTACCGTCTGCCCATCTACCTGCCTGCCTTCGTCCCTCCATCCCTTCTTTCCTTTTTTTCTTTTATTGTAGTATAATTCACATAATAAATAGACCATCTTAAATGTCCTGTCTAGTTCCTGAACATTTTCGTCTTTCTAAAAGGAAACTCCATGCCTGTTAAGCAGTCTGTCCCCATTCCCCACCCCTCAACCTCCAGCAACCAAACATCTGCTGTCTGTCTCTGTGGATTTGCCTGGTCTGGACTTCTTACTTAATAGAATTGTGTAAGGTGTAATCTTCTGTGACTGGCTTCTTAGCATTATGTCGTCAAGGTTCATCCATGTTGTAGCATGTGTCAGAGACTCATTTCTTCTTATGGCTGAGTAATAATATTCCACTGTGTGGATAGGCCACATTTTATCCATTTACCTTTTCATTGATGAACATGTGAGTTGTTTCCATCATTCGGCCACTATGACTAGTGCTGCTGTGGACATTTATGGACAAGTGTTTGAATATCTATTTTCAGATCTTTTTTTTTTTTTTTTTTGAGACAGAGTCTCACTTTGTCACCATTGGTAGAGTTTCATCACGTCTTAGCTCACAGCAACCTCAAACTCGGGGCTCTAGTGATTGTCTTGCCTCAGCCTCTCTAGTAGCCAGGACCACGGTGCCTGCCATGATGCCCACCTATTTTTTTAGAGATGAGGTCTCCCTCTTGTGCCCTCTGGCTGGTCTCCAACTTCTGAGCTCAAGCAATCTACCTGCCTCAGCCTCCCAAAGTTCTAGGATTACAGGTGGGAGCCACCATGCATGACTCTATTTTTAGATCTTCTGGATATGTGTTTAGGAGTGGAATTGTTGGATCATTTTGCCCTCAGTATAGGTATAGTGCCATGTCATCATAGCTCACAGCAACCTCAAACACTTGTGCTCAAGTGATCCTCCTGCCTCAACCTCCCAAGTAGCTGGGTTACAGGCGCCTACCACAGTGCCTAGCTGGTTTTAGAGACAAGGTCTCACTGTAGCTCAGCCTAGTCTCAAACTCATGATCTCAGGCAATCCACCTGCCTTGGCCTTCCAGACTTACTGGGATTACAAGCGTGAGCCGCTGCACCCCGCCTATGCTTAACTTTTCTGAGGAATGGCCAAAGTCAGTGCCTCTTCACCTTCTGTGATGGGTGACTATAGTCACCATTGTTCAGCGGGGACGAGGGTGGGGGGTACTGAAATGACTCAAACAAGATCTCTATGTAGCCATAAAGTGGTGATCTGATAAGAGTTGACCACAGTGTATGACTACAGAGATGCCAGCCTCTCCTGTGCCCTCCTCAAGGGGCACTGTCTCAGGAAGGGACCTGGAAGGCCCTGATGAGACTGTACTTGGATTCACCTTACCCACCAGAGGGTGAGACTTGGTCTGGGCCTCTGGAGCAGGAAACACCTGGAATGGTAAAGGGACCCAACTCAGCAGCCCCCTCTGGGCTACTCCTGTGGGAGGAGCTGGAACCTGATTTTTTTTCTTTCTTTCTTTTTTTTTTTTTTT